>NC_053409.1:19146975-19489475 GCF_016859285.1 Xiphias gladius
TGCTGATTTATTATTGTTGTAGTGGAAGTCTAATATTCACTTATTGCACTGCTGGTGTTATTTATTTTGAGGAATGTGGTGACACAAACACCTTCTCTCTATCTGTCTTACATTTTATTTCCTCCTAATCCTCGTGTTGATATTGTTAAAGTGCGAGTGACAGAGGTAGGCGGAAATGTTTGGTCTTAAACTGATGAGAGAAACCAGAACACGTAGACATCTCATGCTCAGGCCTCTGTGGCAAATAAATTTCATATTTTTGTTAATAAAACCTCCATTTGATCTGCAGTTTACAGCCAGTTCTCAAGTGTCCTGCTGTTTTCTCTTTACCTTCAGTAGCATTTTTGTTGTTTTCATAATTAAATTTGTCATGGCTGACATGGGAGTCTGAAAAAAAACAAAACATATTTACAGAAATTTAGACCTGATGTAAAAGTAAAAACCAAAAATGGTTTAGATACGAATCCATTCATTGTGAAACAGGTGTGGTTTGTTTGCTCAGTCAAGTATTCGTTCTTCAGTCAAAGCTCTTACTATTGAAGTGTTATCTGGAAAAATGTAATACACTCAGTACAGATATCAGTATGTGTTCCTGGTATGACTTAAAGTGCTCACAATGAATCAGAAAGTTGAGTGTCAGCCAGAGATAATTAAGTAAACAAAAAATAGAGAGCTACACTGGTTCCTAAAAAAATGGCAGATAGTCTCGAGGGTTCTTCAGCATTTGGCAAGTGACAGTAGCTAAATAATTAGCATTAATTGCCAAGCTTCCTCAATCAGCAAGTAAGTTCTTTAGTTGTCAGTTCAGATAACTTCAAGGCACTCTGATTTAAGTTAGAGGCCTTTTATTAAGGCATGAGGGATATATTATATATATTAGCTGCAGCTGAGGAATCTGTCAGTCTTTGTCACGTTACATGCATGATCATGAGCCTTAATGAGGAAAAGTCATTTAATTTCATGAAATGAAATTTCTGTTTTTACCTAACGCAAAGCTTAAATAGTTCAAATTGACCCACAACGTTAGATAAGTAAGATAAGTGAAATAGCTATCCACAGTATGCTGTATGCAATTACGTTGTTGACCCACAAATGTTTTCATAGACTGTGGTAAGGAAATGCTAATGCATTTTAGTCAGTTGCATTCTGTATTGCCTTTGAATGTGGTTTCGCTAATCCGATTAAACGTTTTCACACCTGTATCTTTAGCCATGATCTGATTACCTGAGATTTTAATGAAAGGTGTTTGTTCTGGTTTGAGGGTTAATGTTAGAACTTGGATTAGCTGTTGGTTAGGTTAGAGTTAAGGTTAGGAATGCAGTGGAGAGGATTAAGGTTAGGTGGAGGATTGAAAGAATGAATGCAGTCGGTGAAAGTCCTCACACATGTTTTAAAGTGGCTTTCACAAGAACTCCAGCCCTGCACTCTAAAACCCATTATTTCTAATGGCCTGTGCTACACATGGGCCAAGTTCCCCTGTTTGGAGAAAAGAGTGGATCCAGTGCTCCATCTATCTCAGTGTCCTTCCTTGTGCCCGAAGTTGATCCTAATTCATCCTAATTTTGCCACCCCCAATTGTTCTTCCTCACACTTCTAGATAAGTGGTGAGTGAGGTTTGGCAAACCGTGTCCTATCTTAACAGCTCTTAGGATGGGCATGTCGTCACTGTTGTTATGTGAAATCCTTGAAATTAAAACTTTTCTTTAGAAAAAGGTTCTCATAGAAATGGAAGGAAGTCATGTTACTTTGTGGGTTTGGATAATTTTCAGACGTCTGGTCTGCAATGATGCAATTTCAAAGGCTGATGGATACGATAAAAAAATCTTCACCGTCATTGAGGTTAAAGTAAACCTGTTTTCAAAAGTTGACATTTTGGAGAAATTATGTGTCACTGTTGTTCATCATGTCTCCATTGGCTGATCCTCATTCCGACTTGTCTCAGCACTTTTGACGTTGTTTTGGGAGCTAATTTTAATGTGTAACTTTGATCCAGCAGAGTCATGCACACACGCACTCTGATTCATTGGCCACCACTGAGGTCATGTGGCAGTCATGTGACTCCGGCAAACACTCAGCACAAACACAAAATGAGAAAAGGGGAAGGGGACAAAATTGCTCCAGTCATAGGGAATTCTAAACCACGGACCCACAGACGTGAACACACATGCAGATGCACTGACAAAGCCTGGTGCATGCTGAGACCTCATTCTGCAAGTAGCCTATAAAATATGAATGATATCGTGCTATATTTTTATCATCGAGCCTGAGGACATGGATGAACTAGAGCAGCAAAAACGCCCTGTTTCTCTAGCCACAGCACTCATTCTGTATGCCGTGCGTGGAGGAAAGGAAGCTCCACATGCATGCCTACATTATGTGTCTTTCAGTGCTCCCGGTTCCTATATGCATATGCAGTTACAGCATGCGCTTTTGTGTGTGTGTGTGTGTGTGTGTGTGTGTGCGTGGATTCTTTTATCATCTGAATGCTTCTGTTGAGTAAAAGCAGAAAGATGAAGAGAGCACGTCCTTAGATATGTCTCGGGAGTTCCTGTGAGAAGTTTAACACAGCTGCCAAACACACACACACACACACACACACACACACACACACACACACACACACACATACACACACTTTGAGAGAGAAAAAGAAAGTGTGGTGAGGACAACTCTACCTGCATAAGATGAAGGCCTTACAGCAAGGCCAACATTTATACTGCTCGCAGAATGCTGTTGTCTGCACCCTTGAAAGAGGCTTGAAGTCTCTCTTTGACTCTCTCCTTTGCAAATACACACGCATTTAGTTAGAGACACACTCTTCATTTCTTGCCCACTCATACTCGTTAGAACATTTGAACACTAGCCCTTGTGTAGGAGTGTACTTTTGGCATAGTATGTGTGTGTGCTTATGAGAGTGAGGGAGAGCGAGACAGCGGGGGGATGTACTTGAGACAGTGTGAGAGAGTGAGTTTGTCGCCGTTTGTGTGTGTGTGTTTGTGTTTGCATGTGAGGGAAAGTGCGTGTGTGTGTGTGTGTGTGTCTGTGTCTACAGCACACAACAGAGAAAGCAGCAGGAAAAGTAAGGAGAGTGCAAGAAAAGCACAAGGCCCTGTCTTCAGAAACAGCTGACAGGTTGACAGGTCTACTGAGACCCGCAGAAACAAACATATAGAGACAGGAAGGGGAGAGAGGGATGGAGAGAGAAACTGGGGAAAGAGGGGGAGGGATAAAAAGAGAAAAACAGAAGAAAGACAAAAAGATACAGTGTTAAAATATACACATCCAAACACCTTGAGCTATGTACATTGTATTTTACTCTAGCGTCCAAAATGCACATGTAATGTTTTTTCACTTTGGCCACGATCCTGTGTCATTTCCTTCTCTATGTACTGTGGCAGCACACATAGATCTGCATGTTGTGCCAGGAAAGTTAGCTGAAGGTCTAGTTGAAAAAATGCACAGATGTGGCATGAAAGACAAAGAGAAAGCAACAAACAGACTGATAAAAAAAAAAAAAGAGGACAGGCTGTGAATGAAAAGAGGCAGGAGAGTGATGAGGTTAGAGGAGTGAGACAGGGATGGAAATAGGGTGCATGTGTGGCCTTTCAGAGCGGAAATAAAATGATGCTTTATTGAGAGGGGAATTGTCTGTGAAAAGTGCATATCATGTAATATCATCTGTTCTCCAGCTTTGCCTGAGTCCCAGTTTAGATCTACACAATAGTGCAGTTTATTTTGGCGAATCAGCAACGAAATCAGCCTGTAGCTTTTCCCCCTGTAGAAGATCTCCTTTTTAAACGTCTTCGTTGGCTTGTCCCTAGATGATAGTGTAGAGCCATTTTCAAAAAGGATAAAGGAAAAAAGGATGGAAAAATTACAGTGGATATTGTTATATTTTGAGCTGACCCCTATTGGGTCTATTGGCTGTAAATTCAAGGCAATCCACATTACAAGCAGTGTATTGTGAGAATTCAATGCATAGGAGCCATATCACCCTACAACACCCACTTGATGTATTATTAGATAGTTAAAATGTAGGATTGCCTGATAATACACATTAACAGACATTGTGGAGATTAATTTCTTAAGTCAACAAGGGCCCAAGACTAGCTACAGAAACCTCTGGTGGAAAGAATGAGTTAAAAAATTGAAGAGAGTTTATACCGAAACAAAACAAATGATGGTATGTAACATAAACAAAACTTTATAATGGCACGGATTCACAAGGAGAAAGTAGACATAACAGAGGCTGGTACAAGGGCCTCAGTGTTTCTTGGACTCTGTTGGAATGAGAGGAGCGTTAGAAAAAAGTACTTGTCCTGGACTCCGTCAGGAATGAAGGAGAGAAAGAGGGAATGCGGAGATAAAAGAGTGAGATGGACATAGATGGACTTCGGCTCGTTGGATAACAGAAGCTGGTGGAGCAGAGAGAGTGTGAAAGGGAGAGAGAAGGAAAGAGAGGTTGAATACCAGCTATTGTTGCAGCAACACACAGCAGAGAGGAAGGGGGAGGTGCATGTGTGTGTGTCTGTCTGTCTGTTTGTGTGTGCACAGGGGTCAGTGGGTTTTATACTTGGTTCGAGCTGCTCCTTGTCAGAGATGCGTTGAGTTCTGTGTTGGCAACCTAGCGACTGTGGGCTTAAATTATTAGCTAGTCTGGACACAAGCCTAAAACAATCCAGTACTGCATTTCAGACCAATATTTCAACACTCAGAGAGCTCAGTTGGTAGAGCAAGACACCAGCACTGCCTGGGTTAGAAGTTCAACTCCTACCTCTGTTAAAAATGCTTGTGTTTACTGTTGTATTATGCATATTTAGTCAAAGAGTCTGCAGCTACGCTAGCGAGACTGTGAGGCTGCTGGGCAAAGCGGTGCTTTGAATGAAGATGATAATGTCAGCATGCTAACTTGCTCATAGGGACATTGTTACCATGCTGATATTTAGCAGGTATAATGTTTATCAATTTATTTAAGTGTGTTAGCATGCCAGCACTAAACACAAAGTTTAACTGAGACTGAGGCTGATGGGAATGTATTTAATTAGGCAGGTGTCATAAAGCAAAGTATTGGACGAGTGGAAATTTTTACCTGATAATGACGCTAGATGAAAAGTCACCCAAGTTATTACATTCATCCTGAGTTGGACATTCGTTTCTGTACAAACTGCGATGACAGTCCTTCCAGTAGTTGTTGGAAATTTCACTAAAACCAAAAATATCAGCCTCCCGGTGGAACTAGGGGAAAAGTCAGGGGATGGCCAAAATTATTACAGTTAATCCCGAGGGGGACATGAATTCCTGTGCAAAATTTCTTGGCAGTCCATCCAATAGTGTTTGAAGTCAGGACCCAAAGTGGACTGACCAACATAACCTCCTGACAACCATGCTGCCAGCATGGCTAAAAAATGTCATGCTTTGTCATACATGTGAATATTGCCTAAATCTGAATGAACATACACTGTACCTTGTTACACTAGATATCTCTATCATTTTTTAAAACATTATTTTGTGTTAATGAATGCTAGTCGTATTGATGCTAATAATCCCACTATGTGTCCTTTGTCTTTCCAGGACCCTGCTGGCATCTTTGAGCTGGTTGAGCTGGTGGGAAATGGCACCTACGGGCAGGTGTACAAGGTAAGAATATACACTTGCATAAACAGACTTTGATACGCATTAATCTGTCTTTCTGATAGCACGCTCATCTATCTTATCGGCACTTGGTAGTTCTCTCCAAGAAGCCTGTATGGAATAAAGAATAGAAATGTGCACTGTGACTGAAGGAAAAAGAGGGGACAGGAGATAAAAGCAGTGCACAAGCTTGAGACCAATGGAGCGAATGTAAAAGAGATTTAAATTCAGGGAGAACAAGCAGAATCCGGGGCACATTAAAGTGCTTTTAGGAGAATTCCCTTACCCCTTTTTCTTCTTTTCTCTCTCTCTCTATACTGTATTTACATTCCTTTTTATACCTCTGCAAGGGTTTTTTAGTTGCCCCTCTAAGATGAGGTATTTGAAAGGGAAGTTTTTCTCTACGACACAGGAAGTGCTTATGCTTGTTCTGACGTTGTGACATCTCTGTGGGTTGAGGTTTTTACTGTCAGCTGAACCAGCTGGGTGTTGCTGTTATTTAAGCACTATCTCTCCATCCATGTCACTGTCTGAACTTCCTCTTCCCTCCATGATGGCCCGCCACGCTCTGGTCCTCGCTTCCTTTTCCTGATTCTGCTGCTTCATCCTGCCACTCTGCAGGATGTGGCACTTTGTTTAATTACTTCTATCTTGGATAAACATATGTTTGTTAAAATATGTGACGGTAGGGACACGTGAAGGCCCTTGTAGAGTGCAGGTATTTTGTGAGTGTGATGACGGTGTGTCTAATGGAGCAGAGAGTCAAGGTCAGATGATGATGGAGATGGGCTGTTCTTACAGCTGATTGGACCAAACGACAGGTCAGGCAGAGGTGGGACATGCGTCTACCCTTCTAGAAAAAAATCTGACATCCTAGCGTGTGTGTGTGAGTGTATGTGCACGCGTGTGTGTGTGTGTGTGTGTGTGTGTGTGTGTGTGCGACAGAAGGCAGGAAGAAATACAAAAGGAACGGAGAACAGGAGAGTTATGTTTATCCATTTATTGCTGACTCTGCCGTCTTGGTGAAAGTCACGGCTCATTTATTGGCTGACATTCAGTCGCTCTGTTCCTATACATTACTGAGCCACAGAATGCCTATGGCAACAGCACTGGCCTGTTGGGTCAGGAGCCCATGCAGTTCATCCACAAAGGTTTGTGATTGGGTCTCGCACAGTGTAGACTAAATGGAGACCATACTGAAGTTTATTCTATTACTACTGTTGGTTGATGGCCCAAATAATGACATTTTGGTTTTATTTTCTAGCGTTTGAACATTTGTTCTTAAAGTTTCCTTTTGGTGCTAAATACAATGAACCTGCAATAGATTTTTTTTCAAGCTAACAAAGCTTTAAAAAAATCCATTACACATTTAAAACTCCATAGGTGTAAACTACAAAATAGAACAGTAGAGCTGAAACAACTGACAGAAAATTCAATTAAGCCGCAACTATCTTGATAATTTAATATAGGAAGGAAAGGAAAAATGCTAAACATTGCCAAGCACCAGCCTTTCGATTGTGAAGATATGCTGCTTTTCTTTGTCAAATGTGACAGGAAAAACCAAATATCTTTGGGTTTTGCACTGTTTATTGGTCAAAACAAGCAATTTGAAGATGTGACCTTGAACTATAGGAACTTGTGATAGGTATTTTTCACTATTTTCTGACATTTTATTCTGTAGAACAAAAGTTTAATCAAGAAGGTAATATAGAAGATAGAGATGTAAACTGGAAAAAGATTGGACTCATACATACAGATAAGGAGCAGAGTCACTTGAGCAAAAATGCCATCTATTTTAAATTCCTCATGCGATTGAGGTCCCCCACCTAGGCAAGCCGCCTGAAGAGGATCAACTTCTTGTGAGCAGGTGAATCTCTGAGTCACTCAGATGATAAATTGACCTTCAGCCTGGTGGGTATTAGTGAACTGGAATTGCTCCGGCTTTCTCTAAACCATTTTTACACACTTGTAAAAGTAACACATAAGAATAACATAGTGTATATGTCTTTGGATGAAGTATCCCCAGTCTGAATCAATGAATCCTTGTCAGTGTGCTTTGGAGTGAACACAGGTGGAGTCTGAATTTTTGCTCAGAAATAAAGGTTAGAGTTGGGAAGGCTATAAACATGATTTTACTCCTGTTTTTGATTCCAAAAACAAATTCAATTTGCTCAGTGGCCAGGGGCCAGTTTTGCTCAGATGTTTCTGTAATCAAAGACTGCAAGTTAACAAGTTCTGTCCTGACATTTTCTCTTTCAGTGTTTGTTGCAGCAGTTTCAGAAAACTGAGAATTACCAGACAACTCATATAGAATATACATAACCTAAACAAACTGTTTTGTTCCTTGTTGAAAGTGATTGGGAGATATAAGCAGATTAACGGTACATATTGATATTTTTCGATAAAATTGTCTTAACTGCTTTTGTTTTTCATTTCGCTGAAATTATAAAATAATAATTTCTGTAGACAGACAAATTTAGGCTACCTTTGGGCTTCTTAAAACTTTAATAAGGTTGTTGAATAAAGTGAAACATGCATTATTTAAAAGCAAAAAAACAATTTCCTGAGCAGATAACATTTTTTAGATTTAAATTTTCATTTAACAGAAATATGAAACCATCACAAGACAAGGGACAGTATTGGCAAAAAAGTTATTTTTTACCTTTTCTTTGATCAGATACTTTGTCCACTGCATTCTGCTGTAATAGTTTGTACTCAGTTTGCTATTTGTAATGAAGCTAGAGATATGAAGGACTATGTGTACCCATGCATGCATCCTTTTGTGTGTGTATATATGTGTGTGTGGTCAGCACAGTGTTTTATGTTATTGGTGATAGAGGGCCAGTAATGTGCCACGTAGCTGCAGTTCTGTGTGTCTGGGAGCACGAGATAACAGGTTTATCAACAATTCCACTACCCCATCTAGTTAAATGATACAGATCTGCCCCTCATTGCTCTCTCCTCTTTCTCCATCTCTCTCTTTTTCCTTTGCACGTGCACCTAACATCTCTTCTCAATTAAAAACTGTCTTGAAAAGTTGTTCCAGGTTGTTGTTTTTTGTTGCAGTTTCCCTGTTAGCAAAAAATAGTTTGGCCAACAACAGTGATAGACGAGTCGCCGCAGTGAAAAGATAATTTTAGCTTGACTTCTGCCTCTGTCTCCCTTTCTCATCTTACATCTCCATGACGTTTCTCTCTCCTTGTTTTTCCTCCTCTGTCTATTCATCCCACTCACTTATTCATCCCATCCTTCTGTCTTTCACTTATCAATACGTAATCATGTTTTTCTTCTTGTTTTCCCTACTTTTTGGGTTGAAACTTCCCCGGTGAACTGTACTTAAGGGAGCAGCATGTGCCTACAGTATGTGTATATATAGTTTCTACTGGCTGCTCTAAAAGGGCCATAAATAGAGAACACGGGTAATGCTGAATAATTAAACACATTCTCTCTCCACTTTCCTCCCTCTCCATCTTCCACTCTATCTCTCTGTTTCCTCCTTTAGCTCTCTCTCCCTTTCTCTCTCTCCAACCGTTGTCACTCTCTTTGTCATCATCTGCCTGTCCATCGCTCCCTCATCGGTATTTCCTCCCTTTGTTTGGCCGTGTCTCTCTCCTCTAATCTCTCCAGCCCTCCCTCCTTCCCCTGCCCCCTCTCATTTTTTATTTTATTTTATCATGCTTCTGTTTCTCTGCCATCTCCCCCTTCTCTCTTTCTTTCTGATGCCTGTGAATATTTGATGGAGGGTTATGGGAATTGCAGTTCTCCAAATTGAGGAAGCACTCATTACCTCACACGGTGCCGTGGCGGGGCGGGAACGAGGACCACTGGTGTCCAGCCACTGGCCGGAACACTCACTGACTGACTTACATGATGACTTATTGACTGACAGACTTATTGATTGACTAATTGATTACACGGCTCCTCGTCATTCTGGCGGGAGAAGTCATTTTTCTCCTTGATGGATGCAAGGACAAGTTGAGAGGGCAACTAATCATATCTTGGTCATAAGAACACAAACGCAGCACCGACACACAAATACACATGCACACACAAGTGAACAATGACACAGTCAGCCCATCGTCTCATCGACTGACTCCTCGGCTTTGGCAGCAACAAAACATTTCCGGTGTTTGTGTGGGTTTGTGAATGTGTGTGTGTGTGTGTGTGTGTGTGTGTGTGTGTGTGTGTGTGTGTGTGTGTGTGTGTGTGTGTGTGTGTGTGTGTGTGAGCTGTTTTTACATACTTCTCTCCATGACTCTGCTGTCTCCATGCAGCGAAGAAGCAGACGAAAGAAGAGGAAAGAAGGCGACCAATCTTTTTCTCTCTGATGACAGAACACTTCCACTTGGCTCCTCCTTAGGCCAAGTGCTCCATACACTCCTAAAATATTCACCAGCCACTCTGAAACACACACACACACACACACACACACACACACACACACACACACACACACACTCATGCACACACGGTAGAGCAAAAGTGAAGGGGACCTGGGCTGTATGGGCTTTTATATGCTCACCCACTGTGACAGCGACTCTGGACAAAGAGCAACTGTGTGGTTTTCCACTTACTGCACTCGGTGTCTGTGTATAAACCCAGTGTGTGCGAGCAAGGGTTTGAGGGAGCGTGTATGTGGTGACATGGCGTTATGTTACTCTGTATGTTTGTTCCATGTAGGCAGGAGTGAAGCTGTGTGTCTCCAGGTCTTCTTACCTTGAGTTTCTGTTATCTTTAAAACTGATGAACAGATGAGACCACACACCCCGCAACGGAGGAGTGTGCCGTTACGACTACACGTCTTGGCTGATAATCTTGTTACCGTGGTAATCTGGGGTCTCAGAATGTAAGTAAACGGATGGGATGTAGATTAGGATTAGGGCTCAAAGACATGCCTCATCTCATTAACCAATCACACCTGTATCTTTCTCTCTCTCTCTCTTCCCCTCTCTCTATGTCTATGTCTCTTTTTTGTTTTTACCTGAAGTGTCCTTGTCTGTTTTCCACCCCGACCCACCTCCCATCCTCGTCCCTCTTCCGCTCTCTTAAGAACCAAATAAAACTTCAAAGTTGTATTTTTTTTTATCTTCCTTATCTGCTGGAAGTCACACTGCAAAGGACTTCGGGAGATTTTTCCCTCCGCGTGCCTGCCACAGCCGCCCTTCCACCGCACATACACATTTGCTCTCGCACGCACACATACACACTTCAGAGAAGCAGCGTGACGTGTGAAAGCCTGGCATCAGAGACTCCGAAAAGGGATGGAAGTTAGACTTCATTTATTCCTCTTTGTTTGATGTTCTAAACTCCACCAGCTAGTGTTTCACAGCAGGAAGGAAGATCAAGCATGCAAGAATATACCGTGCGTTTCTCTTTGATAGTAGTTATACTTAAATAAGAAGTTGACAAGTCAGTGGTCAGCTTTACTCAATATGGTGTTTCTTCCTCTGTACATTATATATTATCTGGTTTCAGTTTAAGATCCTGTTTTTTTGTTTGTTTGTTTTTTTACCAAAAATGGTTGACTTAAACCATACTACTTTAAATTTTAGTTGTGAAGTCCTCCATAACTCACTCAATACGAGTAATAAATAAATGCTTCCAGTACCAGTGAGACCAAAGCCTTTTCACAGCTCAACTTGTGCAGTCGGTGAAAAAATACATTATTATAATATCTTGGTCAGTCACATCCCCTTCTTATTTTATCTGCTCACTTACTCTTGTTGTTAAAATAGCAACTTGTGCTGTGACTACTGATTATTTTCCAGTAATGGTTACAGGTATGTGTATTCATTGTTAAGTCTATAAACTACTATAAACTATAACTACTGATGTAGAAAGTAGTGAATAATCTCCATTACAAGTTCCTAGAGCCCAAGGTGATGTTTTGAAATTGCTTGTTTTGTCCAATCAACAGTCCAGATGTCAAAGATATGTGATTTAATGTCATAAAAACAAATGAAAGCACAAATCTCACATTTCAAACGCTTGAACCAGCCTTTTTTTTTTTTCTAAGAAAACCATATTTCTCCAAAATATAAAATTTTCATGAGCTAGGAAAAAAGTTCTGTTTTTGCCTTTGTGACAATGCAGGTTTCCAACAATCCATTGGGCTTGGTATTATATGGTTTATTTAGCTGAAACAGCGTGAGAATTTTTTTTTCAGCCAAGAGAGGAAGGAATTAATCCTCCAATTTGTCTAAAAAATGTACAATCACCAAATCTGGAGATGTATGTTTTTCACTGGACAGAGAAAAATGTTTGCCATTTTTTACCTCTCAAATTACTTGAATAATTACAACTGTTGTTTAACGATTTTCTGATTTGATCAATGCGTTTAATATTAGGCAGTCTAGTATTTGTTTGTAAGTGGTCAGCAGATTTGACCAAATAGTAAAATTATATTACACCATCAATAGATTACAAGTTTATGTAAATTCTTAAATAAAATATGGTGATAAATTAAAAAAACAGATGGGCTGTGGTTAAGGTGGAACACAATAGAAAGTGCCCATAATACTGTAATTTGGGTCTCTGAATCTCATAGCTGGCAACAATACCTCAGTGGTACTGAGATCATTACTCATTCCCAGCCTCCCCTGGAAAATGTACAGACTAGTCATGCTTACTGTATCAGTAAATTGCAGTTAGCATGATAAGGGGCTGACACTATATGCTGAAGAATGAAGAATTGATGTCTTCTGCATATGTATATATGGTGTGTGAATTTTCAAGGTGGGGTCTGCTGGGGCTGTTTTCGGGGGCTATAGGGCCCGGGCATGGTTTATGTTTAGCTGTGTCCACAGTGAGTGGATATGTGTTTGTGTGTTTGCCTGTTGCCATACACAGAATATGTCCCTGGTGTACAGGCATTGATGCAGTTGTTTACAGTTTAACACTGTGTCATTGCCCCTTATTATTGCTGTATTTTTGTTGTTTAGTTACACACACTGCACTGACGTACATACATACTCGCGCACACACACACACACACACACACACACTTCCATCTCTGGAGTCCCGATGAATGAACTGTGAACCGTGACTGAGGTCGATGTTGCTTGTTGCCGTGGGAACAATTGATGTGCTCATTCCAGCCACATGCAGTGACAGACACACACACACACACACACACAGACACACGCACATGTGCGCGAACACACGCTCACATCTGGCAGTGCGTTCATTAGCCTCCATACTCTACTCTCTGTCTTCCCCAAGGCCACACGCCCCACTTACCCACAATTCACTCCTGCCAGCCAGACCAGGGTCAATTACCCATGCCTGATGTCAATAGCAATCTCTGTCTCTCATACTCATTCTCTCTCTCTCACTGTATGTTTTCCAGTGAGATCCACCACTCTTTAATTGATAGTGTGCACTGTAAAGTGCAATTTAGCCAAGGCTTTTTTTCCCACAGTGGGAATTACAGCTCATCAATACTTAAATCAATAACCTATACCAGCCCTGACTCTCTCTATTATTCTTTATTCCCTCTGTCCTCTCCTTTTTCCGACTAATGTGTTTTTTCACAGCCTTTAGCTCCTCATTTGTGTTTTCTATCCTTACTCTCCTTCACCTGAGCAACTTCTTCTATTCGTCTTTTCTGTCCTTCCTTGTGCCCTCGCTCAGCTGTTTTTTTCTCACCTCTGCCTTTCCCTCTCTCACCTCCAGTCTGTATAGTAAATCAGCTCGGCTGTTGGTTTGACCTCCAGAGCCGCTGAAGCGTGGTGCCGATGTGCTGAACCTGCCGCTTTGCCTCTTCGCAGCAACCCTTCTCCTCCTCCTCCTCCTCCTCCTCCTCTGTAGTGATCCCTTGCTCTCTTCCTCCGTGACTCTGAAGACATTTAGATATTAGAATTTGAATTTAAATTAGAGATAGGTGAGTTAGTGGGTGGGTCAGCGGTTGACTAAATGAATTAGTAATAGAGTGCATTAGTGAGTTAACCTGTAAATGAGTTAGAGACTGAATGAGCTAGTATGTTAAAAGCTTTAGAGGGGATCAAACAGCTGTTTAGATGCATTTCAACAACACCAAGCTAAAAAAGCAACATTAGTGTACAATACATGTGTTTATATGAGTGGGCCAGCCTGAAATGCCTAGCATAAATTAGCTTTGGAGTGAGTGGTTATCCTATTAGGGCTGATTTCTTTCCATCACATAAAGGATGTATTGTGAGGACAACCTTTTACTGTTTTCCTGACCTTATACACACATGCAAACACACAAACGCCTGTGTACACAGGCCCACAGATCCTTTTTATATACATAATTTTAAATCATATTTCTTGTATTATTATGATGGACTTACCCAGCTTTGTGCTTTGCCCTGTCTCTTCATCGTCATTTTCTGTGTGTTTCCTGTGTTCTCAGACTTCAGTTTCTCTGACTTAAAACCATTTTATGTGCCTGCATTTGTAACTGTTTAGCACTGTGCCAAATCCCATCCCTGACCCCAGATTAGTCTGTTTATGGCACATTTATGTGTCTAATGGCTTGTTAATTAGCTTGTAGTACTGTGAGCAGGCGTGTTAATGAGCAGCTATATTTCAGATTGCTGATAGATTATTTTTTCAATAAGCTTTAGTTGATAACAGAAGTTCATTCAGAGGCGAATCAACATGTGCTGGCTGTCTGTCGCAAAATTCAGCTTCTCTTTTACTGCAAACAGCCCTCACCCCTCAATAGCAAACCCTCTGGACTATTCTACAGATCATTGCTCTCATCTTTGTTCCCCACATCTTTCCTCTTTCCTTCTTTCACCACCTCTGCCTCTCTGTCTTTACAACCTCCCTCTCCCACAAACTCTCCGCTTGTATATGTTTCCTTCATCTTCACTGGCTCTCGTTACATCTTCTCTCCTTTAAAATCTCTTCCTGTCGCAGTCTGTCTCTCTCCACTCTTCCATTCTCGTGTCTAAGTGTGAGAGCAGCCTCGGGGTGCCTCCACATTTCCTGGGCAGTGCAGTAGTAGATTGGAGTGGAGGCCTTTGTCACTTTTATTTACCGCCTCACTGATTCAACAATAGCATGTGCGTGTGCATGTGTGGGCGTGCACTTGTCTGTGTGTGTTGGTGTGGGTGTGTGTAAGCATGTCTGAATCTAAAAAGATTGGAGGTGTTTGAACTGCGGTGAGGTGTGTCTGGGAGCATTGCTCCCTCATTTCTTTGGGCTCCAACGAGCAGAACTGTGTTTGCAACGTTTGTTAGCCGAAAGTAGCCTTAATTCTGCATCGCAGCTCCAGCACCTGCTTCTGAGCATGCTGGGATTGTAAGACTGCAGACTAGGACCAGTGGGTATTGATACCAGGGTAAAACACTGGTTTTTTCAAATCCTTCAACCCTAACACAGCTGAACTACAGTTTGGTGTGTGTGTGTGTGTGTGTGTGTGTGTGTGTGTGTGAGTGTGTTTGTGACAGCAGTGGGCAAACTCCCTCTAGGACTTGCCTGTCAGGGAGAGAGTCAGCAGAAAGAAAATGTATAGAGTGGAAGCCCAGGGACACATCCCATAGCTCACTTCTCCCCGGTGATATCGTTTCCATGCCAACAGTCCCAATGCCAGGAGAGCACACTTAGATGACATTCAGTCACTTCTTGCCTGTGTGTGTTTGTGTGGATTATCATGATGGCACAGATTAGGATTACCGTGTGACCCATTTCCTTTTTACAAAGAGTTGGCAACACAATCTGGCAGATCATTCCTAGTTTATTGAGTGTGTATGTATACATTCATATGCTTTCGCATTTGTCCTGCGGTATTCTTTGCAAGCAAGGGACATCTAGACTGATGCAGATTAGAACCGTGGTTGCACAACATAGCACAGTCTTTGGAAATTGATGAAAAATGTATGGAGAGTAACTTGACTTCTTACTTTTATGGTCACTATCTGGCAAAATGTCTGATGAGTGTCAGTTCATTAACTACAAATCAAGTTTACTTTAGTGTACATTTAGTGTACAAAACCGATGGCACCCTGGAAAGTAGGATGTATATCTTAATTATGCTAGGGTTTTGAAAATGGTCCCCAGTAATGAGATTTGTAGTTTCATTGAGCTAAAACATGCAGGACCACTGGTATAGGTGTTTAAATTTTGGTTAATGTTCAAATTATAGGTTAAAGAAATCAAGTAAGGGTCAATTATTAAATCAGTCACTTTAGGGTAAAATTTGGATGGTTTATTCTGCCTGGCAGCTTGGCCACACAGGGAGAACACACTGAGGACGGATGCGCTGTGAAATTCAGCTCTCTCAGTGAACTTGTCTTCTGTTCATCCACTCCCTCATTTCTCAATCACTTTTTCCTCCTCTCCCTCCCTCCCCTCCTCACCCCACCAATTTTCTCTAAATAACAACTCTCCCATATCAGGACAATAGTCTCTTATTCCCTGTCCTCTCCTTCTTTCTATGTGTGTGTACGCGTATGTTTAAGGCTTGTGCCCACTGTACTCTGACCAGCCAAGACAGTTGCTAGGCTACGACAGGAAGTGTCCTGCATAGTAAATGTGTCCGGGGGGGGGGGGGGTAATTGACTTGGCAAGGGCATGGACGCGCACACAAACAAACCAAACACACACTATGTTGAAGCATTTCTATGTCACACACACACACACACATACACACAAACACACAGAATCCCTGGGTATCATGATATCCACCTGCAGGTTGTACTAAGGCAGTGGTTAGCAGGTTGGTCTCGTCTAACTGAGGCTGCAAGAGAATGATGAAGAGACACTTCACTCTGCAGCCTGCAGTGCTTGTGTGTGTGCGTGTGTATGTGTGTGTATGTGTGTGTGTGCCTTTGTTGTATGTGTGTGTGTGTGTGTGTGTGTGTGTGTGTGTGTGTGTGTGTGTGTGTGTGTGTGTGTGTGTGTGTGTGTGTGTGTGTTTGCTCCCCTCAACATTGACACACAGAACCTCCTCTTCTTCATCCCAAGACACATGCGTACTCACACATCATACCCTGTACTCTGCGTACCTCTCTCCATGGACTTCAAGTGCTTCACTGGCCTTTTACTGTCACTTGGCAGGTGCAATTAATCATAATTATGTGTTGATGATAATTACTGCAGGAGGTGTACTTTGTGCCAGTCTGACATCTCCCTCATGCTGCACATGGAAGGGAATAAATCAGATGTGAGGTGAGATAGCACCGTGTTATCAGACCTATGGTTACCATATGAACTTGTATAGACGACATTTTGAGTGTCTGAATTAGAGGAAGATCATACTCAACAACAGACAACAGCATCAGAATTGAAGAATTTTAAGATGCTGAAAAGGGTCTTGACTGGATAAGGGTGTTTATTGTTCATACTTCTTTAGGTGCTGCACAAGAAAGAAGTTGAAATACATTTGAAATACAAGAATGATATGCTGTTAATGTATGCAAAACACATTAGTGTTTGTGCTGACGCTGAAACAATTAGTCGATTGACAGAAAATTAATTGCGAGCAACTTTAGTAAGCAATTAATTGTTGCGGCTCTAGCTTGTACCTAAGAACTGAAAAAGTGCTTGTATAACAGTCTTAGAAAATTTTAGTGATAAAACGTATTTATTGCACGGCTTTTTTGTTTCACTGCATTAAATTGGAGGTTTTTGAGATGTTGTGTCCACCTTCTGTGTTTTGGCTTGTAAACAGAGTAAACAGCATCGTTGCCCCCGATTTATTCAAAATGTAATTATCAGTGTTTGAAACACCACACACAATACATGGACAAATGAACAGCTAAACAAAGGGAGAGAGGGGAGTTGATAATCTGTTACCTTTAGTTTATTAATGAGACAATAACTATTAACACAATATGCACACATGGGATTGTCATTTAAAATTACAAATATACAGCAGATATTATTAAACATTTATACCGTAAATGACCTTGGCTTATGAAAGCATACTCTTATTTTGTTGGGTGGAACCATAGGAAAAAACTGAATTGAATTCCCAGCCCATACAGCAGTTTAAGAAACACTGACCTGCAGGGATGACGCCGAGTAATGACTCTTCCATGATGTGGCCGCCTGAAGGCTGATTGGAGATCAGTTTGGTATCAGTTTGCTGTCTCCATCACAGCACGGCCATTCAAGCGGAGCAAATATAGTCAATTTGGTCTGTTATCGCTCAAACACACCTGGCCTGGCGGCATCACAGCTCCTTGTGGGTGTGTGTGTGAGTGACAGACAGATTTTGCTATCATATTTGGTCAAAATACTACAGGATTAGAGCGGGGAAAATGTGGTGGATTGGACACGAGAAGATAATTTCCTAGACCTCATTTGAAATGTCTGTGTGGTGATTGAAGTTAACGCGAAGCATGCTCAGTATAACGACAATTAGGAAGCATTAGATGAAAGCATATGTGTGTAGAAGCATAAGGTATAGGTGTTTGTTTTGATTTGCTGAGACACTCAGGCCCGCATCAGTGAATTGTGGTTGACAGAAGGCGCTAGATGCATTAGCAGAGGAAAAGTGGAAGGGTTGTACGAAGGCCACGGTTTGTGTCATATTTGCTTGTCAAACTCAAAGCGGAATGCTGTTTCGCTGGCATTAGCGTTCAGCTCAGTCATGTTCATGTAGGACCCACTTTTCACAGGCCACTGGTCTGAGCTGTGAGGCATGAGAGAGAAGGGACACAAAGAATACAAGAGACAGGGTGAAGGAAAAGTAAGCGAGACATTTAGAGGTAGGAAGGGAGAAAATAATGTAAGGCATAAAGAGGAGATTGGGAGAAGTTAAGAGGGTTAGATAGTGAGAGAGAATCAAAGGGATAAGAGGGAGAGAGGCAGAGGGAGAGAGTGAGAGTCTGCAGATCTAGGTCAGAGAGGCAAAGCAGTCAACGAATGAGTGGAGGAAGGGATGAACAAGCCTGTGAGGCTCAAAGATGCTCGTTCTGAATGAGATGGATCAGGGAGCGTGTGGGCCATCCCTACGAGAAAGACACAAAGAGAGAAGGAAGAAGGAAGGACTACAGAATAACTTAAATACTTTGTGAAATCTTCTTTTTCCATTATTTATCCATATCAGGGCTGAAGCTAACAATTATTTTCATTTTTATTTAAGGGAATAGTTCAACACTTTGGGAAATATGCTTATGCCCTTACTGCAGAGAGTTAGATGAGAAGATAGACACCCTAAGTTTGTGTGTTAAGAAAAGAGCTGGAGCCAGCAGCTGGTTATCTTAGATTAGACTAAAGACTGGAGGCTAGGACAAAACACCTAGCTAGGTCTGGCACCAAGCTGGGTCTGTCCGATGTTAAAAAATATGGCTACCAACAACTGCAAAGCTCACTAATTAATGAAGTGTTATAGTGTATGTCCTTTTTATAATCTGTAAACAAACAGAAATGTAAAAAACAATAATATCTAATAACATAATATATTTATCTGAGGCTACATGCTACTGTTTCTTGATGAACAACATCTAACAACAGAGATCTTGTGGAGTCTTGTTGTCACCATGAGGTTTGTAAGCAACCACAGAAGTGTTGGGGGGACGGATAACCTGTCGTTGGCCAGGAAAACAGGCCAACGACAGGTAACTCCCTTTAAAAGCGTATTATATCTTATTGTTGTTTGAAGTATTTTTGAACCTTGAAGACAGCAAAGGATAGCTGCTTTCCCCATCTTACGCTAAGCTAACCGCCCCCTGGCTACAAACGTACGGTCCTCTCTTCTGTCACTGTAGTCTTGGAAAAACAACCTAAACAGCCACCTCTTGCTAGTTTTTACTCTGTTAGATGCTGTGTTTGTGGGCATTTACTTTGTTTAATGATGTTATATTTTATAATGTTTGTTTTGCTTCAGATATTAGAAACAGTTCTCATTTCCACGCCCTATAAGACACTCTGGATTCCGGCATATTTCTCTTTCAACATTTAATTAATAGTTCAGTCTGCAAAATGTTGGACAGAAGTGATGCCCTTCACAAGTTCATGGAATTGTCCAAAACAGTCCAAAACCAAAATTAATTCAATTTGCAATGATAAAAAACAGAGAAAGAAAAACAAATCGTCACATTTGAGAAGCTGGAATCTGCAAGTATTTGTTATTTTAGCTTGATAAAATTGTTGATGAAACAGTTATTTGACTGATGGTTTCAGCACTAATCATTATTCATCCAGAATAGTTTTGACATTATTGTTAAACACAGTGTCCTGTTAACTGCTTTTGAAATAATATTTTAGTTGACATTCATATCACCAAAGGCCACCTCTTTCCACCATCTATGAATTTCTAAAGAAAAGAAAAGGGAGAGAGCAAAGAAAGAGTGAGAAATGAAGATGGACAGAGTGCTAATTCCTTTCTGCTGCTCCTTTCACACTCGGTCATTTAATAAGGCTGGATGATATTAGTGGTCCAGGACGAAAAGAGAGATGGAGGGAGGGAGGTTGTCAGGTTGCTCGGAGTAATGAATCTTTATCCAGCTCTGATGATTTCCATGTCCAATATCGATTTGACACATTCTCTCTCTTGCTCTCTTAGTAACTCTCAAACTCCCTCAATCATTCTCTCTCGCTTCCTCACTCTCCATGTCTCTGCGTGCACATGTGTGGGTGTTTTCAAGAGTTCTTCTGTCTGTGTGAGTAGTGGAAAAAAGGGATATCATTTTGTATTTTGCGCGTGTGTGTGTAAGTATGTGTGTCTGGGTTTGATAAGTGGCTGTAATTCCTTTGTTGGTCTCCAACAAAGCAAGTCCTTGTGCTCGTGGAATTGGGGCAGACTGATCCTAATAAGAAATCCCTGTTCAATCTTTCCAGCCCTTTTACTCTCACAGAAGCTGGACTCTGTGTGTGTGTGTGTGTGTGTGTGTTTGTGTGTGTGTGTGTGTGTGTGTGTGTGTGTGTGTGTGTGTGTGTGTGTGTGTGTGTGTGTGTGTGTGTGTGTGTGTGTGTGAGAGAGAAAAAGAGAGAGTGATCACAGTGTTCAACTATCCAGTGATGCTTAGTTTCAATGTGCGGTGCTGGATTGTGACACATCGAATTATCATATTAAAACCCTAACTTTCTTTTTAGTAATAAATCAGCGAGTTTAAAAGTTTTTTAATTCCAAAGGAGCCGTTTAATGAGAAATTTAACTCATGAATATAAATTCCCCTAATTCAGGGACCTCAGTTGATGTTAACGTATTGCCAGTCATCTTGGGGGAACCTACCAAATAGGAAGGCCTATCTCTATGTAAAAATGTAGAGTCTTGTTCCTACTTAAATTAAAATAAACTGTTGTAACTTTTGAAGAATAGTCAACAAGTGGAGCGGTTTGTTTACAAAATGATAAGTGTACTTGTAGTATTGGGTTTTTTTTTTCTTTAATTTATCAAATCACCTTTGATTTGGAATTTGACCCCTAGTCTAAACACCAGGGGATCTAATGAGTAAAAACATCACTTTTGATCCTCATTGGGGAGTGTAAAGGAAAAAGTGAGCTATTAGGTTTCCTACATTATTTCACAGTTAGTAACCGTATATATTGAATAACCTCCAACAACTCCCATGCTATTCATCAAGTAAAGTGTGTTTTGGTGAGTCAGTGGGTAAGTCTGTTAAAACAACATGAAAATAGATTTTGAAGCGTTGAGAATGAATAACAACCAGTAGCAGAGCGTAGAGACTACCCTGTTACTGTAAAATGACTTCTGCAAATGAACTGCAAGGCAATGAAACCACCTAGTTCTAGTCATAACTTGACTCTTTTCTTATTCCTCGATTCTGTTTTGGCAGTAACGCTCATTATCAGAACGCCCCTTCGATTAAAGCCCTCAGGAGGCGCTTTAGAGCCAGACCCTTAATGCCATCTGGTTTATAACAATTCCACCAGGAAAACAGTCCTGCCCTTGTTTGGTGTGTTTGTGTATTTGCGTGTGTATCCTTGCCTCTGTATGTGTGTATGTATTTGTTTGTTTGTGCGACTGCTGCTAAGCTGTTCTGCTCAGACTGTAACATGCTAATCAGTTGAGTCCAGACAGGTGGAAGTAATAGCCGTCAGTGGTTTTAGCGTCTTTGGCCCTGTTAGCTTCATTAGCTAATCACAGCCACAGATGCTCTGTTGCAAACAAACCACTTGGGCCTTCCATTTGCCCCTCAGCTTCCAGTCTCCTGGTTCCTCGCCTCCTGGCTCCCCCAGGCATCTGCCTAGCCTCAATATTACATGACTGTGTTTTGCAATCCTGTGTTTGCTTGTACGTTTCTCTTCTATCTCTTGTATGATATCTGAAACACAGTCAAATGTGTTTTTCCTGAATAACACGCTTCATTTTTCAGAGTTATACTGATTGGACAACGACAAGTCATGTTGCAGCGATAGACTGGGGTGTCCTTTTGACCTAGCAGTCTGATGAGAGTACTGTCATGTCCTCGACTTGGATACTGTCAGGGACACCATAATTCCTCTTGCCCTCAGATGTGAACTACTTAAAGCCTGCAATCCATAATTTTTGACCACACGTGAAGTTTATTCACATATAGTACATAACTGAAAGAACTGTTTAACTGGTTTTCTTAGCCACCTGATAGCAGTGGAAACAGTCTGTAAACACAACACTGACAAAATATCAACTTTTAAGTTTACTGAAAAATATTGATTATAGCCACTTTCAGATGAAAAATTCCTGCTCTTAAAAACATTAATGGTGTAAACAAACTTTGAGCAGCATCAGAAAACATTAATAACTTAGTTTCTGATGCTGGTCTTTAAAAAGAGCTGTCAGCTGGGGGACCCTCGTGTAACTGTGCAGATGGGGTGAGTTTTTTTGAGAAAAACTGTAAACTGTGGATAGTAAAATTTTTCCTCTCTTCTTTCCTGCCCTCCTCTTTGCTCTGTCTTTTTTGTCTCCCTGTCTCTCTGTCTGTCCCTCTCCCATCCTCCTTTCACCAGGGTCGCCATGTTAAAACAGGGCAGCTGGCAGCCATCAAGGTCATGGATGTCACCGGGGTAAGAAACACACACGCACACACTCTGGCGCTCAGTCACACACATGCACATAACCCATGCACAGTAAATCATCGCAAGTGATTATACCACTGTCGACCATGTCATCTAATTATGAGCGATGAGTCAGTGCTGGCGACTGTGTGTGTGTGATGTGGCAGAGAGGAAATGAGGACAGGCCTATTGCCATGGTAATATTAGCTGGAGGTATTAGGACAGCAGTGTGGTCTCAGGTGTGTCTATAAAGCAGGAGGGAATCTCAGCTATATTTAGAAATTCTCTCACCCTACGCCTCTCTGTCAGCTCTCAGCTGCCAGAAAAACAATGAAGGTCTGCAAGAATGAAGAAACAAAGAAACTGATGAATAAATGAATTAATAAGGAAATGAACGTATGCGGGAAGGTGTATGGAAATGAATAAATCACAAAATGACCAAAGTGAAGAACGAATGATCACGGAAATGAAACAGTGTATAAAGGACTTTGTGTGAATAAATCTGCCTAAATACAATAAAAAAGAATGGCTACGTTAATTAATGATCAAAATTAAATGAAGGCCAAACACATAATTGCTAACTAAATGAGCTGCTAAATTACATGTAAACAATCAGCTTACTAAAACAAGTGTTTTTGTTTTCTTCACCAATGCACACTAAATTGAAGTAATCAAGGCAAAATTTCCCGACATTGGGGATAATGAATAAGAAATTACGTTTTTAAGTAACCAACTGCCACCATAACAACTTGTTTCAAACAACTGCTTTTGGGTTTGTGGCACTAACCCTTTAAAATGAAAGTAATTAAAAAAGTAATGCTGTTATTGTGGATAATTTAGAGCCCAGCTGTGTGCTTTGCATCGAACATTTGTCAGAATTGAAATAGATTCAAAGCACATTCATCAACAAATTGATTCCTTTCGCTGTATCACCATCTTATTACGATAGTTGAAGGGTCAGAAATAGAGGTTGTGCTTTAATACCTGTTGATTTGTCTCATCTCGTGTGTGTCAGGACGAGGAAGAGGAGATTAAAGCAGAAATTAACATGCTGAAGAAGTACAGTCACCATCGGAACATCGCCACCTACTATGGAGCTTTCATCAAGAAAAACCCTCCCGGCATAGATGACCAGCTATGGGTATGACGTTACTTATGTGTGTTTCTGCTTGTTTTTGTCTGTCATGTTTTGTATTTTTGTGTGAATGAAATGGCATGTGACAGGAATAGAAGATAACTGTAGTCTGTTAGAAAAAAACACCGAGCAGAACAGGAAGAAGTGACTCTCCATTTTTCACTGTTACATTTATGTGAAAGAAGCAAGTGTGTAGTTTGTCCAGGCACGCAGTGACAGTAGGTTTGTGTGCACTGGAAAATAAATATATACTTAACGTGTGTGTGTGTGAAAGATATAAAGGGTATGAATGAGTGTGTGGTTGGCTGGCTACTGCTATAAATCATGTGTTAACATGATCTAAGGGAGCTCTCTCTTCTCTGATCCTGTAGCATTCATCACACAACAATAGGACACACACACACACACACACACACACACACACGCACACACGCACACGCACACACACACGCACACGCACACACACACAAACATATGCATATACACTCAGCAGCCAGATCTACTGCCTGCATAATTCCTCCTGACTCAACAGTTGCCTTTTTTCCCTGAGTGTTAGTTAGCAAGAGCTTTACGTTAGTGTGTTTTTACATTTTTTCCTCCTCGTGTTTATGCGTACATGAGTGTGCTTCTTTTGTCTTTGCGTTTCTGAATACTCGTGCACACTCTGGACGAAAGGGGTTTGGCCATTACTAATCAGGTATTCACAGGTATTTATCATTGCTTTCTGATGTTTTACAGACCAAACAATCAATCACTCAAGAAACTAAATGGTATGTTAATCGGTAATAAAAAATAATCATTACTTGTAGCCCCACTTTCAAAGATGAGCGTAATGGTAGCTGTAAGAGCCAGTTGATTTTGAGCAGTAAAATCTATTGAAATTTAAACACTAAAACTACAGTAGAAGTAAATTCACACCAAAAAAAATGTGAATTACAAATGTTTACATTTACACTCCAGTACCGATATATCTCTAATGATTTCATATTGACACATAGTATGGCTTGCTGATGTATTGTTTGGGATCTAGCACTTTGATGATATGGCTATGTACAAGGCGAAAAGAGAAATTTACCTTTGTTGTTAATTAATCCTTAAAATGGAGGAGAGGATTTCCACAAAGTACTGTTAATAAACATGCATACATGCGTATCTCAGTAAGTCTCTATATGGGAACTACTGGCTTGACTGGAACCCATCCTATACCAGATTGCTTCTTAGTGCAGAACAGCAAATAATCAACCTTTGTATGTGTGTAGCTGGTCATGGAGTTCTGTGGAGCTGGCTCAGTGACAGACTTGATCAAGAACACCAAGGGCAATTCTCTGAAAGAGGAGTGGACCGCCTACATCTGCAGAGAGATTCTCAGGGTAAGTAGCCATGTTGGCATTCGGATCTTGAACTTGAACTGTGAGAACATGTTGTGATGGTTCATGACTGCGGTTCACAAGGAACGTTTTGTTTCTTTATCTAAGTACATGTTGCTCAAGAATAAACAAACATGATTTAGGGGAAATAATATTACTATGTCAAGAAAATGGACAGAATATTCTGAATTTATTTGAATTATTCTGATAAAGGAGTATTCCAAATCTAACCATACATTTTCTGTATTTGAGGTCAAGTGTTACAATCAACAAATAGTTCTGAAAGTTTTCTGAAAGAATTTAGAACTTGTCCTTGTTTATGTCCTTCCACACCTAAAGGAAAAAAGACATTACAAGTCGGAATCAAAGAATTTCAACTGGAGAAACTTAGATAATCAAAATTGATAAACTCAGCCATATTAATGAAAAGATATGTCAAGAACTGTCATTCTCTATTGTTTTATGCTTTGCTTCCCCAAACTACTTCCTTGTTCTGGCGCAGGTGCAGTATGCTTCAGCCTGAATCACTGAACATACGTTTCCACAAAAACACCAACAGCAATAAAATCACAATCGTTTTATGATCAGCCAAAATACTCTTAACTATAGCAAGGATTAAAGAGGAAAGTTAAAAATCAAGATATGCAGTTATTGTTCTCAATGGCTGTGTGCAAGCCGGAGGCAATGGCAAGTCAAAGCAAGCTCACAGTTTCCTTTCCAAACACAGTTCACATTTAGAGTAATAGAGGTATTAAATTTCTGGGTCTATGGGCTGATGAGCTGATCTTCTCCTTGTATTTTTCTCAGGCGATTGACATGTCCACTGTGCAATGTAAACTAATCGTCGCAGGTTTGAAGAAACAATGCCCTGATGTCTGAATTAAAAACCCCGGGTTTATTCTATGTCAGAAACATATTTTAAAGCATTTTAACAAATGAAATAGGACCATTCTCTTAAAAATACTTATACCATCAAAATAAGCAGTTTGTAAAGGGTAGTAATACCCTTAATCCCTTGGTCACAAACTTTTACACTTCTTATGAATGGATCACCTGCAATATTTTTTAAATACTGATTTGGCTTGAGGCTTAATTTTATTCTTGTTTAACGTAATAACCCCATATTACACAAACTACATAAAACCTGCTCTTTGATAGTAATCACCACTTGTTTGTGTTCCTGGGAATTCCTACTCATTGCCCCACACCTTATCTCTACTATCTGTTATTGTGAATTTTTTTGTGCTGAGGGCTATAGACTCAAACAGCAGCAGTATCACTGCATCTTGTCAGTTATACGCAGTGCTGCTCTGAGCTGTGGCAACGATTTCCTTTCATGCACTTTTATCTCTTTTTTCACCCCTCATCTCTCGTCTTATTTCGTGCTCTCTGCTTTGTCTCGAGCTGCTCTGATTTAGTCTTCCCTCTTTTCTCTCTGTCTGCCTCTCTCCCTTTACATTATGTGTCTCTTTGTCCCTTTTTTCTTTCTTTTATGCTGTTTTTCATGTTTTTATTTGTATTTGTTTCCTCTTTTATCTCTTCCCCTCTTCCCTCCCTTGTAATATTTTTACTCTCTCTTTCTCCCAACTGTCTCACATTTCTGTTTTACTCATTTGAGTTGCTTTACAGTCAATACAAGAGGCTGTCCTAAAATAATAATTATTAAAGTGTCAAAGCATAAATACCTGAAACATTGCTGAATTTTTTATGGATTTAAACAAAAAATCTTTCACGTGTGTACAGATTTAATTACACGAGAAAGAAGGAATATATCATGTATTTAGTTTCCAAATTCTGTTTGAAAGATATAGACAACATGCCTGACATCACAATTTTAAACCTTTACTCTTTCTGTATATTGAATAATTAGTTAGTTGATTTTCCTGACAGAATGATAAAACAGTCAAATACAGGCTATGCTAGAAATAGTGAACAATGAACTTCAAATTGATGTACAAATACTGCTGCTACCACATCTATTTGTATGACAGCTAAAACTTCTAATAAGACCTACGATAGCACTTCTACTACTGCTGCTATTACTGCTGCTATCGCACAAAGAATTTTCCCTGTAAGGAAGGCTCTTTTTGCTCACCAGGCCTGCACAGGGGGGTCAGACGTCAAGGTCAGCTACACAGTAGCAACCCTAGAGCTGCGAGTCCGACACAAGGAGACTCACTTATATAATAAAAATAATAATAATGATCATGACTTGGCTCATTGCTGCAGTGGTGTTCCTTCATGGTGTGTCTCTGTCGCTGTCTGCAGGGTCTGACTCATCTCCATCAGCACAAGGTCATCCACAGAGACATCAAGGGACAGAATGTATTGCTGACTGAGAACGCAGAGGTCAAACTAGGTCAGTCTGTCATCCAACCCCATTTGATAAAACGGCTTCAGGATTGGGAGAGCGGTAGGAGGTATAAAGTTTCAGATGGGTCAGAGGTGTGTGTGTGTGTGTGTGTGTGTGTGTGTGTGTGTGTGTGTGTGTGTGTGTGTGTGTGTGTGTGTGTGTGCTTGTGTGAGTGAGTGTGAGACTTTTCTTTCTTCTTTTATGCTGAATATCAGCCTACTCATCTCTCTGTAGCTCTGCCACTGTTCATGGTACAAACTGCTAAAGAAGGGACTCTTTCTCGCTCTCTCTCTCTCTCTCTCTCTCGCTCTCCCCCTAAAGCCCACTGGGGAGGGGATTATAAAGTGTGTGTGTGTGTGTTTGTAAATCGGGAAAGCTCTTGCAGGTCGGGTAATACGTTCCTGTTTAGAGTCCATTATGGAATTCACTAAAGGCCACTGGTATGCTTGTGCATCAGCGCACATACACAAACAAGCCCACACAGTGAAGACAGAAACATACATTCAAGTAAACTGCACTGGATAACCCAAAATTTTTTGTGTGTGATTGTTTGTTTGCCCCGTAGTGGACTTTGGTGTTTCGGCCCAGTTGGACAGGACAGTCGGAAGGAGAAACACATTTATTGGGACACCATATTGGATGGCACCAGAGGTCATTGCTTGTGACGAAAACCCTGACGCCACATACGACTTCAAGGTGCTTCAGCAACCTCCTTTCATCTGAAGATGTCTGTCTCTGCCTTTTTTTATCATCTTGAGTATTTATGCACTGTGTCTATTCCATTGCAGAGTGATTTATGGTCACTGGGGATCACAGCAATAGAGATGGCTGAAGGAGCACCACGTACGTATGCAGTCAATAACCCACACTTCAGCTATAAATCATTTCTTAGTGCTACTACAGTAGATCACTATAATCAGGAGACAGATAATTTTTCAATCCAGGCCAATGCAACTCATCTAAGCCATAATTTTAATGAAGGCCAAGGAGTGGTTAAAATTGGTTGTCAAAGTGCTGGGCTGCTTCCCAAATTCGTTAGAAAAAAACACCAGTGTTTTATCTGTCGTCGATTCATTATCTTATTCCTAGAGGTGCTTGCACACAGTCTTTATGATTAGAGACAGCAGGACTTGTTTTTTCCCCATCCAAGTAAAGTTAAAAACAATTTCCAAGTGAGGGCTAACTCCAGCTGGCTTTGATTATATGCCATGATAATGTTTAGTACAATTAGCTAGAAACATTCACCCTAACAGACCTGTGTTTGGTAACTATGATATCTGACTCTTTAGCGCTGTGTGACATGCACCCAATGAGAGCCCTCTTCCTGATCCCACGCAACCCTGCCCCCAGACTCAAGTCAAAGAAGTGGTGAGTGTGTATCTTGATAATTGTGTTGCATATTTCACAATTGATAGCGACATATAAGTAGATTTGAAATAATGCTACTGAGCATTTGTGTGTAGTTTATATAAAGATAAATGTTGGGGTAATAACAGCCTAGAGATTCCTTGATGGGCGTAACTTTTAACTTTCTCTTGGAAATATTTTTTTTACTGATATTTTGTGTCGATTATTGCAAAAGCTCAAAATCAAGCGTTAATGTTACACAATCTGTCCTTACAAGAAAAAGTATCTTCACATGAAGTTAAAAATATCTGCAAAAAAGGTTCATTTGTTATTGGATATTGATTAATCGCTGTCATTCATATCATATATGCACAATTATAGTATTTATATCTAATTTATACATAATCTGTATATATTAATTTATAGGTTTTCCATTTGTCTGTCTGCTGATGTATGTGTGGTTTCAGGTCAAAGAAGTTCCAGTCATTCATAGAGAGCTGTCTGGTGAAGAGCCACAGCCAGAGACCCAGCACAGAGCAGCTCCTCAAACACCCATTCATCAGAGACCTTCCCAACGAGAGGCAGGTCCGCATCCAGCTGAAGGACCACATCGACCGCACCAAGAAGAAGAGGGGAGAGAGGGGTGAGGGAGAACATGTGCTGTAGACATGTGCACGCATGGATTTAAACACACATGTACACATAGATTTACGAACATGGCAGGTGGAGCAACAGTTGCGCTAAAGTAGTTACGCTTGATAGATGGCAGCTTGCAGGAGCAATCTGACATTAAAAGGAGTTTCCTCTATGTATACAGTAATTGCAATGATAATTCTTTAAATCACAAAAATTATATCATATTACTGTTTCCTACTCAAAATGTTTCTTTTGATTATGTGACCCTAAAAGTCACTTCTAAGACCATTAGGGACAAACTTCTTTTCACTAAAAGTAGTTTGTGTTTAATGAAGTCACTCAATAATTTACTTTTTAGTGTTCTGCGATTTGATTTCATGTGGTACACGGTGCGACTATTTTTCCACAAAACAACAGGGCACAGTAAGGAGTTGGTTACCTTGCTAAGAAGGTGGAGGTGTGCAGCCTGTCGCCTGCAACTCCGCATTTAACAACTCACTGTGGCTGCCCTGTCTTGTTTCATTACCCTCTGCAGTATTTAAATCTTATCTGTGATTGTCTTGTTCCGTAGATGTATGTTTGATGAAGGATCGCTGTCAGCACAGACCTCTGTGACAAATACATTGTGATTACTGTAACTGTTTAACTGTGAAAACCACACCATGTTGTCAGTTGAATGTTTTTAGTGTGAACCAGCAGCAGTAAAAAGAGGCAGTTTGGTTTGCATTAGCATTAACTTGATACAGCTGTGATACAGCTGTAGGTGAGTGAACAGGGTACAGAGAGGCCGATATGACTTAGATAAAATTAAAAACCAATTACATACATGTTTTGTTTCCGGTAAATCCATCATGCATGCGATGGCAGTTTCAATCCTACAGTTATAATGCTCTCTGCCACTATCACTGAAAACTTATATATAGAGAGGTAATTACAAAATCTAATTACAAGTACAATAACTTTTTAATTAATGACTGCAGACCATAAATGGTATCAAAAACAGGGTTTGATTTCATTAAAATCTCCAGGATTATAATTTGAAAGGGCAGCAAGCCCACGCATTACATGTAGCGTGTGGTTGAAGTGCTCTTTCACAGATACACACATAAGCGTGTGAGGTGTAATAGACCTTCAGGTATACACACAGATGCTAATTCTCACACACGTGTCATCACATTGGTTTTCAGCTAGGCGAGTAATAAAAGTGACAGACTTCCATCGTACTCCGCCATGTCACACCAACTGACACTCGCACACGGAAATGCGCCAGTAAGAACCACATTAACTGCTTCAAGAAACAACACACGGCAGGGTGGACGTCATGATGATCTATAGAAATGGGTTGTCATCATGGAGACGAGACATTTCTCTAGCTGTCACTTTTTCACATTCGGGGGACAAGTCTGTGCAGATGTGTCTCAGGAAGAGCTTGGCCGCTTCTACAACCAGTATGCTTTAAGCCCCATTTGAATGAGAGAGCTCCGAGCTAATGTTCTCCACCTCGCTACACACAGTAAAATTACAATTTATTCTCTTATACATAGCGGCTAAAAGAAAGTGCCTTGAAGGAGTGAGGATTTGGAGTGGGAATGCCAAAATCGTGAGCAGTTTAGTAATGAACAAAAGTAGTTCAGGTGAAAAATGCAAATGGTAAAGTGGAATGGCTGTGCTCTCTCTTATTCTTTTAATTCTTTCCTTTCTCTTTATCTCTCCCTCTTTGTCCTCTCTCTCCCCTTCAGATGAGACAGAGTATGAGTACAGTGGCAGTGAAGAGGAGGATGAAGATAGAGAAATGGGCGAACCAAGGTCAGCATCCTCACAAACTTACAAATGATAAACACATTTGACATCTGTTCACTAGCTCAAAATCGTCCCGCATTATCACTGGTCCCATTCTCAGCTCCATCATCAACATCCCTGGGGAGTCAACCCTGAGGCGGGACTTCCTGCGCCTCCAGCTGGCCAATAAGGAGCGTTCGGAGGCGCAGCGGCGGCAGCATCTGGAGCAACAGCAGAATGAGGAGCACAAGCGCTTGCTGTTGGCTGAGAGACAGAAACGCATCGAGGAGCAGAAGGAGCAGAGGAGGCGGCTGGAGGAGGTAAACGGGAGGAGGTTAAAGGGCAGACATGAGCCATGACGTTTGACCTAGGTGAAAGCACTTATCCACAGCAGCTTACATAGAAAACTTACATAAGTATATACAGTAGGTTTTTAGCATGGACAGCACAAATATGCCTATTGAGATTACTCCAAAGAGGATCATTCATTAGTCACAGAAAAGTATCAGTGATCATTTGAAAATAACTTTTATCTAATTCAACTGTTCTCAGTACCTTCAAACACCAAGAGCCAATGGAAGCACTCTCCATACTGTCATCTGTGAAGCATATTAAGACCTATTTTGCCCCAGTTCTGGCTTTTCAAATTTAAAAATTATTACATTCACCATTTGGTAGAGGCTGTGCGAGAGAGAAAGAAAGAGAGAGTGCGGTACAGAGACAGAAAGACACCCCCCCACACACACACACACACACACACAGAAACAGAGCCTTTCCCCAGAGTCCCTCTTTTAGTTCCAGGGAGCAGGCTTACAGAAGGAAATCCTTAGCCCATAATCTGTGCGCTCTCTCTGGGTTCCCACCAGGGTTTGCCTCCCAACGCACGGTTAAGCACCATGACTCGACTCAACTAACATGACCCCTCCACTCAGCGCTAAGTGTGTGTTTTGTGTGTGGGCAAATGCGTGAAAGTGTGAATGCATATGTTTTTATATTTGTATCTTGTGTGAATGTTGTATTACAACTCTTTCAATTTTAAGAAAAAACCTAAGCCAGGACCCATTGTGCAAGGTATGAAGTTGAGTAAAAAAAAGTAATCATACAAAAAAACATCAAATAAGCTTGCATATCAAATTTTCAGCATTTGTATGAGAACCTGCTGAGACTAGATTTGACTTCATTTCTTGATTTGTGTTGAAAAAGACAATCCAGCGTATGCAGTGCAGCGATCCTGAATCTTCTTGTGCTTCTCTTCTCCTGACAGCAGCAGCAGCGAGAACGTGAGCTGAGGAAGCAGCATGAGAGGGAACAGAGGAGGCGCTACGAGGAAATGGAGCAGCTCCGCAGAGAGGAGGAGAGGAGGCATGCCGAGAGAGAGCAGGTTTGTACAGCCGCCATTATTAAAACACACATATGTAGATCAGCAGTATGATGCTACAGAAATGTGCGCCATGATGATGACTCAACTCCAAAGTCCCTCATTTGCCCCTTAAACTCTGTTGTTGTTCTGTCTCTTGATCTTGCTTCCTGAGTCATTCTAGTTTTACTTGTCTCCTTAAATTGCATCAGCGACATATTTTTCTAATGTTTTTTTTTTCAGGATTTCAGATTCAGATGCGCTGAGCTTGGACATTTTTAATCCGATGGTACAGCTGCACAACAGTATGCTTTGTTTATCTCTGCCCATGGTCAAATCCCCATTAGTTGTTAGGTCACTTTCTTCTTTTTAGCTCCTGGATCTTGCATGCAAAGGATTTAAGGATTTAGGATACCATTTCTATCTGATTGCTGCCATCTTTTGTTAGCCATATTTCAGTCTACCTGCTAATCAGATCTCACTGCAACATCTTAAAAAAAATCCAACGGAAAAAGACGTGTCTCTATCATTTGGCCTAAAGCAAATAAACTGACACCCTGAATTTAAAAATACTCATCCAGAAGTGAAATGAATGAATATTTAAAGAGCTGATTAATTTGAAATTGTTGTTATTGTTTCTTAGTGTCAGCCAATGTTTGCAATATTTCATGTTCCCTGAGACACCAAAGAAATGCACTCGGTAATATTAGCTATATGAGAGAGCAAATGGGTATGACACTCCTGATAGGTCCAATATTTTATGGTCATTCAGAATATCCAACCCCACTGTTGAGTAGTTGAATTATTGTGCAATAACATTAAAGTAATTTTTAAAATTATTTAATCAACAAATGCCTTTCCAGATTTGCTCAAAGCATACTCTAATACAGATAAAAGATAAATGTCTATTAAGCGTGAGCAGACATTTTTTGAAGTACTGAGCAGAACTGATGTTTTCAGTAGGTTTAATATGCTACATCCGACTTTGCATGAAACCTTGATGGAAACCAGCCCCTGAGTCGCTCTCAGTTGGCAGACAACATGAACAATTTCTTTCACTTTGTCGACTCTTTGTCCCTCTGTGTCGGTTGGTTTTTGCTTTCTCTTTGAGTATTTCCTTATCTCACGTGATCCCAGTTCATTTTTCTTTCACTCTTAATCTTTAACTGTGTCAGATCTGTTTCTTATCTGTCATCAGTTAACATTATGTAGTGGAGGTCGAGACTTCATTGACGGTTATTTACAGAAATGGATAGGCTCTTCCCATTGAGCTTTAGCTTAGGCCCTTTTTAGAAAGTAAACACAATGAGAATATTAGGGTCCCATTATAATACAGACAGACCAGAAACTCAGAGACCTTAACCTTAGAGATCTAAACATCAAATGTTTTTCTGAGGCCATTTTCTCTTTTTAGGATCCTTTTTCTACTGTAGGATCCTTCTATATGTAGTTTGATTGTTCTGTATCTTTCCTCTGACATCTTGCTTTCTTCTAACAATGTCCTCTCAATGAACTTCCTGCTGTTCTGGTGCGTATTTTTTTGTCTGTTCCGCTCCCTCTTCATCGCTCTGTTGCTCTCCTCCCATGCTTTAGAAATATATCTTCAAACCTTGTTTTTTCTCTGTCTCTTTGTCATTTTTTCTTTGTAGCACATTGCAGTTGTTGGAGAATAAGAATCCTCTTCGCTTGATCTTCGCTTCTGACTCTCATCTTCTCTCCTCATTCACAGCCACCTCAGGAGATTATCTTCTTTATTTCTCTTACTATCTCTATCTTTCTCTCTCTTTGTCTGTGTTTAGATGTTCAGATTTCCTGATTTTTCTCTCAATCTATTTCTATGTCCTTGTTCCGTCATGCGGCTCAGGAATATATCCGTAGACAGCTGGAAGAGGAACAGAGGCAGTTAGAGATTCTCCAGCAGCAGCTACTACAGGAACAGGCATTACTGCTGGTAACCATAGCCCTCCCATGTTCTACTACCGCTCCCCATCTGTGCTGTGTGGCCCCCTATCCCCACTGCATGCACCCGAGTGGCAGTTCTACAGAGGAACTGACTGTGAGAGAATTCAGTCTGAGTCACTCAGCCTGTTAGCTACAGATTTGAGAAAAACATGAGGCTTAAAAAAATGTATTACTTATCTCTAATGTCTGCGTTAAAATTATTCAGATCACTGATTGCATGTACAGAACCATTAAGTTGGCTGGATCTCAAACGATTCCCCAGGGGGTGCAGAAAAACAGTTTTGTCAGCCCCAATCATGTTGGCCCACACAAAGTGAGAACATTCTAGAGAAAATAGGACATTGTTGTTTTCCAGAGGGTTTTTTTATAGTGTCCTAGTCTTGTCTAGGGCAACAGTTTTGTGCTTTATTAGTGCAAGGAATTCCACAGTAAGTCTTGTAGTATTTGTCCACCACTCCCTGCATCTTTTTAAAGAAAAAAGTATTCAGCATGCAAGAAAACCTTTTGAGATCCAACCCATAAAAAATTCCAGAAGCCACAGGAATGACTCCAAACACCGAAAACCAAGGGATGTTTTGTAGCCCAAAAAAGGTGTCTTTCCCTTCCCCTCATTCTACCCACCCATCCTAGTTCCATTCCTCCCATCAGTTCCTACCTTCCCCTCCTTTGGCCTTATGTCTGGTATCATCTTTTATCTGACCATCATCGGGCTTACAGTTGTGATCATAATTGTGAAAAGTGCGTGTTCATGTTCCATATCCGCTATCCCAGTTGTCTGTATTTCCGTTTGTCTGTTCTGAATGAGCTGTGAAAGGGATATGTATAATTTGCAAATATAAACACAAAACTTAAAAATTGAGAGATAATGTCAGTTTAGTTTGTTATGTTTTTTAATTTGCAATGCCAGCTTCCCATTATGGGTGATAATTCAAATTATACCGAGGCAGTAAAATCCACACATCTGGCAAGCTATAATAAATACTAAGAATTATTTGCGACTACTAATTTTCTCACTAATTTTCAACCCATCTCATCAGTGGTTTGAAAACTGAGTAACAATAACTTACCTGTTTTAGTGTTGATATGTGACTTCCTATTTGTTACTCGCTACCTTCTCTTCCTCACCCTCTCTTCCCTCCTCATAACCTTTCTTCCTCTCTTTTCTCCTATACCATCACTCATTTGCTTTCTGTTTCCCATACTCTTCTCTCATCTCTGTCCTCCCTCCCATACCCACTCTCTCTTTCTCACTCCAGGAGTACAAGCGTAAGCAGATAGAGGAGCAGCGGCAGGCGGAGCGGCTACAGAGGCAGCTCCAGCAGGAGAGAGCCTACCTAGTGTCTCTACAACAGCAGCAGCAGCAACAACAGCAGCAGCAGCAGGAGGGAAGGCAAGCAGAGAAGAAACAGCTTTACCACTACAAAGATGTCATCAATCCTAATGACAAGCCTGCCTGGGCTAAAGAGGTAAGCCCCAACATGTATGCCATACAAAAACATGCACGCAGATCTGAAAATGTGACAAGTTATTTTTTCTTGAACGGGGAAAAGAAAATATTTTGGACTGCTCATTTACATTATATGTACCCAGGGGCCTTTTTGTGTTGTTAATATCTAATTCAACAGGTCTTACGAGAAGCAGTGGTCCTGTAAAGAAACTGGGGAAGAATGGTGGGGGATCCCACTTTGAAAATATTATTTTTTTGTCTTGAAAAATGACGCTGCTGCTTTGATACTGTGATGTCTGCTTTGTGTGTGTTTGTTATGTTGCTTACCCTCCTCTGACTCTGACTCCTAGGTCCCGAAGCAGCAGCATGCTCACGGTAACCCACCCCGCTCCCACCTACGACATCACCAGTCATTCAACCAACCAGCTTCATCCTCTGGCTCTCAAGGCCAACCCAGAGCTCAGGCCCCTAGGCGAACCCCGTCCCATGGTGCCCAGCTCCTCTCCACCCACCTCCCCCATATCCATATTTCACTAGACCCTGGGGAATCCCTAGATCCGGGGCTGACGCAGGAGATAAGTCAGCAGGTCAGAGAGTTTAGGGCTCAAAAACTCAGTCAGAGGAGCTGCAGCCCGGGGCCCATCCAGGAAAACAACCAGATTGCTGGCCAAGGACCCAGTAAGGTTTCTAGTAAGAGCCATAAAGAGCGTTCTAGTCAAGGGCCAGTCAGCCAGTCTAATCCACTACCCATTCCGTATCCTCTGGGGCACAGTAATCAGAAAGAGAAACCTAGAGACAGGTCTATCTCTGCCCCCAGTCAGGGAGCCATCCAGAGGCTAATGCCTCCAGACCTAAAGTTTAAGGCCCTTCAACCTCGTCCTCAGTCCCCAGGATTGGTCCAGAAACCCCAGTCTGGATCAAACCATGACTCCAACCCTGCTGTCAAACTGGTTAGTGGCCCTCATCGTGGCAGGTCGCTCTCACCCTGCCGTAGAATAGATGTAGATATAGAACCCAAATATCAGGGAGGGTTGCAGAAAGAGATAAGGCAAGTTGTCGACAACGAGAGCCTTATACTCCCCTCGGACTGGGAGTTCACAGCTTTTGACTCAACTGACACCCTCTATCATTCCTTAACTGAAAGCTGCGCTCTACCTAGACAAAGGAGCTCCTACTTACCTATCTCCAACAGTGGCAATCTTCTTCAAATCCCTGATAAGAATCACTTCCTTTTCCAAACCTCTCATACAGACAAAAGAGGTGGGAGTTACAGGCAGGATGCAATTAGAGATACCTCCCACAGTATGTGTAACCTCAGTGCTTCTGCCCCAGCAGACACACACAAACTGGCTGAGAGCAATCTAATGAGCAGTTGCTCCTATGAGCACTTGGCATTCAGCTCTCCAACCTCTCCACTTCCTTGGTTGGGCCTTTCTCCTCGCACCTCTCCACAAACCTCACGCTCGCCATCTATGTCGTCAGACTCATGGTCCTTCAGTCCCATTTCCCCTCCATATTTTCCTGACCGACGTGATAACTACATAGATCATGAATCTTCTCCATCTTTCCACAACAACCTCCTCTTGCCCAACCAAGCCTCCCTTCCCTTCCTCATCCCCCCTGCCTGTTCTCCTCAATGCACCCCGTATGGCTCTCCCTTTGGATCCCAGACCCAGATCTGCATCAGATCTGTGGGAACAGAGTGCTAGACCCTTCTACAAAGTACATAAGAACACACACACACACACACACACACACACACACACACACACATGTTTTTACTTCTATAGTTGTGATTGAAATAGTGCATTCCGTAAGCCCTAACCCTAACTACAAGTTGAATGGCAACCTTAACTGTTTTGGTACATACACTTTTCAGAAATATCCCAACAGTCAAATTAGTCAAATTAGTCCTCACAAAGACACAACTACAAGCGCATATATATACCTATTGTACATGTATACACACGCACACACGATGTACATTAAGATTTGTAAATATATCTACATTTATTTCTATAGAGCTGGAATTCTTTCTTTTTATACTGAAAATATATACTGGGACTGAAATCCAGAGGAGAGGTGCCGATATCAAAGGACCGTCTAATATCATCCTGATTCATAGGTAGCTTAGTTAACCACAACCCTGCCTCAACCCCACACCCTGCCAGTCCCCTTGTGACCCTCATAACCCCGTGCCCCACAATGCACCATGGTGAGCCAGCTTCTAGACATACTGGTGTCTATGTCATCGGGGAAACCCACCAATACCAACTTCCCTTTAGGTTAGTCAACCAGTCAGTTAAATCCTGGCTTGGTGATGGGTGCTGGCCAATTGGTGATGGGATCCTTCTAATAAACCTGGTTCCTCAGTGGATGCCGTTTGTACTCAATGTGCTCTCCTTCCTCATCTTTTTCTGTGTCTTTTCTTAGTGTAGATGCAGTTGGGATCATTAATAACTTCCTCCGATGCTCTGTTTTTCTCTCTTAGAATCTCTGCCATAGCAGAAAGAGCTTTTGGGTAGTAGACTTGTGACAAACCCAAACACTTGATACATACAAAATAAGCATTTAAGCAGCACTACCCAAAAGGTTTTTCTCCGGTAAAGGGATCTGCTAATAGTAATTTCTCTATCTCTTGTAGGTCAGTTGATTTTTATGCTAACCTTGGTCCACAGATCAAACTCCACTTTGATCACAGCAGTACTTCTCCTGAATCGCCAAATGTTTCTTTTCCATTGGTTTCTTTGTACTTTGTTGTTCTCATATGAACAACTAACAAAGTATTTGGGAACTTTTCTGCTCCAATAGATGTTATAGTTGCCTCATTGTAGTTGACTGCCTAGCAGGTAACTAACAAAGATTTGAGGAATGACACAGTATGGCATAGTTCTTCTGACCCAAGTCATAATCTTGAATAATCCTACTAGATTATGAGCTCATGTGGCATTACAGAAAGCCTACAAAGGGCCTAGTTCTCATTGCACATGCATGTTTACCCGGGGGCTATTGACACTATGCCCTGCTAGGCCATGACTCAACCCTCCATGGACTGTACAGTAGATTGTCTAGAGTGGAAAGTGTAATTCAGACAGCTAGGAGGATTCCTCGGAGCCTTCTCTCGCTGCACATCAGATAATCTGATAATCTGATTACACTAGCAAGAGGAGCTTTCTGCCTTCCTCACACACAGATATTCAGTGCGCGTTGGTTTTGAGGCACATGCGCACTCCCAAAAGTTGGTTAAATAGTCACTCACATGCTTATGTACACAAACAGTCAAACATGATTTTGTATGTGTGCACACTCCCTTCGCACGTACTCAAATGCATGATTTTGGTTGAATGTGGTGTCTACTAAGGGGGATTAGAGATAATTCTTGACCTTTCCCCACAGCCATCAGACATACTTACTCCTCAACTGTATGTGGAACATGGAGACACACATTCATAAACAGATGGGAAAAACAAAGATGAGATTCTAATGACAGATGGTAGTAGACAAAGAGCCAAATCTACAACCAGAACATCGTGTTCCACATTGGCACCCTCAAATCTGCCAGTTTAGTATTTAGATATTCTTTTGACAAGTGTTTGTGTGAAAGTCTGGATTTGCCTTTATTGTGTAATTCTTCAGAGATGTGCTCAGCACAACAGTTTGTGTCATGAGTTTAAAAATTCTGCTAGGCATTTATACATTACTTAATTTACCTTCAAGCCTTGTGGCACTTGTGGTACTGTGGCCTGGATTGTCCCCTGTTAGTGTGTTGCTTTGGACAAAAGCGTCTGGCCAATGAATAAATGTAAAATGACTACCAAATGAATAAATATGAAAACAGATTCAGAGATGAAGGAAAATGCAATGTGCAATGTAAGGAAACACACTCAAAAATTTATTTTACCTTAACATTCAGTCAGGTCATTTACATTCGACATTGTGGTTGTCCCACAGAGCTGAGTGATTATAAGATTGTCTGGTGGCTTGTAGGGATGTATGGGGTGCAGGGGCTACACCCACTGTGGGTCAAGCATGGTGATTGGTTGTGCTGAGTGCTGGGCTGTGAGTGACAGTGGTATATGACCTGTCCCAGGTGGAGGAGCGATCTAAGCTGAACAGACAGAGCTCCCCAGCGCTGCAGCACAAAGTGTCGAACCGCATCTCCGACCCCTCCCTCCCTCCCCGCTCCGAGTCCTTCAGCAGCGGGGGCATGCAGCCCGCCCGCACCCCACCCATCCACCGCTCCATCGAACCACAGGTGTGTGTGTATGTGTATGTGTGTGAAAAAGGAGGCATGTGAGCGTTTTGTGTTTCCTAGTGAGGTATTTAGTTAGTTCCAAGTGTGTTTCCAGTATTTACAAAAAATCATGAACCACCTTGTGCCTTTCCTTTAGAAGTTCATGCCACCATATAAGTCAATCTCTCTCTCTTTCATTTTTTGTCTCCCTCCTTTCTGTCTTTCCTTTTTTATCTCTTGTTCTTCATCTTTATCCATTTTCTACCATTGTTCTTTCTTCCTTGCAAATCTCCATTTTCCCCTTTTAAATAATCTCCTGTAATTCCTACTTTCTTCCTCTCTTTTGCTATCTCTTTTTTTTTTCCTCCCTCCCTTCTTCATCTTTTGCTATCTTCATCTTTATTTTCTTTCCCAATCGACTGGCTCTCTCTCTACTGCTACTTTTCCCCTCCATCCTTCCCATCTTCTTCCTGAACGTTTTTCTTGTTTCCTTTCTCCAAACCATACACCTTTGAACACTGTTCCATCTTTCTTTCCCTCCTTTAATCCCTCTTTTCCCCATACCTCCTCATCTCTATCTTCGCCATGCTCAACCCGCTCCAATCCACCCGACTCGTTCCCTTCATGTTGCCCTCTTCTTTTCTCTCTCGGCCCCTCAGATGGCTCACCTGGTTCCAGTGAAGACCCACTCCAGCTCTATGTCCGGTTCTCAGTCTCTGCAGGACCAAGCGGGTTCAGCGCTGAGTGAGGGCGTCACTGTGGGGTCCCCAAGGCCTGAGATGCCCCGACAGAACTCAGACCCCACTTCTGACACCCCCGGACCCCCGCTGCGCATCACCGGCAGGGAGGAACGGGAAAGAGACAGGGATCGGGACAGGACTGCCTGGCTGAGAGAGGAGGACATTCCACCAAAGGTCAGACTATCACAATCAGAAAGGTGGATCTTTGTAGTATTTTACTACTTTTTGAAAAATTAATTCACCAGATATATTGTTTATTTATTATTTTACCTTCCTACTTGTTAGTCGAAAAGTAGTGGTTTCATATTTGTTCTGAGAAATATTTTTTTATATGATGCACTGATATATGTATTCATTATTAGTTTTACATTTTTTATATCTTTAGACATGTAGTTTAGTGTTCTTTTGTGTGCACTTAAATCATTTTATGTCCTTAAGTCATTTATGAAAGCATGCTACAGATAAAAAACATTAAGATATAGACAAGCCTCATCATCAAATACTGCTGATCATATTCCAGTGCTGATTTGATTAAATCCATTTTTCTTATTTGTTTGGTTAAATTTGAAGCTGTAAGGTATGAGTTTACACACCATGTTATCCCTCTACTCCAAGGAGGTAACTGAAATTATGTTGAAATTACAGCAAGAAGGCTCATGTTTGCAAGGATTTATTCAGCTTTTGCAGAATTTGAAAATGCTGCCTAAACTGTTGAGGAGGTGAAATGCTTCACTTGCCACATCTTGACTTTATTTTAGTTTACTTTGTTGGCATTGTTAACCAGGACAGTTGTATCACTACAAGCCAATCAACATTTTTTTATTGAGTATGTAGAGCGTCACCGCCCATAATTAAATGTGAATGTTATTTTTGTTTTGCCACACCACCACAGGGATATATTACTGATGTCAAAATTAAAAACACATCATGGATACTAATTCTGAACTCCTTGCTAGGGGATTAAACAGCCAAGCTATACAAGCAATGGTGACCTTCTATGTGTATTTGTGCATGTCCAGGTCCCCCAGAGGACCACTTCCATCTCCCCAGCCTTGGTCAGGAAGAATTCCCCTAATGGAGGATTGGGTCTGGGCCCTCGCACAGGTTCTCAGCTCATACGAGCCAGGTAAAGCTCATATTAGCAGACTGTGCACATCTGAAGTCTAAACTAAACATCTAAAGTCACCTTTATAGTCTCAATCATCCTTTAAGCCACTTTCTGGTTTGATAGGAGTTATTCTTTTTAACTATAAAAATTCTCTTGTGTTTTTTAGTGATTTTTAAATAAATTCCTTTTAATTTCATTGTATAACTTGAAAAACTATATAATGCCATTGAACAAGTGCTACTTTTACAAAGACTGCTATGTCTGTTAAATCAGATTAAAATTTGACATTTGAGCAGAAGCAAGAAATTCCACCATACAGCATCAATGCTGTTTTTTTTGTTTTTTTTTACACTGCAGAAGTTTGGATTATCTAAAGTATATAAAAACACTGCAATTCTATAATGTATATACAGTATTTGTTTTATATAAATATGTTTCTAATGTATAATTTTCAAGAACTGAGAAATAAGTGAATATTTTCATTCTGTTACAGTAACCCAGACCTGCGGCGCTCAGAGCTCTCTCTGGACGCCATGCTGCAAAGAACCTCCTCCAACTCTTCATCTTCCTCCTCCCCTTCATCTCAGGGAGGCTCGGCCGAGAGGAGAGGTAAAAAACACACACTCTAAAACTCACAAAAAACACACTCATACATACATGCACACACCTAAACTGGCAGGTACACTTTTACCCTTGCCTGCAAACAATTAAAAGCCGCTGTGTGTACATGCTTTCGTGCGGATACAGACAAACACATCCACATTCACTGACATGACCTCAGTGTGTTTCAGAGGCTATCAGCAGGACATTGTCAGTCGCAGTTCTGCTCTGATCAACCTGTCTGATGTGCCCTGTTGCTCTCAGCCTCCAGAGGGATAGAAGAGAGGAAATGAGAGAGGACGATAGAGAGAGGTGTAGAGGGATGTGTCAAAGACTAGGCCAGAGGGATATCTAAGATATGCATGGATCTCCCTTTGACAAACACATGGCATAAAAAAAGTTAGAAGTATGGTAGGATTGGTATCCCTGCATGTTTGTTTCATGCTATTACCATTTTGCAATGGAGTTGACAGTAAATATGCCCAAAATGTAAAAGATGAGACAGACAGTATCAAGCTAGGGTAAGAAAAATACAAAATAGCTCATAAATATTTGATGGATGGCAATGTGATTTCATCCATAAAGCACAAATTATTCACAATATGATAATATAGAGACATTTAAATTGAAACCTTTTGGACAAACCACTCTGGAACCCCTTTTAAACTGATCTTTTTATTTAAATTGCCATTTTTTGGTGATTATGACGAGGCTTGTTTGTGTACAGTTTGTGGGTCGTGTGTGTAATTACCTTCATGTTCTGATAGGTCAAACCAAGCAAGAAGGATCTCCTCCAGGAGCCAATCAGGAGGCAAAGTCCAAACAGGAGGAGGGTCGTGAATCAGCCAGACCCAGCAGACCTGCAGTGAGTCACACAACAGACACACATTCACTTTCTATCACAGCAGTCTCCTCTCTGGGAATCTTTTACAGGTCTCTTCCCCTTTTTTCTGCTATTCATCTGGTTCTCTTTCTTTCTTTCTTTCTTCCTTACTTTTTCTTTCTTTCTTTCTTTCTCTGCCTCTCTCTCTTTCTCTTTTCATTCTTCAGAGCTATAAGAAAGCCATAGATGAGGTTAGTGACACTTGAGTCCCCTTTCTTTGATCCCAGTTTTCCTTTTGCCTCGATCTTCAGAGCCCCTCTTTTCACCCTGGCATGGTGGACTTTGTTTCACGGGCAGACGGCGTTTGTTTATTTTAACTTTAAAATATCAGGGTGTAATGGCGATGGCAGTGCATGTGTGCTTCTACACACATACCTGAGGGAGTGTATTTGTGTGCTTGTGCAGGTTTGCGGGTATACATGCATGTGTTGTGTGCGCGCGAGTGTGTGTGTGTGTGTGTGTGTGTGTGTGTGTGTGTGTGTGTGTGTGTGTGTGTGTGTGTGTGTGTGTGTGTGTGTGTGTGTGTGTGTGTATAACCTGAACTGCCAAGCACCTGAACAGTCTCTAAATCTCTTTTCCTGTTTCTCTGTTGTCACGGTTACTGGTCAGGAGGAGCTGGTAAGCCCACCGTTTATGACGCCCCCCCCCCCTGCATGATTTGGTCAGATCCATCAGCTGTGTTGGATGGGCAGGGAGGGGATGGGAGGAACCACGGGCCAGTTGGCATGGGAATGATTGGTAGAGGGGATGAAGAGTGATGCTGTACTCAAGTAGTACATCAAAGCCGACTATCTGTCTTTCTCTTTTCTTCTTATGACCTGTGTTCATAAAATTAATATTTACTTGTGAGTGAATAAAAGTGCTCATCTGTGATCACTCCTCATTTCACAAAATTTTAGTGTTGCTAAACTGAAAAAGTGGTCTCAGATATGCACTCTTGTTCCAGGAAACGTATGTTTTACAAGCCCAGATGTTTTCTGTGACAACAAATCAGTTATCCTCTTGTCATGATGCTGATGGTTTGTCCTACTCTTTGCCCCTCTCTGCTCCTGTCGTCCATGTATGTGATTTGGCCTCTTGGTTTCTGATGATAAAGAACTGAATGACTTTTCTTGTTTCTCCTCTCCTCCTCTGTTGCATTTTACAGGACCTAAGTGCATTGGCTAAGGAACTCAGAGAACTGAGGGTAGAGGAGGGCAGCAGACCTCCAGTCAAGGTATGACGACATTTCTAGGAATGATAAGTGTGAGCAGATACTTTAGGCACATTTACTTGACAATGATAGTAAAGGTAAATAATCGAGTCATCCAGTCCTGACTTTCACTTAGAATTGTTGAGAATAACAACACAATAAAGTAAAAGCTTAATTCCATCAAGGTCCTCATTATCGTTTTATTTTTGACACATCTTCGTGTCAAAAATAAAACAAACAAAACATACTTATGACTGACTTTTAAAGAGCAATTTCAAAACCGCACTCAGTTTACTTTTGCTTTAGAGATCTCTGAAGAATGCTCTGGCGAACTGCACCAGCATTTGAGAACATATTTCTTTTCTTCTGATAAAGGTGACAGACTACTCGTCCTCTAGTGAAGAATCAGAGAGCAGTGATGAGGACGGGGAGACAGTGGGGCATGATGGGACTGTTGCTGTTAGTGACATCCCCCGCATCATGTAAGCTGTCCTCTCTGTTTATATTTTCTCACTCTTGCTCGGTTTTTTTCAAACTGGGCCTGTCAGTGTTCATTTGTGATGAGATATGCATGTCTTTGGAATATGCACCATGCCAGTGGCTTGTCAGTACAGTTTTGGCAGAATCGCTTTGTAAATGATCGGGTCTGTGTGTGTTTTCTTTCTGTGTGTGTGTGTGTGTGTATGTGTGTGTGTGTGTGTGTGTGTGTGTTGCAGGCCAGCAGTGCAAAACAGTGGTGAGTCGTATGGAGGGCTGGCAGAGGACTCTCTGGGAGATGCCTATAATAAATCCAAGGACGGTACTCTAGTGATGAGAGAGGTGAAGAATGCACCCATACACACACACACACACACACACACACACAAGCCACAAGGATTTAGAGAGAAAATAATAAAACAAACTGAGAAAACAGCTAATGTTTAGACTCTACTATCAAACTTGGCCCATTTTGCTTCTTCTTGGACACTTTATCTGCTTTTATTTCTACTCTCCTCACTTTTCTTTAAACTCCTCTCTCAATATCGGATTTTATCTTCCCTGCATTTGTCCGCTGTATTCTCTGTCTCTCTTGTCTCTCAGGCAGAGGAGAGGAGGAGAGGCGGTCACACCGAGAGTAACGGGTTCGGGAATCACAGTAACCATGGTAACCTCCCTGACCTGGTACAGCAGAGCAACTCTCCCTCAGCCACACCCACCACAGCCCTGCAGCAACTGGGCGACATGGCCGAGGTCAGACACGCACGCCTAACATGCACACACAACCACACGCAAATTAACACCCTGTCCCGGATATACCATGTTAATGAAACATGAGTTAAGTGAATACAGAACATACTAAATATACATTAAAACATTATCTGTGAATTAAAGAAGGTGTTTTTAAATCACACTCTTTTGAAAGGAAACGCTTTATGTGGACTATTTTTCAACTCTTACGGGGCCTATAAAAAGTATTCACACACAACACAACAATTACTCACTGTGTTTTGTGACTTACAGTTTGGTGTGGGTGGATCCAAAGCATCCTTTACCCCATTTGTCGATCCACGGGTCTATCAAACATCCCCAAGTGAAAATGACGATGAGAACTCAGCAGCAGGTAAGGAAAACCTACGGAAGCTTTGATCACACATTTTACTAGCAGCTGTTTTGTCAAAAAAACGTTCGTTCCCTCTTTTTCCAATCTTTCTCTTCTTCTGTGATACCCTAGCCATGTTTGCAAATGAGCTGCTGAGGCAGGAGCAGGCCAGACTAAACGAAGCCAGAAAGATCTCTGTGGTTAATGTCAACCCCACCAATATCAGACCCCACAGTGACACACCTGAGATTCGCAAATACAAGAAACGCTTCAACTCTGAGATCCTGTGTGCTGCACTCTGGGGTAGGAGGGAGCATCCTTTATTCTCCCACAAAACGAGAAAAATCTTTCTCCTAAATATTCCCATCTCTGTTTTCTTGTGCATCATCCCCTGTCTCTGACTCTTGCGTGTATGTGTGTGTGTTTAGGTGTGAACCTGCTGGTGGGGACAGAGAATGGTCTGATGCTGCTTGACCGAAGTGGACAGGGAAAAGTGTATAACCTGATCACCAGACGGCGCTTCCTGCAGATGGATGTGCTGGAGGGGCTCAATGTGCTAGTCACCATATCTGGTAGTTCTTACACACACGTTCACACTGTATGCACACACTCAGGTGCATACTTACATACAGAGACCACACACGTCCAACATATATGGATTATGTAAAAATGTGATTTAGCATGCCCGCATACACATCAAAAAGTAGATGGCTCTTTACTACGCAAAACACAGACCACAGCACAAATCACTACCTTTCATTATATGCATATTCCTGGTAAAATAAAAGTCCTGAAAATGTGTGTTTGAAATAAATATTTGCAAGGATAGTAAAGAAAGCAAATTTAAGAAATTTTTTTTTAGATTCGTGTTTCTTCCATTCCTCTCAAAGTACAAATCTAAGTCATCTCAAGTAATCTGCCATTGTGTGCTGTTTACAGCCGAGGTGTCTAATTTATTTGGGGTTTTTATCGCTTAATTCCAGTACATCTCATCTCTCATTCCCCTTCTGTTTCTCACTCTCTCAGGGAAAAAGAATAAGTTACGTGTCTACTACTTGTCCTGGCTGAGAAACAGAATATTACACAACGACCCAGAAGTGGAAAAGAAGCAGGGTTGGATTACAGTTGGGGAGCTGGAGGGGTGTGTGCATTATAAAGTTGGTAAGGATATGTGTTTTGAGAGTGTGTGTGTGTGTGTGTGTGTGTGTGTGTGTGTGTGTGTGTGTGTGTGTGTATGTGTTTGTCTGTATGCAGTGGGGTCCAAAAGTCTGACTTCAAAGCGTTGAATAGAAATATCAAAAGGGGGCATTAGAAATCAATAAATTGTTTAATTTCCAATCATTTTTCCAAACACGTGTTTTTATCATTGAACATAAGCCTATCACTTAGCCTAAAATGTGGTCATGACAGTTTTTTTTTTTAAATAATTCAACATGAGCTTATCTCTTAAGCACAAATGTGGCAATAACAGTCTTTCTTAATAATTTAGCATACTATTTACATACGCAACTAATGCACAGGGGGTCAGAGGGGTGCATTTGTAAATTCACTCCTGTGGTGTCAGTTTCACCCTTAGAACCAAACCAAACGCTCAACCTGAACAGCCGGTTTGTCGAAGTGTCTGAACTCCATAACGGCTGAGAGTGTTGAAAAATGTGACGGTTTGGTTTTTTGGCAAAATAGGTACTATTGTTCAACATGCAGCGACTTGCAGTAACATCGGTACATCAAGTAATTAACTGACTAATTCTAGGATAGACTGAGATTTTCCCAAAATACGAAAAAATGAGAGCCAATAAGGACTTCGGCAAAAAATTATAGGTAAAATTTTATACCATATACTGTGAAATTTCAAAATACAGTGGTTTAGAGACAGTTTTGCAATTGTTTGATGACCAAAAATGGTACTAGGGCTGCCTGTACCAGGAGGCAGTAAGGTTTACAAATGTGGTACTAATTTTAAAAAACAGAAAATGTTATATGTAAAACCATTTAATAAATAAAATGTAATGTACATTACCGTAGATACACCGGGTCAGGTTGTTTCAGTCAAAAAGTTCAGCTTTTTGTGTTTGATTAAAACATAAAAATGAATCAAAATGAACTGTGCTTAAACATGTGTTCGTGTCTGTATGTTTCCAGTAAAATATGAGAGGATTAAGTTCCTGGTGATTGCTCTCAAGAACTCTGTGGAAATCTATGCCTGGGCTCCCAAACCCTACCACAAGTTCATGGCCTTCAAGGTATGGATCTGAACACTGAACCGTTGTATGGATAGATAGTGACTGGTCATTTTTATTGTGTATTTCTGTCTGACTTTGTCTCTCTCACTCCGTGCCCCTCACTATTTCCCTAACTCCATCATCATCCTCTAACCCCAAGTATCTGATGTCTGTCGCCCTCTCTGTCTTTCAGTCATTCGCTGAGTTGCAGCACCGTCCCCAGCTGGTGGACCTGACAGTGGAGGAAGGTCAGAGGTTAAAGGTCATCTATGGCTCCAGCGTGGGCTTCCATGTTATCGACGTGGACTCAGGCAACCCTTACGACATCTACATCCCCTCACATGTAAGTGCAGGGCTATATACTTGTATAACTCTTGTGTGTGTATCTTCTGTAAATCTTCAATAAACATGTTTCCTGAATAAGGCTCTTGCAGCTCTAATGAATCTTTATCAAAGCATACACATCAATTATTTTTTCTTTCTTTCATCCTATCCACGAGCAGATCTCCTCCCATGCCAAGGCCGGCAGTGATACATACGCTGTCTCATGATGATTGGCCTCTAGAAATACAATGACTGTTTCTTGACAAATGGCATTTCCCATGGCGGCATGTAGTCCTTTATAAATTATGGTCACTGAGTCATTCACGGAAACTATGTAGACTATAAGTACTTGTCCTGTTGTGTGCTTCAATGCAAACCAGTTTTTGATACATTCATGCAGATTAGTTTGTTCCGTGGTGGCTTCACTAATCGCATGCGTCTAGTCAAATAAGTTCAAATACAGTTCAGCCAAACTCTTGGTTTTGTGGCAATATTTCCGTAATATAAACCATTGAATACAAATATGAGGACACACAATTGTGCCATGCATTCAACTTGATAGCCCACACTGCACAGTGGACTCACCAAGGAACTTATTATTAAAAAACATTCCTGACATCTGAAGTGATTGTTTTCCGTCTTCCTCCTTTCATCCGTGACTCCTCTCTCTCTCCTTTCCTGCCAACTTCTCTTCCAGTGTGCCAGACAGATGAAGGTGACATCCTCCCATCCACCCTTTAGACTAGATCAATAGATCTTTAGTAAAACCCTATAGTGGACACACAGAAGAAATACAATTGTCTATGTGCAGTACAGTTCGTTAGTGTAGACATTGATGGATAACGTAGCTAGAAATCGGTTTCCGTGAATAAATTCATCTTACCCACAGCAGACATGACATGACTCGAGAAGATGTGTTTACTACCAGGAGATATTTGATCATGCTGAAGCCACAACACAAAATTGCAGAAGTAAAGCTTAATAAACATAAGCAAATCCAAATATCTATTAGAATCAGTAGTGTTCTTTTCAGTTAAACTGCATTCCAAAAAATGCACTTGACCCTCACCAACCAAAAACAATACAGTATGATGTACTCAGAGTGGTTTTGGTAAGTTACATTGCTGTCATTTTCATATTTCATACAATTTGTACAATAAACTACTTCTTTAATGTGGTCAGAGTAAGCAGAAGTGTGCCATTTTGCAGAGTTCTTGAGTGAATGTAGCTTCTCTTGGGCTAAGATGAGTTTTTTTCACTACCTTATCACTCATTTGTTGTACTGGTATGATCACTTGTTGTGCTCCTGAAGTGTAGTTTTAAGTCCTACCTCACGATAGCCTGCTGGCAGAGAAAATGTGGTTGGTCTCTGGGCTACACCTTGAGTAAAGTGCCCAGAATCCAGCTTTGTCTGTAAGTGTGTTACTGTTCCCTCTTCTTCTGATGCTATGTCTGTTAATTAAGGTCAGAGAAAAGTGCTGTAGTTTGTCTATTTGCTCATTATATGGAACAAGGCTTCTCAGGTAACAATCCAAAGATTGAACCTTTTCATGCACTGATGCTCCTGATATTTGGCAGGCTTGTCGGCGTTTACAAACTTGCTCTTTAGAGGATTACAGAATGCCTGCTGATCCAAAAAAAAAAAAAAAACTGCCAGAGCCAGCCAAATTCTGTTGCATTAAATGCCTCTGTTGAAACCTCTGTAATATTTTAATGTCATATAGATCATGACTACATCTGACAGATTAAATTGAAGCCTGTGCAATGTTTGTGTGTGTGTGTGTATCTGTATTAGATCCAGAGCCAGGTGACACCCCATGCCATCGTGGTGCTGCCTAAGACTGATGGAATGGAAATGCTGCTGTGTTATGAGGACGAGGGCGTCTACGTCAACACCTATGGTCGAATCACCAAGGACGTGGTGCTTCAGTGGGGAGAGATGCCTACCTCTGTTGGTAAGTCCTACTCACATGTGTATTTATATGTGTGTTAAGTTGATTTAAATGGATTTTTGTAACACAGGGGTCATTAAAACATCATAGAGAAATACTCAGTTCAAAGATAAAAAATTAAAAATCATCAAAGGGGTGAGGTTTAAATAACTGCAGCGATATGCCATTACTGATTTCAGCGCCTGTGTATGTGTGTGTTGCGATGCAAATCAAAAGTCATGTATCTGAGAAATGAGCTTGTGGGGGTTAATTTAAGGTTTAATTACAATCGAAAGAGAGCGGGATTACGCAAGAGCTAGAGAGACCAACAAAGAATGGGGATGAGCACTGTTTCAACAGAAATACCACTTAATTTCTTGTATTTTACTGCCCTTGTGTGGCTGCCAGAGGTATCACACTTTTACGACTACCTCTGTCTCGCCTATTGCTGGTGCTTCCAGGTTTTACAAGGTGCATGTGGATGCTCAATAGTAAAATTGAACATTGTATCACTGTATGACATGATTTTGCTAAAGCCTCCAAAAGAAGTAATGCATCAGTAATTAAACTATCCAAAAAGTAATAGGTTTTGTCTGTTGTGTATTAACATGCTAGGAAAGGAACCAAATGATATATATAAATATGATTATGTATGTTTTTCCATGGTCACTTATGCCTCACTTGTGTTTTATCCTTTCCAGCCTATATCCACTCTAATCAGATTATGGGCTGGGGTGAGAAAGCCATAGAGATCCGCTCTGTGGAGACAGGTCATCTGGATGGAGTCTTTATGCACAAGAGAGCCCAGAGACTCAAGTTCCTCTGTGAGCGAAACGACAAGGTAAAACACATTTGTACTGCATGTGCTCTTTGATTCTCAGTAATTCTTACTTATTGCTCGGAAATGATCGAAGTACAATCATAAATATTGACAAAGACTTGACCTGCTCTGGTCTCTATTTGTACCTGCCTCTAGTAAGGTGGTGTTGATTTCAACACTGCTTTTGTGGACACAGATATTGAACATACATGCGCATACACAAGTTTTTAAAACGTTGATTCTTAGCATGAAGTTTGGTATACATTGCACAGATCTTGGTCTGGAGAATAGAACCAAACAGTTAAATTTTAACTGTGTATCAGGTAACATGTTAACTGTAAGATAAGGTCGGCAAGGTAAGGTAAGAAAAACTGTCCATTAAGTGTATCTGGGGAGATTCTTAGATACAACTTGAAGATGCGGATCCAAATGTGCTCAGGTGCTGAGCACACATGCATTTAAATTTTGTGCAGGGTATGCAAACCCTGCACAAAATTTAAATGCATGAAAATAGCCTTAATTGCCTGTTATTAGTGTTATTTACTTCCAAAAATAACATTTCAGAAAAAGATTATGAAATGACAATACTAAGAAATGAGAGCTGAAAATGTTTATGTTTGTAATTTTCTCTCTCTCTAGGTATTCTTCGCATCAGTGCGTTCGGGAGGTAGCAGCCAAGTTTTCTTCATGACCCTCAACAGAAACTCTATGATGAACTGGTGATGGCTCCTCCCACAGTCCACTCGGCCTCGCTCTCCCATTGGCCAGCCCGGCTACCCCACCTTGGCTCACGGCACATCTCACAAATGAACCCGACTGCCCGAAAGGCCACAAGTGAACTCTTTTAACACTGGACAGACAAAAATGACGTAGAAAAAAAAACAACAAAGACCAGTTCTAAAAGAAGAGAGCCGTTACCCTAGATTATGTCGGGTCACGCAGAAGCCATTGTTACTCAACTGACTGGCAAACTGGTGCCACTGACTTTCCAAATACTCTCTTCTTCCCTCTCTCTCTGTCTGTCTGTCTGTAACTCTTTTCCCTTTTGTCTGTCTCTTCTCTCCAAAACGGACCAGTGCATTCAAGTGTTCAGCAACCGCAGAAATACACTTTACACCCGCCTCCTTCTGTCGCTCTTCTTCTTCCTTTTGTCCTCGCTTCTTAAGCCTCTGCTCCTTCACTCCTCCCTGCTAGATCTAGTCATCACATTTTCAGTCCTCTGACACTTATGTCCTCCATTTTCCTCCCTTCCTGTCTGCCCTTGTTGGCTCATTCCCCGAGAACTGCGCCTCAAAGGATGGAGGAAGAGTAGATGATTGAGATTTAATATCAATTTAAATATGTACTTCTGAATATGCCAGTGCAGGGAGGGCACCTGAGGGATGACAAATCTGCTCTGGATGTCAGCGGTGAAAGCAGACAGCCTGATTGATTTTCTTTTCCTCTGCCACTCCTCCTCTTCCTCCACTTCCTCCTCTCGCCATCTTTTCGGGTTCGAGTAAACCGAATTGTGATTTAGTGTTCAATCGCATTTCGCTGATAGAGATGCGGTGCGACCCCGCTGTCATAGGCAGGTCGCAATGGTATGCAAAGATGATGTCTCTGTCCCTTTAAAATGAAACCACTGGTCCATTCTGTCTTTTCTCTCCTTTCTTCCTCTTTCCCTCCTCTTGTCACCCCCATCATCATCACACTCATCTCCCTGTTTTCACTCTTTAAACTCTGAAGGTGCTGCATCAGATATACTGTAATATTAAATGAACAATGAGAGCATCATTCTGTTCATTCTGTTTATTTCTGTTCTTCTCTTTTTTCTGTGTAACAGTTTGGAGTCAGTCAGTCTTTGAAGCTTGATGAAATGTACAGCACATGTGTCTCTGAGGAGTGTATGTTATGTGAATGCGGTGCAATTGTATGTGTGTGTGTTTGACTTGATGTTGAAACGAGTCCCGTTCAAATCGAGTTTGAATCAAAGTGCGACATTAAACTCAATGTCCACAAAAAGAGTCAAGTAATTCTGTCTCTGTGCGTGAACTTCAACCTTAATGCAGTCAAAGCAACATTGAGTGTGTTTACAAGCAGATATATGATATTATCATCTTAGTATGAAGTTTATGAGTTGGTGTATCTGAACACCATGCATTTAAAAATAGGCAATATTAGTGGATGATTTTTTTGGCGTATGTTTCTGTTTCCTTTAACACAGTAATGTTCTGACTACTCACAACTACAGCCATGTTGCTGTAGGAGATCTGAAGATGCGTATAAAGAGCTTATGAACAAGACCTCAAGAGGATATGAGCTACTGTCCCGAATATTGCGTGCACGTGAAAGCACTCATTGTTGAAAGCTGTGGTGTCCTTTTGAATCATGCTCCTCCCTGATTGGCTCTTCTGATTTTGGCTCCTAACTGTTTGTACAGTGCCTAGCATGATGTAAGCAAAACTAAAATGAGGCCAAGAGATTATCATTCACGTTATAATTAATAATTTTATGCCTATGTGGTTACACTGTTTTTTCTTTTTCCTACTTTGGTGTGTTTTTGTGTGTTATTATCTAACTTTAACACATTGCTGATGTTATTTTTCTCTTCTAATGAAGATGTACCTTAACAACTTTAAGACTTGATTTTTTTTTTCTCTGAAAGGAGTGAGTGGATATGATATGACAAAATCTTGCCATTTCTTTCTAAATATTTAGTACAGCTCAATCATCTATTGAGGGCAGTCAAATTCGTGCATGCCCATCCATGTCGGAGAGCAAAGTAATGCAGATTAGTCTTTGTTTCTGTGGGTATACTGCAGATTTGGCAGTATGTTGGCCCATGGTTAACAAACTTGAGGTGACACAAAAAATAGACTCATTCCCCAATTACAGAATGAAATGATCATTTGGATTGAGTTTTTTTTTGTTAATTTATTAAAAGCTTTCTGTCACATCTTCAAGGACTTTTTACACATCCATGCAGTAGCTGTTCCTGCAGAGCTGTAAGTAAAGTTCACTGATCTCTGATAAGGGGAGCAGGCTAACATTTAGCAATAAACAGCAGAGCTGAAGAAACCACTGTCTTCCCTGTGTGTGCACGCATGCATCTGTGTGTATGATTACTGAACAAGTGTGAATGGGGCATTATTACTATGTTTGTCCATTGTGGGATTCACTCTTCCAATTGGAAAATGATGATGGTCGTTACACTGAGAATTCTCCTTTCAAAGACGAAACCACTGTATTCTTTATTCTGTTTATTTCTTGTTTTCTTTATTTTGAAAGAGCATTACTAATGTCCTGTTTTGGGATTTATTTGTTTTGTAAAAGAGATGCTGTAAGAGAGAAATAAATGAAACTAGAGCATTAGGCTTCTGAAGTTGTGGGGTTTTTTTTGTGGATGTGTTTGTGAGATACTGATACACTGGGATACAAATGTGCACAAGTGTGCACATTTGTATCCCAGTGTCGACCCTCAGACTTTGTCCGCCTCTAAAGTATATCATTAACAGCAAGTGTGTGTGTGTGTGTGTGTGTGTGTGTGTGTTTGAGAGAGAGAGAGATAGAGAGAGAATAATGTCCAAATGCCCTTAATACATGTAAAAGAGCATTGTGTTCTACTTTGCAGTAATTCTGCTTTCCATTATTAATATACACAATGCAATGTACAGTATATCCTGTTCCATAATGTACCAGCATGGAACACCACACATAAGATCCTGAAACCGGAGTTTTCCATAAATAGATTCCAGACTGTTTAACTATTTGGTCGTCATGAATATAATTTTATTGCTTCCTTCCAATAGGACTAAACTGTGTGTTTGTGTATAGAGAATGAATAAGACTTCATTTATGTGTTAAGAGTTCTGTCAGCATTATAGATATATGTGTGTGTGTGTGTGTGTGTGTGTGTGTGTGTGTGTGTGTGTGTGTGTGCATGTGTCCATGTGCATGTGGGCATGCATGTGTTCGTCGATTAGTGAGTGGACACAGCGTGATCAAGCATGCAGCTCCATTGATCATTGCCAGCTTCCTACCTGACACTCTGGACCCATCATGGACTCTGGAGAGGTGAGAATTCTTGGCAAACACATTCTTTACATTTATTTTATAAAACGGCTACATATGCTACCTCTTCATTTCTGAATCAGTAAGGAATATTTGCACACATGTTGCTTTTTCTGTGGTCACCACACAGTTGCACAAAATTGCTGAGATATGAAGCTTTGAGGGCTCAGAGTTGCTCGGAGGTTTTTATCAGTGTGTTCTCCGTTTGCATCGTCATTTTGCTCAGGAGATTGTCATGAATTAATTTCTGATGTGTCTGCCACACCAAGAGCTCAGCTCAAACATATTTATAGCACAGACAAAATGTTTAATTTATCAAGCATTCTTTTGTAACTTCTTTTATGTAAGCACTCTAGTCCACAAAGCAGTAATAAATCCATTGATAATGTGGATAGTCTTTTTCTGTACTTCCATATGCACTTTAATACCTGACTGTACTGTGCGAGTAGAGCTGAGTGACTATTTACACGCTCATGTCCTTGCTTGTGTGCATGTGCATGTTAAATTGTGTTTGTTCGTGCCTTCACATGTGTGTGTCCTTATCAAATTAATTGCCTTGCACCCCTGCAGCAGCTAACAGGTACGCTGGCCGTGGCTGTGTTCACAGCAGCTCTGGGATCCCTGCAGTATGGCTACAGTCTTGGAGTCATCAACGCACCACAGGAGGTAGGCTCTACCTTAGATTTATCTTTTCTCAGTGTCTAGAAAAACAACGTTTCCTCCAATTTTTTCAGAGTTTTCTTGTGTAGCCATCCAATAATGGCTTTATCTGAAACACTGCAAGATGACTGAAACTCTCTGGTCTGTAATGAACTGCACCAAACACCGATGTTGTGGGGTGGCAGACATGTCAGAATGTACCAATTTGGACCAATGCACCAGTTTGAGCTCAGGCCTTATGTGGACATGCTCAGGACAGAAAACATACAGCAGATGCAAATCTGAAGTTTTTCACTGAGCCATGGCTCAAATTGAAATTGGCTCAGCATTTATTAAAACTCGTGCTAGAGGTTGTTGTATTAATGCATATTACCTAAGCTTTGGCGGTGTTGATGTTAAGACCTGTTTGCTCGGCAGATTTGTTAACCTTTCTGTCTTTTTTTGTATGTTGTGGTAGTTGGTGGCAAGGACAGCTAGGTCATTGGGCACGGTCCAAATCTTCAAGCTGCACACCAACTTAGTCGATGCATAATGCTGCTATGTTCGCCATTCTGTATAATGCAAGGGGAAATAGGTTAAAGAAATGACTTGTCTGCATGTGCATTTCAATTTCAGTTTGCTTAAGCAGCTGGATGATTGGTTAAGCATATAGAGGTTGTGTGTGTGTAAGGCCTACCGGCATACTCAGTATGTACCGGTCTGTGCATATAATGATGTCCAGTGCGACGGCACTGTGCCGACATAGCGGGCAATTTCCTCAAAACAAGATGTAAGCATATCAGTATGCTGGAATTTGAAATAACTGAGCTGAAAAAAAAAAGGCACTGCCGATGAACCAAATGTGCCACTAGTGTATAAACAAGTGGCTGTGGCACACATCAAATGTGATGTAAGTACACTACCATCCTTAAAGTGGACTCTTTGCTATAGCATTTCTCTGATTTTAATTGACAAAGTGATATTGAATTGAAGTAAACATAATGTTTACAATCAAAGATATTTATGTTGCTCTGTTGTTTAACTTAAAAAAAAAGATTAAATGTGATTTTGCAATGACTGTAATGTAATGTTGAAATGTAATGACTGTCATAACTACAACACATGTTTGAGAATGAGATTTTAGTAGAGTGGATCCATTTACATGTGTACATGCATATTGTGTATCTTCCTTTTCTTTTCTTTTCTTGGTCTCTCTCTCAGTATTCAGCTGTGATTGATGATCAGTAAACATGTCTGTGCCATAGGTCATTGAAAAGTATTATGGGCTTACGCTCGGAGTCTGGTCAGAGAGGGCTGCTGTCCTTCCAGACAACAGCACAGAAGAGGAAGAGGTCCCAAAGGTGGGGCAACACCCTGCTGTGGTCATGTACTGGTCACTGTCGGTGGCCATCTTCTCCATTGGTGGCATGTTATCCTCCTTCCTGGTGGGATATGTGGGAGACCTGAGAGGGAGGTGAGGAGGGAAGGATAAAATAACGAGGATGCATCAGTGAAAGAATGAAAGTTTGGTGGGAAGTTTCATACCTGAGGATAATGATGGAGTATGGAGAATGATAAGAGTAGTGAGAGGAGAGATGGAGGCAAAACGTTTGTGGGAAAAGACTTACAAAGTTGAAGTTAAACCAGGATCAATATGGAATAATGCCAAAGCACACATGCCTGTATCCATCGCTGTTCTTTCTCTGTCTCTCCCTCTGCCTCCTTTCTATCTCCCTTTGTCTTGCAGGGTAAAAGGCATGTTAATGGTCAATGTTCTGGCTGTAGCCGCTGGACTGCTGATGGGTTTTTGCAGGATGTGGAAACCTCACATTATGGTCATCTCAGGCCGTGCTATTATGGGCTTATACTGTGGTACAGTAAAGCACACGTTATAAGCTTCAGTGAATACTTACATAATTTAGTTGAAAAACCTAATGTTTATGGGTTATATACTATAGAAGAGGCAAGTTTTCCTCATCATCATTGGGAATATTGCCCTTAATGATCATATTGAAACTGACTAACTGTCAGAGAAAAGTCACATAGTATATTACTCCATATTGCACTTGGATAGAATAGACGTATCGTTGTGCACCTAACAGTGAATGTTTGTTAGAAATCGGTTAACTCATGATGTGTGTTTTTCAGGGTTGACATCTGGACTAGTACCTATGTACATTGGAGAGATTGCACCCAAGGCTTACAGAGGGGCTCTGGGAACATTACACCAGCTGGCTGTTGTCACTGGCATCCTAATCAGCCAGGTGAGGTGCTCTCACACAAACACACACACCCACACAGAAGCACAACAGCATATTTACTTGATGACACACCAAACATATAACTTAAATTGTATGTGTGTGTGTTTGTGTGTGGATGTGGGTGTAGATTATAGGCTTGGACTTTGTACTCGGAAACGATGATATGTGGCCCCTGCTACTTGGTCTGTCTGGAGCTCCGGCAATATTACAATCCTTTCTGCTGCCTCTATGCCCCGAGAGCCCGCGCTACCTTTATATTGTACTGGGCAAGGAGCAAGACGCTCAAAAAAGTAAGAATTACACACAGCAGCTCTCTATGTCATCCCCTTTCTTTCTCTAGTGCTCTCTTATTCAAACACTATACACTCATTCGTTCAGAAACATACAGTATATAGGCCAGACAGGTTACTTGAAAGCCATGGTTCAACATTTTGGTAAATAGGTTTGTTTGCTTTCCTGCACTGTGTTACATAGGCTACAGCTAGCAGGCAGTTATCTTAGTTTAGGACCCAACACATAACATCTCATTTTATTAATCTGAGGAAAAATCAAAATGCATAAACGTCAATTCGCTGTTTATGTGCTAGGCTAGTTTTTGGACATGGATTAAACAAACAAGATGGATCGTGTTACAAGATATAATGTGGTAATTAGTAGTAGATTAGAGGTGCTGGTAGACAGATTTGTTACCTTAGGACAGAGCCATGCTAGATGTTTCCTCGTATTTCCAGTCTTTATGCTAAGCTAAGCTAACCATCTGCTGAATGTGGCTTCATATTTACCATACATATAAAGAAGTGTAATTCCCAGAATATAGGACTATTCCTTTAAGTGCATTCTGCTGACGATACCTGTGTACTTTTACTTAAGTAAATATTTGAAAGCAATGTCTTTAACCGTTTTAATGGAGCACCTTTATATCACTGTACTGCTACTTTTATTCAAGGACAGGGTCTGAAATCCACTGCAAACAAGTCATTTATAAAGACTCATGTCTCCCATCACTCTCTGTTTTGTTGCAGGTCTTTATCGTCTAAAGGGGCCATATGATGCAACGTCTCATCTGGAGGAGATGCGGAGGGAGAAAGAGGCGGCGGACAAAGAGCCCAAAGTCTCTATCCTTTCTTTGGTAGGTGTCTATACAAGGAAAAGGTAAGTTGAGTATTTTCACAACTACCTAAAAATTTTCTCTTGTGGGTTTTACTTAAATTTTTCCAGTAACAATTTTGAAGAAAACTGAAGATTTTCTATAAATTTTAAGATAAAATAGTTCATTGAAACTCCCTGATCTACCAGAACAATCTTATTACACTGAAATAGTCCGGAGAAGTCATGATAAGTGCAGCATAAAATTTCTCTTTAGGGTGGAAACAGACGCCGTCTGAATTGTCCAAATTAATCAGCAACCAAAGTACACTGACAATCTCATGTAAAGACTCGGTGACAGTTAATGTTAAATCATTAGTTAGATGATACATTAGTTAGGTGATACAATAAGTTGTTTGGTTTTAAAGGTTAGCAAATTAATGAGAAATACACCTTCTGTCACAGCCCGCCACAAAAAGGCTGCAGATGAACCCGGCAAAGTGGTCCGTCGGTCACGAGAACCTAAATCAATTTCTGTAGTCTTGAAACAAATGTGTATTTCACGTATAACAGCAGACAATGAAACAAACCTTATATTCGAGTAGCTACACTCCAATTAGTTTAAGAAGGACGAAGGACAGGAAAGATAGGACAAGAAATACACTCAACATCTGGTCATAAGTTAAACAGAAATTTAGGTGCATTTTAGATGTGTGAATTAGAAAGCCACTGCAGTGACAATATTTTGCTGTTCTGTATTCTCTCGAAGATCCGCTCCTCTGTGTACCGACGGCAGCTGTTTGTGGCCCTCATGATGCACCTCTCTCAGCAGTTGTCTGGCATCAACGCAGTGAGTGGCAAATTAATCTCATCTCCGCCTTCTCCTGTCTCTCGTTCCGTTAACTGATAATCTTAGGTTACATTAAAATTATGTCCTGATAAGATGACAGGAAAATCGTGGTTACACTGTCAGAGCATGCGTATGTGCCATATCAGCAGCAACTAGGACATAAATGGTTAAATGTTTTACTTCTTCATTTAAAGAAAGCAGATTTTTGTTTATGTGCGTAGAAATGTATAGGACATGGGATGTGCCCTTCTCCTTTAGCAAAGAAAACAAACAAAGTGTTCCTTCATATTTGACTTTGTAAATTTGGAAAATTTATACTTGTTTTGTCTTCAAGATCTTTTATTACTCTACGGCTATCTTCGCCCGGGCTGGTGTTGCTCATCCAGTCTACGCCACTATAGGAGTCGGGGCCATTAACACAATCTTTACTCTGGTGTCTGTAAGTAGCTACACAGATGCAAAACACACATACACCTGCGCACACATATGGATGTTTTACATTTGCATGTGCTGGTATTCTCTTATTTCTTATGCATACATACCCTTGACACACACACACACACACACACACACACACACACACACACACACACACACACACACACACACACACACACACACACACACACACACACACAGATAAACAGTGCACTGTGTGTTCTAGGTTGCACTGGTGGACAAGGCTGGCAGGCGTACTCTGACTATTGCAGGTCTGGGAGGGATGTGCTGCTGCGCAGTTGCCATGACTGTTGGCCTCAGATTCCAGGTTCGTTCAATTAGGTGTCAGTGCTTTAGACTGTCAGCAACTTGAGCTGAACTTCCATCCTCTTATGGGGCGGCCCAATTTCAATTCATTCATTCAGCTTCGCTCTGTCTGAGTGTTGTCCCCAAATGTTATATTGCTTTAGATATATATATACACACACACATATACATATTATATTTTATAAATATAATACCTTTTTAATATGAGCATCAAAGTTATTCTTGACCTTGGAAACACAAGTTTGACCATAAAAAAAGGAAAAAAAAAAAAATCTTAACTCAATGTCCACTTACTGTCTTTTTCTGGAGCTTTCAACTGCACCACATGTTCATCAGCAGCAGATGGAGTTTGCACAGTTTTCATGGCTATAGCTCAGCTGTCATAATGTTCCACAACCTTCTTCATTTCTCTGAGCAGTTTTTGTCCAAACATGCTTTGAAAATATATGGTAGTGAAAAGTTACACCACTGTGGATGTCCTCCGACACTCTGAATATTTGTCAGAAATGACATTTCCAGAAGACATTACTTACTTCACTGCCATGTCTTGACAAAAAAAAAAATGCAGAAAATGTACACAGAACAAAACATGCAATGCACCACCTCCATAAGTAAATTATTTATCCCGCTGCATTGCTTGCACGCACAGGTCCTATGCACTTGAGATCCAGAAAACTATATTATAGACAGAGACACAATTGTTTGGTATCCTTTCAAGAACATTTAACCATTTTATGTTTGTTACACTGTGAGGTAATGAAACAAAAATCGCTCTCCCCAAAACAGCATTTGATCATTTTAAGTAACCAGGAAACCGCCCTGAGAAGAAACAGTTTCTCTTGACTGATGTACTCTGCCTTCCAGAATGAATACTCCTGGATGAGCTACGTCAGCATGTCAGCTATCTTCCTCTTTGTGAGTTTCTTTGAAATTGGTCCCGGTCCTATCCCATGGTTCATAGTGGCTGAACTGTTCAGCCAGGGACCTCGGCCTGCGGCCATCGCTCTTGCTGGCTGCTGCAACTGGACCAGCAACTTCATCATAGGCATGACCTTTCCGTATATACAAGTAGGCTGAAAGGACATACATATGTACTGTAAATCTATACAACACATGCACTTGCATGTGGGTTGACATGTCTTTGCTTCATTCACACAAAATCAGACACACTGTCCCTCCTGGCTTGTCTTTTGATTTTTTGTTTTCTTTTATTTTCCAGGCTTGGCTGGATTGTTATGTGTTCATCCTGTTTGCAGTGCTGCTTCTTGGGTTCACTGTGTTTACTTATCTACGGGTCCCGGAGACCAAGGGCAAAACATTTGAGGAGATTGCTGCTGTCTTCCAAAAGGGAAAGAAAAAGCTGGCAGAGAGCCCCAAGGACGAAACTGAACTGCAGCAGCTCAAAACATCCACGGTTGCCTAAAACCAACAGCTGTGTGTATGTGTTACTTGTTGAGTTAAGGTCTAAAGTAAGGTTATTTACATTGCATTTTTACATATTAATATAAGAGCCACACAAAAACCAACAATGCTAAAACACACTATAATGTTACTGTTACATGAAGTTGTATGCAGTGGTGGATTTCATGCCAGTTTCTGTACATAAAAATATGTTCGCTTCGACTACTATCATAGCTTCATTTGCGGCCTGAGCAGGCTGATTCTTTTCAGTAAACAAGCTATAAAAATCTAATGTATGCTACCTACGCAGCACCAAATGGAAAAGAGACAAGCTGGCTTAAATTAAGAGCCAGATATTTTCAGTTTGTTTCCCCTGCCACCGAGTGGCAAAATTGAGTTATTGCCGGTTTACTACTAAAGTGATAAACCACACATGCAGTACATACATACACATACATGTGGATGTATGTACTGCATGTGTGTATGAGTTGGACACTACAAGGCTGTATTCACACTCATCTGCTGAAGGTGGAATATGACTTTGTGACATCAGAACTAGTTGGGAGGCCCATCCTGACCCATTTTGCAAATTACAGGAGTGTGATGTGGAAAGGTGAAACTTGCGTTGCACAAATACTGACAATGGACTTTTAAGTGAAGTAGGAGACATCTTGTAACCAGCAATTAAACTCATGAAATAACAAATATATGCATAATCATAGATTCTGTAATTTTCAATGAGCTAAAAAAATTTGATGTCATTTTTAATAAGGTAATTTAACTTTTGTAAAAAAAAAAAAAATGACAGAGAAATGATTGTCTTATTACATGTTTCTGGAGGGGATCTTTAAGAAAAAAAACTTTTCAAACTTTTTATCCACCCAATTAAGAGGGCACTAGTTTTAGGTCATCGGCTGCAAATATAGAGTGCTTTTTGTGAATATGTAGTTTGAATATAGTCTGCTCCTGTGGATAGAGTCTGCTGGTTCTTATTTGGTTCTGTGTTTACTCACCGCTGACTGTTTTGCAATACTTTAAATAATTCTGATGATAAATGAAATATATTAAGTTAAATTAGGTGCCAGGGGATAATTACACTAATTCAATTTTGAAGTTTTGCACACAAGCGTAGGGAGGAAAACCCTGGAAAATTGGTTTCGTCGGTTTACATATTAGCCTAACACTAACATTGCAAATTAACAGATTGTGTATGTGTTTTTTTTTTTTTTTTTTAAACACTTTGTTGAGTTTGAATTTGGTTTTATCAAATTGGGGCCGCTTGACAGCAAATTCCCCTGTTGTTTTCTGTTGCCAGTCCGCCACTGGACGATCCACACAAAGACCAGTCCGTGAGAACTGATGTTTGACGAATGTTAAACTGATATCAGAGGAAGTTTACCATGTTTTCAGACAAGTCTATTACCCAGAGACACGGTGCCTCATTCACCGCCCGCAGCAACACTCCAGTACTAATTTAAAACTCATTACAAGCTCAGTCCTTCACGGCAAACACTGCATTTTTGCCCTGAGTTTAGCAGTCATGAGTTAACACAAACCTGGAAACACAGGAAACTTGCAGTACTTTTGTACATTGTTAAGTATTAAAAATGATAGTTGTCTTATACATGTTTCTCATTACAAGTACTAAACAGACAATTAAGTACTGTAAATAATCTCAATTACAATATGCATTTTTTTTTTCTTTCCACTGCAGTTACCGGCTGTTTTTTGTTCCAGTGGTATATATGGTATATTCTTTCTTTGTCTTAAAATAAAAAAAGTCTATTCAGAGTAAAATAAAAGAATTAATTCAAAACCAGATGATGAGTTCATGCAACTGTGTTATATCGCATTTTAAAGATGGATGGGCAGTCAGTATTTTATAACCATTGTGGGGAGAATTATTCGGATTCAGTACTTGAGTAAAATACCAATATCCGAAAAAAAATAAAAAAATAAAAAAAGACCTGATTAAACGTTAAGTATTAACACAAAATGTAGTTGAAGAGCTACTTGTTATGCAGACTGGCCCCTCTCAGAGTGTTATATTATTATATATTTATGGCATTGGATTATCATTATTTTTTACGCATTAACATGTACGGAGCATGTGATTTAAAATCCTTAAATATTTGAAATTGGAAAAAAACAAACAAAAAAGACCCGCCATAAGTTATTAGATGATCATATGTTTTATACGTAAAATCTGAATCTGTAAAGTAACTATCGACTGCAGATGTCACATCGGCCACCGGAGCCCGTACCTGCCCTCTCTGCCCCTCCTGCAGTACAAAAGCTCTACGCATGCGAAGTGACTTTCCGGTTTTTTTTTTTGGTGGAAGCAAGACACACGGTAAGCTAAACGTGGGGGCTTATAAGTAAGACTTTTGGCAATTTAGCTGAAGTTAACGAAGGTACTGTTTGGCAGGGTAGTAACGCCTTACCTGATGTGCAATACCCGGAGGGATCTGTCGTCTCGGTAGTTAATCAGTAACTTGTAAGCGGTGACAAGATGTTTGGAGGGTGGCGGTTGGGAGAAGTCGGCACACTGCTTTTGGCTAACGTTAGCAGCCAGTGTCGTCAGTCAGTGTCAATGGGTGTGGGTGGCGTTTAGCTAGCTAACCTAGCTAACGATGACAGAAATTGCACGAGGTGGAACCTGAAGCTAGCTGACTGTTTTTTTTTTTTTTTAAAGATGCTCATCTGGCCCAGCTGCCACGTAACATAGCTAGTTAGTGGTGTTTGCTAGCTCTCTAACCTAAGCTGACTAGCCACTGCAACGCTAACTTGAGCCATTGTTTAGAATACTTTCTGAAGGCAGTGAACTAACACTACTACTACGGTAGCTGACATGTCTAACACGTTAGCAGTTTTCCCCCGGACAGTGTGTAAAATAGAATTGGAGAAGGCGGCAACATGGTGTACAAGCAAATTTTACACATTAGCGACTACCGACAGCTGCTAGCGTTTCATATAGTTAGTCAGCGATATATGGTTGCGCCGCCTTGGATGTTTGTTTGTGCACAAACGTGGGGAAGTGACTTGATATTAGAGCAACCCTGGATCGCTAATTACTTTTAATCTTGAAAGCGTTTGAACGTTTGTTTGGGAAGATTCATTTTAACGCCGACCAATGTGCAGCAAAGCACTAAGTGGAACTGGCATTGACTTGGAGTCGACGTCTACCTCTCTGATTTCGGGTTATTGATTTTTTTTTTTTTTTTTTTCTCTCTAAGCACTTATGGCCCAACTCCTGTCGACTTCCTATTAGGGGAAAAAAATATTGAGCGTGACAACGTAACTACATCTTCTGTAGGATACAGTGTGCTCAGCACCAGCCTTTTTCCTGACAGCTGTTGGGTAGTATAAGCTGGTCCTGGGTGTAGTCATAGTTCAGTGTCTTTGATTGTTATTCACAAGTGTTACAAATCTGTGCTCACCAGCAAACAACAAAATCAAAACAAAAATCTTTTGGTATTCCTCTTGTATATTTGCAGTATTGGTTCTTCATACCACAGACATCCTAATAAGTAATTCTACTTTCAATCACATTTTATGTTTGTCCACGTGTTGGTTTGCTCATCCAGGTGACAAAGAACAGCCCGTTGCCCATCATGGCTGACGATGATTTCACCACTGCGGACTCCGGCGCTTCTACAACATACCCCATGCAGTGCTCTGCACTGAGGAAGAACGGCTATGTCATGCTGAAAGGACGTCCCTGTAAGATCGTTGACATGTCTACCTCTAAGACTGGCAAGCATGGGCATGCCAAGGTAAAAGCATCTAGTGCATCCTTTGGAATGCAGAGCTTTAGGCACTTTTGTGATTTTAGTTTGAGGTTTCCCAATTTCACAAGTAAACCCCAGTGCTTAATTGGGTCAAGGCCAAATCTGATCAGCATTGGTATTTTCTCAGGTTCACCTTACTGGACTTGACATCTTTACTCAGAAGAAGTTAGAAGATATCTGCCCATCTACCCATAACATGGATGTCCCAAATGTAACAAGGAAAGACTACCAGGTAAGATGTCCCTGTTGGAGCTCATGGTGTAACTTAAGGGCTCCAAGGGGTATGCAGCATTTTCAATGAAAGTTGGGTATTGTGTCAGTTGACACAAGTTGGTATTGAAAGACAGTAGTAGTTTTTTGGCATTTGTTTAGATAACCAGTGCATCCATTTCCCATAACGTTTTAAGATTTTTAAAACATTGTCCCACTGTAAAAGTGAGATGTGAGAAAAGAATTTTTTTCTCATTTGCTAAATGGGTGTGTCACATGTGTCAGAGCTGAACTTTCTGGTTGGTAGTTGTAAAAGGATATACAGGTTTTAAACTGGTTGAACGGGTTTTGACTTGGACAACAAGCACGCTCTTCTACCTTGATTTGAGGCCTCTTTTGGGACAGAAATGATCTAAAAACACAAGAAAACAATAGTTTGTATATGCATAAGTGGGACGACAGGTTTAGTTCTTGGGTTCAGTTATGTTCAATTGGATTTCTGCTCTGTTGTCTCTAATCTATTGTTTCTATGGCTAAAGAATCTTGGAAATAACATTTTTATGTGTGTCAATTTTTTGTGAAGGCATTCACCTTGGTTGGGCTTTACATACTGTCCAAGACACACATTCATCCTATGAATGACCTGCTGTATATATAGCATAGGTGTAGCTCAAAACATTGAGCATTTTAAAAGTTCTTAATGTAGCATTGACACACATGTGATGGAGCTTAAATATGAACTTGTATGGAACTGATATGTACATCCTCACTGATTATAACAAAAGTCACATACAGTTAAACCTTTGGTCTCTGCTATAGCTCTCAATTCTGTTTTGGTGTTGCTGCCCCTCTCCTATTTACCTGATTTTCATTGTGTACACTGATTATCCTAAGTGACTCTTAACGTCTGCCACTTTCAGTATTTTAGTTGTCAAAGAGGCCAGGTTTAACTTTTAAGGGTGATGGAGCTTTAGCTGTACTGCCCCTTCGCTTTGGAATGGCATTCCACCTGGTCTTAGCTTTTTTTTTTTTTTTTTATAAATCACAATCTTAATGTTTTTAACAGTCTACCATTTTTGTTCCTTGCCCGATGGCACATTTAGGTAATTGATGTCTCAGATGGCTTCTTGGCCCTGATGGATGACAACGGAGACACCAGAGAGGACCTTAAAGTGCCAGATTGTGACCTGGGCAAAGATATCGAAAAGAGGTTCAGCAATGGGGAACAGTTTATGGTGAGTGTGTGTGGCCTGGGGTGAAAAGTAACATCATCTTACTGGTAGTGGCTGAACTGGTGCAACCGTAAAAACTTAGATTTCTTTTCATATGGTGCATTTTCATGTAGTCATACAGTTTCGCTATGTTCACCGATATTTACTTAAACTTTGACAGTGGCCCATTGCTGCCGTTGACATTGCACAAGCATCAAACAGTTGGCTTCATGCGACTGTATGAGTTATTGTAAGGTAGTCAGTTTCTTTGTTCATGGTTTTGTGCCTATTGTGGTGGACTGTGGTGATTGAGTTACCGTCCTTTTTATACTCCTTTAAGAATTACAGTGCATCGCTTTTCCCTAATTTAATTTTAGAAGTAAAACTAGAAAAGTAAAAACTATTAATTGCCTGCTCGGTATATGTATTGGCATTACTTAAAACATTATATGACTATAAAAATCTGTTATCAGACTTTTGTCTTCAGTCACATCACGCCTCTCGTTTATAGTCTACACCACTTGTAGTCTTTGTAAATAGAACTAATCAGTCAAAGAAAATGTTTGAGTATAAATTTAAGACCTTTTTTTAATATTGCTTTGCAGATGGAAACCTGGGTGTTAGCAAGTTAATTTAGCAAGCCACTATATTAGCTAGGCTAAGTCAACAAGTTAGCTATTGACATTAAGGCAGAATAAAAGGGACCTTTACTCTGCAAAAATACCAAACTAATGTGGGACATCTGGTCTCAGATTGTATATTTCTCTTCCCTTTTCAGGTCTCTGTGATGAAAGCTATAGATGAAGAGCATGTTATTGGCATCAAGGCCATGACTTCTTAATAAGCCCAGGACAACGCTGGAGGCCTCACATTCTTATCCTCCATTATGGTTTTCAAGCCTCACCAAAGCTTCTGGCCTTCATCCCACATCTCCACAGGTTTCCCTGCTAGTCAAGTGATATCCGGAAACTGGACTGGCTCAGCTTCTTCAACTGTACCTCGAGCTCAGGGCTGACTGGCATTTTCTTCAATCAACGAATTTATCCCCCCCTTAACCATCACAGCTTATCTTTGCAAAGGGTACTGATATTATTCCAGGAATTCCTTACAATATTCCAGCAATTCATATCATTCCTTTCAGAGTATCGGTGATATGCTTTTCTCCCTGTGTGCGTTACTTTTTAAATCACTCTTTCGTTTTTGAGTTGGCTGTGGACATGTTTCAAGGCTCAGTTACAGCTGAGATGCTGTACCTTGTGTTCAACTTAAATTCTCCCCAAAATTATTTTATCTCCACTTATGTTACATCTCAAGTGAACTCCAGCTCTACTGGGTAGACAATTCAGAGAACCTAAAAACATACAACGTCATTGATAGCTGGAATATGCCTTTCTGCACTTGACAATTAACACATATACATTTACATGCACACTTAGAGTCGACTTGTATACACATGCCTTAGCAGTTATACATTTATGTAAACAGCAAAATTTAATTAACTCAGCACTTCAGTTGCAGATCTTATGGCAAGCTTTCTACTGCATCTAGCCGGATCTGAGTAAGATTGGCCTTTTCTGGCAGGGAACTCTGCTGTCTCAGCTGTTCTGAAGCTGAACAGGCCTGGACAGGGGTGGTTGGGTGGGGCCATTTTCTCTTCTATGCTATAAAACTTTTTCCTTTCACTTGAGGCCTTTATGAGCTGACAAATGTACAGATAAGGATTTTGAAAGAACAAAACACTGAAAACCTTTACTATTATAGTCTTAAAAATGTTGTCTTGAAGCTTAATTTCAATAATCAAACTAATACAACTTTTGCATTATTACAGTGCTAAAGATATTGATGCTTCTTGGCACACAATAGTGGAAACACGAAACCATTTTAGGTCTTACAGGATGTAGCCAAATCTAGGTGGTAGTTATGCTGAATGTTATTCAAGTCTTGTTGTGATGGGAGACATTGGTGCGCAAGAACAGAATAGGTGAGTTTTATTATTTAGTTGTATTTTGGGTGGGGGTAGGTAAATTTGGGGGTGGTTGGTCTGTTTGGAGTTTAATGGGATTTTTATCGGTTTTGTGCAGAGTTTGCATTCTGGCTCACATGGATTTTTACAAAATCACGTTGAATGGTTGTTCTCTAGGTTTACATCCACATGAACAGAACTTAGTGGGAGACATTGGTAATGGCAGGAAATCAGAATGTGTTTACATGCACTATATTAACTTGGTTGCTGTAGAACCTGCATTTATGTGCAGGTAGTCAGTCTTCTCCCCTACCTCTTCCTTTAAAATTAAAACTGATTGGCATATTTTAAGTGTATTAGCATTATATTTGAAGTGCAGCAGCCTGAGGGTTTTTTTTTTCTCTCCCCTGTTTTTTTTTGATCACAGCATTTGGAGTGATGGAGTGAGAGGGCACACTTTGGTGTAGAAAGCAGTTTTTCAAGAGTGCTTGTGTTAAGAAATTTACAAATAACATGCTGTTCCACTGTGACCTACTTAGACCTGTTTGTTTTAGTGCAAGTTTGAGTCTGACCTTGGATTTTGGCTACAAGGATGCACTATAATGCATTACATGATCTTTCCACCTCTTGCACCTCTGTCACAGCAATACTTTTCCTATTTCAAGTTTTGGTCATGAACCTGTGCTTTTGTAGAAACCCTAATAGAAACTCAGATAAACATATACATGGTCAAGAAATCTGATTTCTCGAGCAGAAATCCCTCAACCCTTTACACCTGGTAAGGGACGTGTTTACATGACGTTTATGACATCAGTTTACATCTAAAAGTTAACAATAATCAGATTACTTACATGCTTGTAAACACAATGATTTTAATATTGACATTGGAAGGTATTCTGTTTGGCTTTCAAGTTGTTCAGACCGGCAGCTGGTCTGTTATTTTTGTTCTGACTTCAGTCCACCAAAGTATTTTTTTTACTTAAGTTCTACATGAATTTTGTTTCTCATCATTCCATTCTTGTTCAGTGTGTGGTATTTTCCCTCATGTTAGGAGCTGTCGCATTAAAACAGTGGCTTCCAACTCTGGCTTTTTCTCCTAGCAATAGCAATCCAATTTTCACTTGTACAAAACTGCACAACAACAGTACTCTAGATTGCAAGGACCAAAGGTGGAAGCCACATGACTGTCTGTAGTCAGTGTACTAATGGTATATTTGATATTAAGAATTATGTTTTTCAAGCAGGAAAAAAATGACTAGCAAATGAACGCTCTAAAGGCAGCAGTATAGTAGAAACTGGCGTTATGTTGCTGTTGTGTATATATTGGCTGAGTTGGGCTGACTATTGTTCTATAGCAAATGGGGGCACATGCAAGACTACTTTAAGTCCTCTTACAACTTCAGCCTCAAACTGATTTTATTGTTCTCGGGGAGTAAAGAGCCTAAAGAATGTGTGGACAACATAACCCGTCATATGCAAACTGCAGGAAATGCTGTTTTGGGGCAGTAAACAAAGCTGTACAAAAGTTCAACTACCTTGCCCAGTGAGCCAACACACACTGTGGCATTGTGCTCTGTCTGTTATTTTGGTTGCAAGCATGCCATTGTGCCTGTGAAAACCAGATCTTGTTTCTAGTATACTGCCTCCTTAAATACATGTGTAGGTTTTCAAAAGAATCCATGTCCTAATATCCAGCCTGTAGTGAAATTTAATAGTAATGGCATTAGGTTTCTATGCTAAAACATTCACCCTCCATCTCCACAGCCCTAACAGAAGATGACAGTCTTTCCTAAGCCATATTTGTAGCCTGTTAAACTTGTCTATAACCAAAGTTAGACACAGGAAAATCGACTTCTTTTCTCACCCTCATTTCCCACCAATTACTGAGCTGCTCTAGCCTCTTATATGGAGCACAAAATACTACCACACGTCTTGTCAATGATCTTCTTAACTGTCTTAAAGGTGTCTCTCAAATGGAGACATGTAACAGACTGACCTCTGATTCTGTTTGAGAAAATGTTTACACTGTAAAGGGAGATGGCCCTGGCTTCACGTGCTGATATAGGATCCAGGTCTTCAAGGGATAAAAGTGCAAAATGACTGATGTCAGTGTCATGAGGGAAGATTTTCTCAGGGCTCCAAGTGGAGTGTTAGGAGATGTGTTACTTTAACGGTGTCGGTAGTGAGAATAATAAATGAAATTATTAAGGGTTTTTTTTGTTTTAAATTCTGATTCATTTCTCTCAGAAGCCTAAACTATTCCGGTGTTGGAGAATGTTGAATTTCCTGTTTTGTTTTTTTTCCCCCCAGTCTTATGCCACCTCATGAGAGACCGTGTCTGCTTCACATTTTCTCTCTGTCTTTTTACTCTGCTACTTCATTATTCTTGCAAGAAACAGTGGTTTGTATGTTTAGACCACAGGTACAGTATATTATGTTAAAACAGGGCATAGGTGAATTAGTCTTGTATGCTGCATGTTCATTGTGTATTCTGATGAAGGGGGTTAAAGGTATTTCCCCAGGTTGGCACGGGTCACTTTCTTGTTTCAGTGTCAAAATCTAAACAGCTTCCAGGGGAAATCTGACCTTGAACCTATTCTGGAACATAAAGATACAAAGACATCTCTTTTGTTCTATTCTAACCAATGTATGGCCACTGTCTTAAAAATCACAACTGTCTGTTTTTATTGTTTAGGCAAAATAAAGTTACCGGCTACAAGAAATGCGTTAAAATGACAAATGCCTCATTGTAATTTACTACAACAAAGTGTTGTTTGTTTGTTTGTTTGTTTGTTTGTTTGTTTGTTGTTGTTGGTATTTACACTGTGGACAAAATAACTACACTGTCAAGCACAAGAGCCAGTTACAGTAACTTTCTCAAAGAATAGTCACCAAAAGAATGAACTGTAACAATGTTTGCTGAACAAATCAGTGAGGGTTGCTCAGTGTTGACCTGAAACTTTGCTATATGTTTTACAAAACTCAAACTTGGTTGCCGACATACCAGCAGATGGACAGAAAAGAACAGACACAGTGTAAAAAAACAACAGACAAGTAATAATGTAAGAATAATCAGTACTACCTGCTTAACAGGTGACATCTCTTGTCGCAGTGAAAAACTAGGCACTTCTATTATTAGAAGGAAGCCACTGAGAATGCAATATGAATATTGTACTCAATATATATGTGAAATTCTTAGTTCACTAGAAGACTTATTTTTCTTTTGCATGCGTCCTTAACAATTGCTGTTGTTGACTCAGAAACCTCTAAAAACCATGGTTCGTCTGACCTGCTGCCTCGCAGCTAACTCCTTTGGTGACCTCCAGCTGATGTGACATGCTGCACCTTCAACCTTTTATCACCTCCTTTCCTCTGCATTAGCAAGACTTGTGTGACACAGCTCCAAGGTCCAGTTCAACAAGGTACTTAGGAAATTCTAGAGCAGGTCAAATGCACCCTGCTTAAATGAAGACCTAAAGCCAGTCTCTTTGAATAACCGGTGTTGTTATTAACCACAGGTCTGTCACTGTCAACAAATGTTGAGTTTGAGTTTTAGTTCACAGAATTTCCTTTAGGACTTTCCGGGATGACATAACACTAGGCAGAATGACAAGAGGCAGAAACTGCAATGCACTTGGGTGGATTTGTGGACATAATTATGGGACCTTGCCTTCTCTCCATATTGTAGTTCTAAGTAGTGTTTGCGTGACGAGAAGATGGTGGTGTGAGGTCCATGAAGGTATGTGCTGAATTCCTTCTCCTTTTTTTTTTGTTAATGATTTGTTGGTAGTGTTTACGCTGCACCACCCCTAAGAGAGGAAAGAACGAAGCTCATCATCTACTCCACTGAAAGAATATAGCTCATTACTATTCAGTTACCTGTGCCTCTTAGATAAAATGTCAAAAGCACTGGTGAAGATGTGTTATAAAGATTTACTCTTAAAACATTGGGGAATGTTTGGCCTGATATATTTGTTGCTTGCTCTTAAACGCTGCCCTAAACATTGTCACTCTAAGAGTTATTGATCGTTTCAGAAATCATAAAATGCATTTATCTGAAAGGGGGCTTTACCTCAAATGCTCAGTAGGTGGCAGTCCAACATCACTTTTGAAAGTTGAGATTTGTGTGGTCTGGTGTTCATCTATCTATCTAATTAGGTGATTTCAAAATTAAAGCAAGACACAAGCATTGCTTCAATTCTCTGACTTCATCAGCCACAGATTATTCCATGTTTGTGGCTTTTATCAAAAATGAAGCACTCCGCATGCTTTGCCACAGGGGTTGCCCAGTTTGGCACAAGTCTTCAATTTATGAGGGACTGTCAATAATCGAGGTTCTCCTTGTCAAAGAAGTCCACAGCCACCTCCTCTCATCGAGACATCACAAGTTTCTTTCCTCCATGAGTGTTACACTGGGATCTGCTAAACTCTTTCGAGGCTCGGTGGGGATTGGCGGAGGTTTTATGGCCCATTCCATAGAGCTCCAAACCTGTTTATCCAGACGACGAAGCTGCTGGATTTCTGGCTGATGTTTGGAGGAGATGAGCCAGTTTGGAATTATTTAAGAGTTTCAGAGTAGAGGGCTTCTCTTGTAAGTTAGAGAAAACACTACTCCAAACTCACACATATGTAGGCTATATACATCAACACTGGGGCAGAGCCGAGGGTAGAGGAGGGCCATTATGTAACTGCAGGACCTATGTCTCGAAACAGCGTGAGATGGAGAGAGACGAGATCAAAGCATTACTGTGAGCTGTGTGCTTCCATTGAAACTATGGGATTAACTGTGCCTGTGGTGGGTGTGTATCTGTATAAGAGTTGAGAGGAAGCAGAGCTACTTTCAGTTTCTTCCAACTGTTTCTTATTAGTCCCACATTTAACTGTGTTATTACTATATTTGTATAAGCTCACTGAAAAGTCAATATAACCTATTAGGGATTTAGAAGTCCTTATGGCAATATGATACAGGGCAGGTATGACACAAAACATAATCATATTACATTTCTCATAACCAGCCCACATATAATTTACAAACTGTCGCAACTGTCAAAGCACAGGCATAAATCCCTGTATACAGCTGCATGAAACACAACAAAGCTTTTATTGTGAAAATCACTTGCACACAACACTATGCCATCCTTTCCAAAAGAGACAGGAAAAACAAATATCGTCACTATTTTCAGTACCACAACAAAAGATACCTACAGCTACAACTATGAGTTGCCAAATAAAAAGAGTCTATGACCAGTTCAGAATGAGATGAGGAAAAAGAGAATAAAAGACAGTCGGGCCTACATGTGTGAGTTTGGGTGCGTGTGTGTCTGCGTGGGGGGGGTTGAAGATCAGTGAAGTTATTAAATCCAGATTTTGAAGTAAAACGAAAATGGAGAAAAAGATCACTTCATCTCAGCCTCTGACCGGATTTGCAGGATTGGCGGAGGACAGAAGGAGGTGTTTTGCCCTCCCTTCATGTGTTCAATCCCACTGAGAGAGGAGCAGTAGGAAAAGTTTCTCTGTGTGTGTGGTGTGGGGGTACAAGGATGAATACTGAAAACAAATCCAACAACCGTTTGATGGATTGCGGTGCACAGAAGCGTTTGTGTCTCTCAGTCTAGATACTTTCTCCAGCAGCACTGTGGCTCTAGGGGTGGCGATATCTGTCTGTAGGTCAGTTCACCTCTTTGGTGTACATTCAAATAACTCAACAGCTATTGGGTGGATTACCAAGAAATTTTGTACAGAAATTCATGTTCCCTAGATGATGTATCCTAGTGACTGGTGATTCCCTGGCTTTTCTGTTGGAGCGCTATTGGATAGATTTTTATGTAATTTGGTAAAGGAATTCATGTCCCCAGCAGGACAAACCTTGGTAATACTTTACATTAGATGCCATTATCAGATCAAAATTTGCCCGATACTTTGGTTTATGATCAAATATTTGCAAAAATTAATGACATCCCCATCAGCCTCAGCTGTGCTTTACTTTATTGTTGCTTTACTTTACTGCTAATTAGCAAATGTTAGCATGCACACTAAACTAAGATGGTATGCATGGTATTATACCAACTAAACAACACGTTAGCATTTGAAGCAAATTGCTGCTATACCAGCTGCACAAAGTTGCTAAGGTGTCTGTAGACCTTTAGTCTTGGTTTCAGTTCTCTTTTTTATTTGTAAAATTCTTACATTTACAGGTAATACATGTAATACGGCAGGCAAGTTTTTGCCATCATTGTTTTTAAGAACTGGAAACTTAAACAACAAACAAAATATTGAAAAAGAAATTTGACTGCAGCATGTTTTTTCAAGGCGATTGAATGGTATCACATAGAAAATCTAAGCTTCCCAGCAGCTTTCCGCCATATCCTGATACAGTCCTAAATGAAATGTTTTTTCTTCCATCACAAAAATATTATATATCACATTAGTTTATACACTCTGAAAGTTCAGGGTCGATCATGAGGATCCCCAAATTTTTTGAGATAAATTAGCCAAATGCTAAATACACACATTGAACCACACTCAGAAGCTGTTTTGAACCAATTCAGAAAGATATTAAGGCCAGAAACTGATGTCGGTAGCAGCTATGGTCAACAAGAGACATCATCTTAACTTTCATTTTGGGATTTCATGTTTTACTCATAAGTGCAGGTTGTGTTCAAGATCTATTCAGTGTCAAAAGGTTGGCTGGGAAAAGTGGGGACATTGTGCAAGTCTGTGTATGTGTGACTCTTTGTATGCGCACATTGGTACAAGAATTTGATTAAGACCAGAAGTGCCAGGGGAGTGTTCTGTCTTTAGAAACGCTTTGTTAACATGTGTTCATTTGAAACTGAGCTCACAGCATGTCCATTCTATTTTAGCTGACAACCGTCTGTAAACTCACACTGCTGGAAAGACTCTCCTGTCATCCCGAAAAGAATTAGCCAATGAGTTCATAGGCAAACAATTTAATCGAGACTGGTTATTTGTTGTTTTAGAGTTCGACAGAGCAAAAACTTGCTTCTTTGTGTTCCTCCTCTTCCATACAATTTAAATGTACGCTCGGTGTGCACATGTGGACTACCTCACAAACTGACAAAACAAATAAGTGAAAAAAACATAGTGTTTTATAGGTCCTCTTCCAGTGCTTGTGAGGAAATTTATTTATTTAAATTATTATACAATTATTATAATAGTATGATAATATTACAGCATAGAAGAATGCAACAAAATCTGTTAACGTCATAAAAAACATGCACCCAACAATTTTCAGGACAATAATTCCTGTAATTTGTATGTAATTATGTAAAATACAAAAAAAATCAGAAGAAAAAAACCTATCAATATTGATATGTATGAGCTCATGGAGCCATATACAACAATGTTAAATACGTAAGAATTTTAAGTAATATACAAGAACTGCACATGGGCTACAATACATTCATAATGAATGGCTATGGAGCTTCTGTTTTCCTGGCTAGCCCATCTGGATGAATGGAGTTTGAACATTAGGCAGTAGCCTTTGATAGACTTCTGGTCAAATGCAGAGTGTTGTTTCTGACCACCTGCTCCCCTCTGGCACAGCTTTGAACTTCCCTGTGTATGTGCGACCTACAATGTATGTGTTTGTAAGGTTGTGTTCAACATCTGGAGGTTGACTCCAGCAGGAGGTGGGGAGATGACAGTAAAAAAAAAAGCTGATGGGAGGTGGGTTGGGGAGGGTCATTATTCAAACCAGATGAGTAAACTTCTTATAGATCAGGAATAAAAACACTACTGTTTGTGCTTTATTTAATTTACTTTATTTTAATTCATTTTATGAAATTTTTTTCTTTTTTTTTTTGAAACCCTTTGTAAACAGAAAGTCACTGGTCAATATTTCAGGACAAAAATGATTAAATCTTTGAATCATCTCCTTGACAAGACTGTTTTTAGATGATTAAGACGTAGAACAACTACAAAGATGCAAAATGACTAAAGAGAGGTACTAAAGGACTACAGAGTGACACAAAACAACTGCTAAGATGCAAAATTACCACAGAGAGACACATAATGACCACAAAGAGACTCAAAGTGACCACAGATGCAAAATAACCATAAATGGACACAATGTAATCTCAAAGAGATGTAAAATGGTCACAGAGATGCAAAATAACCTTAAAGAAAAGCAAAATGACTGCAAAGAGACACAAAGCAAAAGAAATTGTGAAAATGTTTTGTGTCTCTTTAATTCTGGGTGTCTTGCTTATATGTAGGATTACACATCCCAAGTGCTATTATTATTAATACAGGCTACATGTATTACTACTGAAATTGGACCTTGTTTCCAGACAGATGGCTAAAACCTTGAATGTTTAGTAAGCCACAGGAATTAGATCACATTCAGTTTATGTGGTTTCTTGGTGAGTCACTGCCAATGCAGTTAACATTGTCTGACTGTGTAGAAAACAAAGGATATGATAAATAGAGGAAAAGATAAGTAAGATAAGAAGTTAAAAGTCAGCAAGCATCGCCTGGATTTGTTCCGTTTGTCTTAACACTCATGTTGATGTGTTGACGCAGATGTGGCCAAAGGGAGGCTTTGGGAGTGGTGGAGGAATTCTGAGGCAATGCTATCATATTAATAAACAGGTGCCTGTCCGCTCTCCTCCCACACTTATTGATTTCCAGGACATAACTGTACCCACTATACAGCTGAGCACTGGGTGTGTTACATAACAGGAAACCACTAGAAAGAAACGATACTTCTGTGTGTGTTTGTTTCCAGTGTTGCCGGGGTGGATGTGGGGTTGTCAGATGGATTGAGAGATTGTCTTGTGACCCGAGAGTTTCCGATTTGGTCACGACTAAAGCCAGTGAATGAAAATGTGCAGTTCTGGTGCCTGTTTATTGTGAGATATGTGTTTGTGTTCATGCCTAGAGAAAAACTAGAAAGAGAAAGGAAAAACAGACCTCCTGGCTCCTGGCCTCCAGGACCAATGTGGAAAAAGCTTAAGATGTGTTCAATATTTGTTTGATCCTAAATTAAAATGGATTCTCTGTCCTTAATACAACCTCAATTCCAGCATGTGTATGAATGTGTGGTTGTGGATTCCTCCACAAACAGCCCAAGGACACCCTGAGAGAGCCACTGCCAGTGTGTTGTGTTTTTTTTTTTTTTTTCGGATGACATCCCCAATGTTTGTAAAACAGCTCACTCATGTTTTGTCTCTTCTATGAGGGAAACGCCATGAGAAAATGAGTATTTCCCCTGATGCAGAGGTCCTATCTCTCTTCATGAAAGAGAAACAACAGTGACTAACACCGTACAATCACCCACTATGAAGAGTGATGATCATGAAGTTACTCAAAATGAACTTCATGATACTTCATACATAAATGCACATTGGTCTATTATCTAACACACCACTTGTTTGGTATTTTTAAGTATTTGTCTTGCCTAGGATGGTTTAAACTGCTTAGAATGTATGTATATATGAATGTATGTATGAATGTGTGTACCTGGATTACTACAACTGTAAGAACCACGTTCAATTCTGGAATAATATGAGCAGCTTTTGAGGAAGCGTATTAACAGCATTAACTCAGCAAAACAGTCATTTTAGGTTTCAGTTACACTTTGGTGTGTTTGTGTACGTGTGCGCTTGAGTGACCGAATGAGCGTGTAATGTGGTACATATGTGCTGTGTATTCTTAGTGTTTGTGGACTGAGGACTGGGAGCGGTTATGAAAACAGCGTTACCCAGAGTACAGTTCTCCTTGATCACCGGTTCCAGCCCCACAGGGTTGTGGGATAGGCTGGGCCGCTGTAGGGAGCGGATAAACCTTACAGTGACTCCAAGAGAGTCTGTGTGTGTGTGTGTGTGTGTGTGTGTGTGTGTGTGTGTGTGTGTGTGTGTGTGTGTGTGTGTGTGTGTGTGTGTGTGTGTGTGTGTGTGTGTGTGTGTGTGTGTGTGTGTTTTATTGACCCCAAAAAAGTGAGGAGACTGAGGTAAGTGACATCATAGTAAAGCAGAACAAGCTGTTTTCAACCTGATGCTATAATCACCTCTGACGTTCCTATTTGTATGTGTGTGTGTGTGTGTGTGTGTGTGTGTGTGTGTCCACAACCAAAACCATATGTAGTGAAACGGAGTCACAAATGCATCCTTGGACAATACTGTAGGTGGAAATTTTTCAGTTAAAATGAATGTGTTTCTGTGTGTGAATTTCAGGTTGCTAATCCCAGCAGAGTACCTGGTTTAAGATTTATGTGATTTATTATAGCACGTGTTGACATGTTTGCATGTTTCCATACACCAGATGGTGCCACAATGTCTAAAAAAAAATGGGCAAGAATCACCACACAGCAACAAACATAACACATAACACCCTTCTGTTGTTATGTCAAAGCAGAGTAGGCAAAACTACTTTTTGTGTTGCAGAAACAGTAATAGCAATGGTGATATAATGCCAAAAAAAAAGGACAGGTCAAGTATTAATCACTAACACATTTTACGATTAAAAAAAGCTAATGTTCCTTTAGCAAATCTATGGCATTTACGTTATTCACAACTCATTCAGTTTTTCCCCTATTCTAACCTCTTTGCCCCATCTTTTCTATTGTGCCTTAGCTTTTAGTTCTCGCTGTACGTTATGCTCGTAATCCCCTCCTTCTTTTTGTTATTATATTGCTAAATCCCTTATACTCCACCTCATTGTCTTTTCTAATGCACTCTGTACCTTTTTATGTTTTCTTTTTCCTCCAAACCTTCTAGTAACATTGCTTCTCTTCACATCTGGGATGCACCTGTTGTGGTGAGAAGTCAGTTTTCCCATGAGACCCCAGTCCCTGTGAAGTTTTACAATCCCCACTATCCCTTAAATAAGTATAAATATTTACCTGCATGAGTTATAATGTACAGGCTCTGGAGCTATTCTTTGAGCTATGGTTTTACTTCAGTCTAAGACTTTATTATCCCCAATGAGAAAATTGGGTGCAGTACAGTGGGAACACATACCAGAAAGGAAAAAAGTAAACAAATTAACACAAATGAGCTATATGAGCATCAAGAAAGTGAGTCAGAGTTTGGGAATATAAGGTGAAGAGTCTGTTATGGTTTAGCAGATACATGGAATATCAACAGCTTTTCCAAATTACATGACAAAATACATATTTTGTAAATGCACACATGGTCGTATTTCTGATGCCCCCTATCGGAAGGGAGGTAAATCACAAGTTATTAATCGCTGTTGCAAAAATAAAACCATTTTCTGATCTGACAATGATAAGGTTAAAGTTTGATCAGCCTCTTAGTTAAAGTTAGAGAGCAGTCATGGTGATGGTTAAGATTGAATAACGATGATTGTCAGCTTGAAATGGGAAGCAAGTGGCTTTGACACAGTGTCCCATGTCAAAGTCTGACATTTTACAGCCACTAGATGGCTTTGTCACTGGATGTAAAAATACTGTATGTACAGTATGTCAGTCTCTGGAATAGACCTTTGTGACGCCCACGTTTGGTAAACAGCATGTTTTAATTTGGCCTCTGTGCATAGAATAATCCTACAGCAGTTGTACAAAGACCCATTACATGAGGCCCAAACCAATAAGATTGGGTTCTCGGTTGCCTGTGAGCCGGCTGAGTGCTGCAACCAACACAACAGCAGGTGTTAGTGGTTGGGAAGCCAATGAGGGAACATACCCTTTGCTGCATTTGTGACTCTAAATGGATGATCTGGACACCTGCTTGTGTCCTGGAGGATGACAGTGACAGGAGCCGTTATGCACTGTGGGAACTGGCAAGGGCTAATTGGGACACACACACACACACACACACACACACACACACACACACACACACACACACACACACACACAAAGATATTGTTATGTAATATAGAATTCAAAATTCATGGTTTAATAAGCCATAACTCGGGTGTTCTTAGATCTTTTTCAAAACTTTATTTTACCGAATTAACATGGAAATTTCAGCTGGTTTCATCACTTATAACCTCAAGGAGTTTTGTCTTTCCCTAATTATTATTGACAATAGTTGTTGTAAAATTTCACCCTACTCATCTGCATTAAAAATTCCCTCTGCAGGTGTTGCACTGTCACCGGTCTTCTGATTCACATGGTGCATCTACTTGTTAATTTTCCTGTCCATGGAAACAAGGTTTATGTTTTTGTTTGTGTGGGTAAATACAATGATTGTACATTATGCATATCAGGGTGTGTATACGGGGGTCTTGGCTGTTGTCTGTGTGATAGCCTGGATCATCCTCAGAGCCGCTCTAAATCCTTGTTTCCAAAGCCTGTTGCCTTGGCAGCGAGAGGACTAAGAGATCTGACCAAAATACAACCACATAAATCTGCACTTAAAAGGGAACTGCCCCATGCCTAGTCTTTATGTGTGTGAGTGTGTGTTTGTGTGTGTATGCTTGTGTGTTTGCACTTCACAAACCAACCTTAAAATACGATGTCTATCCTTTATGACTACGAGTTTAATTACCGATGTATTATTAATGAAGTGGAGATGGTGTGTACATTTACTGTGAGCATTATGAGAGGTGTTTGAGGATTATATTTGTTATACGAAGTGACTGCATACAAGGAAAGGCTTGTCTATTGATCAGTATTGAAAATCAATGCAAACAATAACCCCTTGCCTTTCCTCTTCTCTAATCTACTTTGAAATCATTTTTTCATGTCTACACCAGAGACCATAAACCTGACAACATAAAAAGCAGAGAGAGAGAGACAGAGGGAGGGGTGGTTACAGCAACTTGTACTAAACCAGGGCCAGGGCATTGTTCTCTGAAAGGAAAGATCCAACACGAGAGACCTTATTGATGTCCAAGACCGGCTGCTTATTTGGCTCCATGTGTATGCATGCGCGTGCGTGTGTTTGCATGGAACCGCCAGCATACTAATGTACAAGATGTCATAGCTCTGTGCTCGCGATGGGAAAGGTGGAAGTTACACATTGATTGGAAAGCTGCTCTCTGCCCCCTCTATTGTTGAGCTGCCAGTCTCTCTGCAACCCATAATAAACATCAGTAAGAGTGTGTATCTTTGTGAACTGGAGGTCACTAAGCAGCCTCCCCTTCTCTTTGTTCAATAATAAACATTAAGGAGGGTGTTGAAACAGTCTAAGAAACTCCCATATTCATAGGTCAGTCTTCTGAAGAGGTCTATGCCACTTTGCCATTTTCCCACATTGCTGGAAAACTACAGGCGTGAGACCTGGGCTGGATCACTGGTTAAATGTGATACACACTTAACTGTTTTTCAAGTGGTATGTCTCACTTTTAACTTTAAAAGGGAAATGCTTTTAGGATGAGGACTAACCTGTGTGTTTGGTGAACTTGATGCTATCTCCATTAACGAGATTGGCTTGGGTTGCTGGAGGGTAAACGTCCCCAAATCAAAAGTGCATAACAGAGTTGGTAATGTTAGCCTAAAATCTGATATTGTAGCACACCAAGACTGTCTCCCACAGTGCGGAATAGCTACAAAGAGCTTTTCGTGAAGAGTGATTTTTTTTTTTTTTTTTAATGTGACCCCTGGCGCTGGAGGTAACACTAGGTTAGGTAAGTAGTAAGCTAGTTAGCTGGAGATGCTAATGTTTGCAGTTTATTTTAGAGCAGACACACTGTTTAGTCTATTCCTTATATTTTAGCCCTTGTACTTTTGGTTTTGGAGTGGCTAAAAACCAAAAAAGAAACCACCATCCAAACATTTTATATACAGAATATTGCTCTTATTACAGCCCCATACATGCTGCTTCAAAGCGTAGAGAAATCCAGCTTGACGGACCCACTGTTTCAAGTTATTATTGCTAAGCAGTGATTGAATAATAACTTTTTTGGGGAAGGGATTTACTAAACAGTCAAAGGAACAATGAAAACCAACAAACAGACAGAGCAAATACAGAATGCAAGTCACTGAATGGCTGTTGCTGAAAAAATGCCACCCATAAATAGCACCAAAAAAGTGGGTTTATACAATAAAAATCTTACACCTTTAAAAGCTTTGTCCTTGGCTTCTTTTTACATTTTGACCAAACTGAGTTAAGCCTGTAGTTACTTTATGGTTGCTAAAGTATAGACACCATAAGTCAAGACAGGTAAAAAGGGTCAGAGATTTCTTTATAAAAATGGAAAAGAGTATAAAATGGAAAAGAGTGGCAAGGCAGTGAAAATGAGCAAGAAACCTCCAAAGAAAGTTAAGTAACAAGCTAAGTTTCCCGTTCATTTGGTGAGATGAGTCAGGCTACAATTTAAGCAGCTAAGTTTCTCAATTGAAATTCGGAACAGTACTGCATGAAGAATAGCAGTTCTTATTTGATCGTGATTCCCCAATTGCTTCGGTTAATATTATTATCTACTACTTCGACAGTAGTTTATTGAGTTCTCATGTCGGGCCAACAAAGTACCCACTGAATTGAATTGTGAGATTGAGCGTGAGAGAGGACCATGCTGCAGACAATGTAAGGGATTTAGTGAGACCAAGATAGTATGAGTATGAGGATGAAAGAGAGCACTGAGATGTGAGAGTGTGATTGAGAAAGATGGAAGAATGTCAAGGGGTTTGACTTCTGCTGTGTGAGAGACCTAATTGAGTTAACAGACCTCAGACATGTCACGACTGGATAATGTGAGAGAAGTTATGCCACTGACTCTCCACATGAAGATGATTGCTGACCTCTAGAAACACACTGCTAAGGGATTTGTATTGGGAAATATATTTGATTCCATTTTAGCTAATTTGCAAAAAGATGCTTTGCCAAGTGGCTCAAAATGGCCGCAAAAGATGCCACGTCAGAGGATTTTAACAAAATGTACTTTATTTGAAAGGGGATACTCACTGTTTCTCTAATGGCTACACTCCATCTATTGAATTCCAACTAGATTCTGAGCCATAACGTGAACCATACAACCTCGTCTGGATCTGCCAAAGGAAAATATCTAGGGGAAGTTCACTTTTATTTGTACTGTGTGGAACATCTGAGCCCAACATGCACTAACATAAGTTGAACTACACCAGCCACTTTCTTTCTTTGGGACGGATTTTGCTCTCTTTCCGGATTATATTATGTATCCTGTTGTCATTTATTATATTTATTATCATCCCTACATGGCACACAGCGCTGATCCAATTTTATAATAGACCTTATTAATTGCAAACACCAAAAAAATGTACATTACAGTATGCAGGGAAGGATTATTATTGCATTTAAACATATTCAGCAGTACCAAAACAATGCACGACTATGGCTGACCAGTGTATATCTGTTTGATTCTTAGTGACTTTTAGTTGTGTCTCGTCTGTCGTATATGTTGCGCTGTGGAGAACGATATTTTGTTCGCAGGTATGTCGAGTGTGCACTAGGGAAGTAACAATAAAGGTGAACCATGTGTCAGTCTGTGAGAACTGAAAATTACTGATTTTGAGTTTGTGTGAAACAGATGCAGTGTGTTAATGCAAACACAGAGTCAGCAGAGGAGTTAAAAAAAAGCCGTCTGGTAATTACTGAGGGTAGTTCCTGATACAGTACTGGATGGTTCCAGTCGGTTGATTCATAACTTTAACATCTTGTCAGAAAACTGTCAATACAAACAAATGCTCTCAGTGGCCACTTTATTGGGTTCATATGTACAATCTAATGCAATTTAATACGACAGCTCTGCCATAAATTCTACCTTACAAAGCTTATAATGGCCAGATTTTGTTGACATTGTCCGAAATGTGAAAATTCAATTGGATTTTTATTACAGAGGTCATAGACAAAGGTGTTGTTGTACTGGACTAAATTATATTCAGAGGTGTTTCGAATTTTTTGGCCTCAAACACCTCTGAATATAATGTAGTCCAGTACAAAACCATCACTAACTTTGACCTCAATGCTGAAACATATCATTTAATTAACACCTCTTTGACAACAAAAATCTGAATATTACAGGCATCATAAAAGTAAACTTTATGGCAGGACTGTTGGATTTTATTAGACAGTTAAACAGATGTACTTAAAAAAAATCCTGTTGAAATAAAATCATACTGTTTCCTGTAACAAAAGAATTCAGAAATGGTGTTGAGCAACCAATAAAGCTTTCCTTCCACCTCTCTTTTTGGATCGCAAACAGCAATGAGGTTAACTCCCACATTGTCGGTGTAAATAAACTCATGAGGGATGTTCTTCTCTTAGCTTACCTGATAACTGGTGATAATTCTCTGTGGGTTTGTCATTGCAAGCGACACCTTTCATATTCCACGTAGTCATTTGATCCATTGTCAGCATAGCAGTACTGATTAAAGCAGCTTCAATGACAAATGTAACAACAGTGGGGCCAGAAGTATGCTTTCAACATTTAACAGGGTTGTATGTGTTTTAAATACGGATAAAAAAAAAAAGACAGAAAGACAAAAAATGCAGAAAAGGCCTTATTTTTTTTGACCTAAAACTGACAGAGAAAGTAGAAAAACTTTTTTTAAAAAGGGGCACAAAACTGAATGATTTAGTTATAGACCATCGCTAATATGGAAAACACTTTTCTTCTGAAGAACATTAGGTTGTACTGAGTCAGGATTTTGAGCCCAGAGATCATTCCATGCAGAGTGTTCGTTGCAGGGATTTTATTTGTGGAGCAGGGCTGTGTCTGTTTGTGTTTGCAGAACAGGGTGTATGCGCGCGCCTGTGTGTACCTGTGTGTACGTGTGTGTGTGTGTGTTTATGTGCCGATCTCAACATGCTCACTATAACCATAACACTCAAAATCAAAAACATGTTTTTTACTACTGTGTGCTGAGAGAGACTGGGACTGAGAGCAAACACACACACCCGTACACACGGACACTCACACACAAAGTGGTTGCCGGTTAGATCATAGAATCCGTCAGTGGTCTTGCTTACTTTGGCCCCTGTGTCTCTTTCTTTGATATCCCTCTCTCCAGCCCTTTACTTTGTTATCCCTCTCTCAGTCCATCCTCTCTCCTTACCCAATGTCTGGCTGTCTTTTAAACACGATCAAAGGCTGAACCCCCCCTCCCCGTGAACACTCATTTTCATCATATCACACAACAACAGCAGTACATGCAGTACTCCCAACACTCCCACTCTGTCTGTCATGCACACACACAAGTGCAGGCAAAGACACTTCCTTGAGAATATTCTTTAGGCTGATGTGCTGCGTTATTCATGCATTCACACATTAAGCACTTGTCATAAACCAAAGTATGTTCTGAGATGTAGTGGATGGGTTTGGTGCAGTTCTATATCTTTTTTTTAATCGGCAGAGTGATGACTCCCTGGAGATGTGAAGACTGACCACCATCATCCTCCTCAAATTCTTTCTTTATTTCCTTTTTACTTGCTCTCTTTCTCCTCTCAGTATAGTTAGCCCTGCACTTAAACCAACTTCTGGCTCGCTCTATAAAAACAAAACCTTTCGGCTTATCAAATCCTCACCATCTGTTCCAAAATCTTTTTAAACTTTCCAAACTTGCCATCTCCTACAACCCCTGCTGCTCTCACTCAGTTATACCTGTAACGGCATGTTCGTTTTAAAAAATGTGTATACTCCCCAAGCCAAGAGCAGCTGTATACATTTTAATGTGGACTGCACAATATCTTGTAGTAGTGTTGCTGCACTGCAGGCCCATATGAGCAAATATAAAGTTGGTTTATTTATAATGAGAAAGATGCCAGACCATGTGACACCAAGAGTGAAATGAAGACTTAAAAGAAAATAACAGCAAGGTTAAAAGCATAAAATATGAACAATTTTGTACACAATAAATGAAAACGTAACTGTGCACTTTTCTCTGCTTTACAATGTCTACAGAAGACTGTACACATACATAATTAGCATAGAAGGATTTTTTGTATCCTTAAAGCATCCATAATCAATAGTTTTATAACAGAATGAATGGCATGACTATGTATAAAAAATGGGTTACTCATAGTGACAAATGCACACAGACTTATCCCCCAACTCTCTGGTTACACTCGGCTCAGAGCATTTTAGTGTCTTTTAGCTCACTGTTTTGATTTTCTGACCCACAACTTTACTGTTTTGGTTCCCTCCATCACCATGTACAGTTTGGTTGCAGCAGGCAGTTATTTACAGCAAAACAGCTCTGATAAACTGTACACTACTGCCTAGCAGCAAACAGCCGATAGACAAAGCTAGCAACTAGCCGTGTGCTGAACAATGGCACATTTAGGTGCTAAAAAAACGGGAATTTACCTCAGGAGGTAGTGAAGACCAAAAACAAGAGCTAAAGGAGAATGAACACTGGACTTACATTCTTCAGATAATCAGAAATACAACTCCAAATGAACAATAATGTTGCTCCCAAGTGGCCAAAAAATCGGGACGTTTACCAGTTATACTTTAACTGTAATGCTTGGTTAATAGATCTAAAAGCTGATTTATGAGTATCTGTCCTATTTCATTACTAAACACTGTTCACTGTTGACTGTTCCTGCAAAATGATAACAAATATGCAAATGAAAATAACAATGTATAATGTGAATATAATGTTAAGAGCAGTACAGGATGAGGGACATCTGCTCCCTTCAGTCATTACAAAGGTTTTTTTTTTTTTAGAAATGCACAAAAATGTTAAGCCACTATGTGCTGGATTTTAAAATTTCTGACCCTGGCGCCCCCAAAGTGGTTATACACAGTGATACACCCCTTTCCTGTGGATCAAACCTGGGGATGCTGAGATGAGTAAGCTGAAAGCATTGCACAGACTGCATTTATTTTCACAGAAATTGACTTATTTTTCTACGAATAAAATTTCACGGCATCAGAATAACCTAAAAGAGGATAGAACCACATAACCACATTTTACATATAGTGGCTTTAGATATTAACTTACTAACTAATTCACTTAAATGAAATGGGTAAATTATTTCTCAGCAATTACCTGCCAATACAGAGAAGCTGAGATTCTCACATATGAGCTGATATATTGTGCACTGCTCTTATATAAGTTCTGTATATCTTACGTGTGTGTGTTGATATCCAGCACCTCTCTTTTGGAGTTGCATAGTTGTATTTTCTTCTTTGGAAGATGAATACTGCACTTCCTTCCAAGGTTTAAATAAACCAACCACTTTCTAATCACACAGAGCAATCATAGCGTCGAGGTTGGCACGTACGTGCACATTCAGCACTGAGTCTGAGAACACATGCATATTCTTACAGAAACGTGTTAAACTCTATTGCAGTGAAACAATTACTCACAGCAGCATTCACGCACATACAGTATATAAAAAGGTGAAAACACATGAACACGTGTATATTCAGTATAAACACAAAGAAATACCTATACACTCATGCACTTTTTGTCACGTGTGAGGACACATGTTGTTGTTGATTTACATTAATTCCCTGAGGTCCTAGTCTAAACCTAACCAAAACCATTTCATGCCTAACCACAGCCCTTGCTCTGTCTCTTAACCTAAATATTCTAATCATAACCCTTAAACCAAATCTCGGCCTTGAATAAATGGTTAACCTTATGACGACATGCTTTTTGTCCACACAGCTGTACGAACACATTTTTGCCCACAAACTGTACACAAACTTAACGCCAGGCTAAAGCTCCTACTTCTACTATCATAGAGTAAGTGTCAGTGTTGTGGTTTTGTTCTGCACGTTTCCTTTGAGGTTACTTCTGGTGAAACCTGCTTAGGAGTTGAAGCAGAAATACATTGCGCTTGATTCCCCTACGAGACCTTACAACAGAGGAAATAATCTAGGTAACAATTTTAATTTAATACAGTAAATTATACCATGATTCTGATAAGCAATCGTGAGTTCCAGGCCTTTGCTGCAGTTTAATAATGCTCCTTTGTCTGAGGAGTGTGTGTGTGAGGAATCTAGTACTCAGCAGTGGTGATAGAATCTCAACTTGGCAGACTTTATCTTATGCTTGTCCTCTGTGTGAGGGTTTTTTACTGTGCCATTACCATGCAAGAGTATTTTAACGATTTTTGCACATTTATATTTATGAGTCTATGTGCTTATTTTGAGAGAGAGCTTGTAGTTACACTTTTTAGAGGCTTATATGTATGAGTTTGCATTTTTTTTTTTTTTTTTTGTCTTTTCTGTGGTGAGCGTGCTCCAAAATGTGTGTGTGTAGGTTTATCTGGACATGAAGAGTGTGTGGTTATGTTGGCACGGTGTGTGTTGTGCTAGTCTGGCCCCAGTGGTTTTACGATGTATATCAGGCAGCTGCTTGGTCCAGCATCCCTAAGATCAGAAATAGAGCTGTTATTCTAGCAGAAATGGCAACTGTTAGGTACAATTCCACGCACGTACATCCACACACCAGTGCGTGCACAAGTGAATTATGCACGCTCACAGACGGGCACACACTCACACTGCCAGTGGCTTCTGTTTCCAGCTCTCTCTCGAGGCATTCCTCAGTATGCAGTGACCTTTCAACTGAGAGGTCAGATAACATCTCAGGGGATGTACTCTACCAGCAGAGTTTTCCTTGACTTGTTTACTTAGCAGCAGTAATTGGTTTGAGTTGAACTTCATGGAGGCATTTCATAGAAAGGTATTCACCACAGATATTTCTGACTTGGAGGCTTGGGGGATTTCGCTCCCCAATATTTTGGCTTTATTCCCCGCCTCAGGCTGTATAAGGGAGGAATGTTCATGCATATATGAGCACACACACATTTTTTTTCCAGAAAATCTAGTGTTATGTGTGTGCAGTGGGTTATATGTAAGTGTTATGACCCAGGTCCAGTTGTTTGTCTTCAAAGTCATAAAATAACCTCTTTCCTTCATTCCTTGGAGAAGAAAATCAGAATCACAATCAGAAAAAGAGTGTACTTTTTATCCAAAAACAGCAATATCTGTGTGTACAGAGGATAAAAAGATACACACATACATAGAAACACACACATACTGAGCTGCAATCATATCTCAATCAATGTAAGCTGATCCTTGTCATCTGGTTTTGGTTTAGATAGAACCCATTTCAAGAGTGATTTGATCTAAGTTCACCCTGTGGTGTTTCTGTTCTTCCAAGGCCTATATAAATTGCTCACACACTGCTTTTTTAGCTGTACATTAAACACACACACACACACACACACACACACACACACACACACAGAAATGCTTGCGCTGGCAGTGAGATAAAAAGAGCTCTTTCCTGCATACACCAGTCACTTGAACCTGAGTCCCAATATGTTAATCATTTCCTTTTGTATAATCCAATGAAATGGTTGAATTCACTGACTTATTAGATTAGTCAGAATGGTGTCCATGTCGAGGAACCAACAGCAGATCTGGATCTGGACTCAATTCAGTGGAGGAGTGCTTCCATTACAAAGTCTTACCCCTAACTTTTTTCAATTGATGAAACGTATGTAAATGCTTTTCTCAAACTTAAAACCTACTGGTGTAGTGTTTTCAAAATCACATCTTCCCAGCTTCAAGAAGAACAGTTTACAAGGAAAAAAAAAAATATATATTCTTACCCAGTTAAGGGCTTCAATGAGGTCCTTCTTTTACAATATGATTAATGTAAAATGACAAGAATATATAATCATTCCTGTTTAAAAAAAATGGGGTAAAGCAAATGGACATATGATACAGCAAGGAATAGTCTAATGTCAGGGTCATACAGTAAATAATACAACAAATTGATGTATGAATGGAAATACATTACAACAGTAATACAGTAACAGTACTGTACAGCAAAAGCAGATAAAAAGATGGAAAAAATGTTTGATATTTATTGATATTTATTGATATTTATTTATTAAGACAACTAATAATAGAATGAATTACATGGAAAAACACGCGCAAAAGCTTAACAGAAGAATCTCATTTTCCAGTGCTATTATGGTTGAGTGAAGGCAGGCCTTCTACAAAGGTTTACTTTACTTTATACGCTTAAGGCCAGGTCACAAAAGCAATGAAAACCAATTAAATCTGGACAGAGATTTTATGTTGATGTCACTTTTGTTGAACTTTGACATTCGAATTTGTGTCGTTGACTGACAGCAAATCGACCACGCTGGCTTTTTCAGTGACGCTAGTTCACTAAGAGCAAGGCAGCTTGCTTAGAAAATATTTTTCCCTTTTCAATGACCTTTTTTCAGAGTGAAATGTTGTACAATCCTGAGAACAAAATGTCTGCGAGATACTAAACGGGGGGAGTCTGTCAACATTTCAGGAGGGAGCAGAGGAATGGAGACCTACCTCTAAGACAGACCACTGACGTCTATGTTCAGTTGTTCACATTTAAACTTTGACCCACACAGTGCATTCCCTTCACCTCAGGGATGGCCCTAAATGTCTTCTTCCTGTCTATGTCGACTAAACAGTAATTGGGGTTCCAGTTCTGATGTCCCCCAAGGCTAAAGAAGAAAAAAATGGACATGCCTCACAATATTAGATGAGACACTGGGGTGAGGAGTAGCTGCTGTGTTACCTCTCATGGCATGGGAACCCCAAAACCTAGACACCCCGCTCTATATGCATGGACTGAACAGAACTGTGACAATGACTCAGCTTTATTGGGCCAGAGAATGCCCACACCACCCATTTACTCTTCAGTAAATTCTCCACTTTCACTTCTCCTGTTTATTTTTCTCTCTAAGTTGTAGTGTTCCCCTTCCACTCCTGTCTAGCTCCAGCCAAACAGCTCCACATTATCATTTATTCATGGCCTGTTTGCAGCACTGGGATCTAATTTGGCCAGTTGTTCCTTTTTGGGGTCTGGTGGTTACCGCTCCATAGGGTCGCTGTCTCATATCTGCGAGTATAGGCGTGTTTATGGGTTTTCTGTGTGTGTCTGAGGAGAAACAATGGGAGTTGAAACAAGTGAAAGACAGCATAAAACAGAGGATGACATGTAACCAGAGGAGGGAAATAAAGAAAATTGAAAGAGGGATAATCTACCTGAAAGTGGATGAAACAGAAATAGAGAAAATGGGGGTTTGCTGGATGGCTCTATTCTTTGTAATGAGATACTGAAAGCTCTTTGTTTGTTCTCCTGCACCTGGCTGGGGGGTGGACATAAGCCTGAGAGGCAGATGTTGAACAAGCCCTTCTCTTTGTGTCGCAGTTTGTCTGTGTGTGTTTGAGTATGAATGTGCGCGTTTGTAAACGGTCCTGGATGCTTGTTGAACCTCGGTAGCATTTGTAGTTTATTAGATGGTGATGATGATGTGATCAGGATGAAGGAGACTCCGCTGACACCGTCTTGATTGCATATAAAGGATTATTACAAAGAAGTACAGCGTCAAATCAAGCACCTGCAGGCCTGCTTGTGAGAGGGTATGAAGCCAACGAACCACTCTGAAAATCACCCTTGACCACCGATTCTTAAATAAGGCAGTTGTTTTTCCTGAAAAACGTCACTAACCTATGGCTTTACGTCCAAAGCATTTCCTCCTCTTCAAACTGCAAGGCACCCTCTGAGGACCTTTGACCTAGGGCCTTTGACCTAAGGCCTCTATTTAAACACATAAATTCAGCTCTACATTGTGACCATACACCTCACATTTTAAAACTGTGCAATGATATTGTACTTCAGGGGTTAAAATAAAGCATGTGTGTGTGTGTGTGTGTGTGTGTGTGTGTGTGTGTGTGTGTGTGTGTGTGTGTGTGTGTGTGTGTGGCCATACAAATGTATAGGTTTATTTGCTTGGGTCTCAGACCGCTCATTAACTCCACACTGTGTGTCTGATGAACTAATACAGGCAACCAGAACAGATGAAAGACACACAGCAGCATGTAGGATCAACATTTACTCGTTTGTCTGATGAGAGCAAAGATCTTTAAATCAAACCTTTTTATTACCTCTTATTGCCTACATTTATCACCCTTTCCAGCTAATTAAACTAAGATATAAATAAAAATTAGACTGGTCATGCCACCAAGAATCATGATTAGTTAAATTTACATATGACTGGATTTTATCTAGACTAAGTGTTATCCTGGACACATACACAGATCTTTCCATTCTAGCAGCTGAGGTTAAGTTGCCCTGCTCTCTGAGGGCATCTATTTACTAATTTCCCCGAGGATGGAGCATACCATCTCCATAATAAAGGGACCACCGTGCTCCAGCAGGTTATTGTTTATTTAAGCTTATTAATGAGTTAAACTGCAAGACAAGATTTGAGAGCAAGAGGAGACAAATTCACAAGAGCAGAAGTAACGGTGGGTAAAAATGGCAGCTTTCTGTGCACTTAGTTCAAAATGTTTTGTCACTGTTTTCTCTTGCTGTTAAATCAGATTCCGAGTGCTTTAGATCGTGAGCAAGGGTGCACAAGGGTTAACGTGCATTAATTTCACTCAAATGACCACACACGCTGAAAACCAGCGTGACGCTGTAAGGGACCCTAACAGGATGACGCCTCACTTCCAGGACAAGTCCACTCAATTTTGCTTCTGTGAGTTTAAATGGGCATGCGTGGAATAAGACTTGCCAAAAGTAAGTGTGCTGCTTTGAAGATCCTGCGCAATGGTCACGACACGTTCTCAAATCTTAACTTACAGATGAAGTACTCAAATGTACTTGCTCAATCCTTTGTAATGTACTTCTATAAATTGGACTGCTATATCAACAGCAGGTCGGGTAAATACCTTGTTTGTTCTTTGGTTTAGCCTGGCCTATGATTTGTAGTGTGACACAAAACGGATGGGACTAGTAAGAGTATCATTGAACTGCATGAACAAATTAGATTTGATTATCCCCAGTTCCTATTACGACAACAGGTTAGCAGACGTTTAGAATACAGTATCTACAATTTTCCTCTGGTACTGAGCGTTGGGCTAACACTAAAAATAAAATGGGACGTTCAAACTCTAAAGCAATAACACGGATAAAAAAAAGTTTTTGTATGTTATATAATGCATTAATTCTTTTAAAATAGGTCAGACACAGTGTCAGTTGTATTTAAAGTAGTTAGCGATACCGCTGTGAAGCAAAATCAAACTTAGATTGATTTTTGCCATGCCAGTAAGTTACTGAGCTTCCACATTAGTCATTATGTTGAGGTCACTAAAGTAAAGGGTAAAGGGATAGACAGAACAAAAAAAGTCAGCATCATAAAGACTGATAATGGTGGACAGAGGGACATGGACAGCAATCGAGACCAAAAGGAAAAGAGGAAGAATAGGCAAGAAAAGAAGAGAAAAGGTGAAGGAAAGACAAAAACAGAAAGAGCTGTTTCTAAAGGTAAGGCATACTTTATTGTATTTTAGTGAAAATTAAAGTGTGTGACTGAGTCTTTGTACCTGCATCCTTGTGTGTGAGTATTTATGTGTGCATGGATGTGTGCTAAATATATTGCCCCATAAAACTCAGGTAAATAAAGTCCTTCAGACTTACCCCAAGGTTCATAAAAATTATAAATTGTTAACTATCTAACTAACTATTACTACTAGTTGTAGAATGAGTCTGTCTACTTTATAATGAATAGAATAGGAGCTAAACCAATAAGTAATATGTATTTAAGTGCTTTGTTTGGCTGTTTGCCAGTTTGCAGGGACTTGCATGGATGTGCACATTTTAAAATCACGGAAGAGAATTTTCACATATACAGTACGTACAAAAACAGGTATAAAGAGACTCACGCTCAAAAATGCACAGACACAATGCACACATGTTTGGCAAACATTTTTAAGCAAAGCCACGTTGAAAATTTGTATTTAGCAGAGGTAGAAGAAGTGCTTGTGTCTTTTACTTAAGGAGCAATACCACAGTGTAAAAATACTCCGTTACAATCAAAAGTCATGCATTCAAAATATTACTTAAGTAAAAGTACAAAAGTATTGGCATCAAAATATACTCAGAGTACCAAAAGTAAAAGCCCTCATTACGCAATAATGGGCCATTTCAAAGTAATCTAATGAATAGTATTGGATTATAATTATTCATGCGCTATTCCATACAGTATTTGATACTACCTGATATAACTTAGCAGATAAGGTGGTACTACCCTGCTGGTTGAGGCAGGGATGAAAGCAGAATATGTTTCAAAAATAGCTATAACATGATCGTTGTCTTAGTGTTAAACTGGAATTTTGAGGATTATTATAGGTCAAAAAATATTGATAAAGGACGTTGGTGTGTTCCAACCAGCTAATTGCCAACCTTGGCCTTTGCTCTGGGCCTGTAAAATCAGAGTATTTTTGGTGAAAACAGCTGCCTGCTGCTCCTTGAAAATGGTGTTGATTAAAGTGAAATCTGAAGACTTTACAACCAAAACAAATCAGCTAAAAAGAGGCTAAAAAAGCTAGAGACAGCCACAAAGTTGACTGATATTTTTCTGTAGGTTTGTCAATATGAGCAAATAGTGACTTTCACATTGTATGTAGTCATCTGATTTATTGTTAAAATAAAAAAATGTTGATAAGCGGAGGTTTATGTAAATTGTGATGACAACTGTATATGGCTTATGGTGACAGTTGTAAAACATCCCCTGTAAATATCACTGAATTTCCCCAAAACAACCTCCAAATTTCCTGAAATTTGCAGCATCTTCTCTGTGCATCTCAGATGAACATAACCACAGGGAGATCTCCTTGGGACATCATTATCTATCTGGGGTGTTACATTGGAGGGATATCTACAAGTCTGGCAGTTTTATTTCAAGTCTGAAAGGCAGAAGGGACCTGAGTTGGTTCATGGTTTTCACTAAAAATAGATATGATAAATGACCCTTGACAATCCTATTACCACCCACCTTTAATTGCTGTACAAAGAAGCGTATCTATTTATGTGTGTTTGTGTGTGCACATGACGGATGTAGGGGACATCATGTCATCACCCAGGGTAAACACCAGGGTAAATGAGTCACGGCTGGCCTGGGTCGGATTTCATTAACGGGCAAACAGCATCTATCTTTATCTATACAATGTGAAATCAAGATGAAGAGACAGACATGGCAGGAGTGGGATGTGCAGATGGAGACTTAATGATGATTTCAAATGTGATGACGGGGCAACTGAAAGTTGTGCAGACAGTAAAGACAATACTAGAAAATATGAGTGATAGAGGGAAAGAGGGAGATTATGAAAATGAGAAGATAGGAAGACATCAGCTGTTTTTTGTCTGCTTTTTCATAAACTAGAACATAGCCCCTCCCTCCATCTTCCAGCTCCATGGTGATCTGCACGTGTGGGTGAAGGGGGGGCAAACAGAGGAGAGAGAGAGGGAGCAATACTGAGGGAAAACATTCAGGGAAAGAAATAAAGAGTGAATGAGAGCAGAATGGTCAATTTCCCCAAGGCAGAGTTGGTAAATTACAGTTTCCCCTCTCTGACAGAACACTTTGACTGAAGCTTATGGCTATGACTGCAGCGGATCCACACATTATCACACACCACACACACAAAGAGGTGCAAATGCTGCAGCACAGATCTCTCACCCTTTTTATTTAATTACAGAAAGTTCTACAGAAATATTAAAATGCTCCACTCTGATATGAAAAACACTATTTCCTATTTGTTTTCTTGATCTATCTCACCGTGTTCCATTTTCACTTGGCTGCATGAGCAAAATGTCTCCCGCATGTAATTGAGTCATTTATTGAATCTTTAAATATTATATTTCCTGGGCCCGCATGGTGAGCTGCTTACTGTATATTGGTTGCTTGTAATCTGAGAAAACTGTAACGAACAGAGGCAGTGCCATATTTTGGCATATTTTGTGACTGTGCTTGTGTGAGCTGGGCAGCGGGAAAGTTGATTATGCTACTCGAGCGGCAAGCTCTTACACCCAAATTATGTATATTGCCAGTGCATTTGAACAACTTCTGATCTGCTGCCACTACGGCATCTCTACTCATTTTTCGCATGACCAAGAGGTCACTTGTTAGGAAAACATATGGCTTGTTTTAAGGGTCTGAAAAAATGATGCACACTGTGTGTACAGGTGCATAATATGAATTCAAGCTAACTGTTGCTACTGTACAGTTTTGTTCATTATGAAGAATGAAACTGCAAATTTTTAACTGCCATTTTCCAAGCCTATATATTGTGAGTATTAAAAACTAAAATGACTTTCACTTTCACTTTAATCAGCTTTATATTTGCCTTTAAACATTTTTTCCACGCTGTGTGACACTATCACATACTGTATCCAATGTTTTTTTTCCTGCCTGCTCTAACACTTTACACAAGCTATATGAACTAACAATGAATACAATATTCACATCCCACACAAAATGCTTGTACAGCCGCACGGCATAAAATGGTGATTTTCCTTATTTTTTTCTGTAATTTGGAACAACTGATGGGACTGTGATTGGTGAAAACATCCAGACAAATCTTTGACACAAGTTGATTTGCATCAGGAAGAAGTTAAATCATCTCAGCCCAAGACAATATTTTCACTGTGTCAAGAAAAATTTGATTTTAAGTCTAGTGAGGATAAGTCTGTCACCCGACTTCTGTTTAAATTGCTGCATTCAAATATCTCATCTTTGAAAATGTATCTTCTTGACATCTTAGCACTGCTTCACTTTCTACAGTAAAACAGATTGTGCCTTCATCTCTTTACATGTATTTGTGATTATGTGTGTGCTAATTTCTAACACACAAAACACACGCATGCGCTATACTTAATGCATTTAACGTTGATAATCAATAAGGATTTGATAATGATACAACTTACAGAGTGCTCCTCCCATCCTCCCATGGAAAAACAAGTAGTTGGCTGACACACTAATATACACCTGCATGTTTATTCAGTGCCAACACACGCAAACACACACACACACACACACACACACACACACACACACACACACACACACACACACACACACACACACACACACACACACACACTTCCTCTGTCTAAGCTGCATTTGAAGCTGAACCCAGTGTATGAGAATAGATCTGAGATATCTTCATCAGGGAAATGTACAAAGTACACTGATAGTGTGTGTGTGTGTGTGCTTGCATGTGTGTGAAAGAGAGAGAGAGAGAGAGTGAAATAATGAGGAGACAGCAAAGGGGAAGTGAGAGGAATGTGAAACAGGGAAGCTGCAACATGGAAAATGTTCATCCAGTGCAGATACTGCAGTATATATTGTCAGGTTACCAGTATGTGGTGTGTGCAAGTCCACGAGTGCTTGCATGAAAGAAGAAATTGGTAATGATCCTTCTGCCAATCTACTCTATCGATCAATCAAAATGGATAGATATAAATTTCAACATTGTCCCTGATACTACAAGTTAGCTTGTGTTTTTGCCTCCTCATCACAATTTTAAGCCTCTCCTCATCCCTCCATCCCACATTCCCTCTTATGGCTTTCTAACATTTTCAGGAGCAAACAGGCTCTGCAATTTCCTCTTGACTGAATTATGGCCATATGGGGGGAGATTTGTCAGACTAAAATGCAGTGTTGAAGCCTGCTCTCTCACTCCTTAGGTGGAAGCACAGTATGCTGTTAATCACTTCTGAAACAAATGCTTCCCATATAACACAAAATTACACACACACATGCACAACAATCGATACACATCCACAGTTGGAAGTTAAAAATGCGCGCACGCACACACACACACACACACACACACACACACACACACACACACACACACACACACACACACACACACACACACACACACACACACACACACACAATAAGCCTGGTTTGGGTCCAACTGTACAGAGCTATTTGTCTGTCCCTGCTGTGCTGTAGAAGCTGTTCATTGGGCCTGTTTTGTGTGTATATGTGTCTGTGTGTGTGTGTGTTTGTTATGGTGTGCAGTTGCTGAGGCAAAGCACCAGTGGAGGCCGTCGCTAATGAACCCCTCCTTGGCGCGAACACCTGTGGGAATGGCCGACCTCAAAAGAGCTGCAGAGGATCATGGGACGGGACCCACCATGCCTCAAAGAGACTCCACAAACCATGGCATTCACTCACAGCACTGCCAATTAGCAGTATGAGCCTCTCCAGGTTTTGCCTTTTGCAGACCAAGTCTGTGTCAAATTGTAATTGCAAAGGCTTAACCAGGTTTGTTTTAGCTTGTTTAGATGACAATTGAGAAGGGGTGGCCAGGCAGCATGGCGCATCGAGAAACACAGTGTTTAGAGAACCAGGCAAAAGGTGTTTTAAGACATTAGTGTTTTCAGTGGCAGAACATTTAATATTCAGTTTTTGTAAAGGAAATAGTTTGACATTTTGGGAAATTCTTTCCTTTAGTTAGGAGAGTTATTTGAGAACATGGTTCTTTAAGGATGGAGCTGTCTTTGGGAGACGACTCACTCTTGTTCTAGCTAGCTTAGCGTAAGGCTCTATCTAGCATAGCGTAAAGACTTGGATGGGGGGACACAGCTCTATCCACAGCCACGTTTCCATCAAGCACCAGCTAATTATAATGAACTTTATTATGTTTTGCCTGGATTTCTTAGTCTTCTGAAACAGCAGTTAGACCATAGCAATTTATCTTTCAGTTTAAATAAATAAAGCAAGACTTTCTAAAGAACTGTTTTAAGCTCCTCTGGTCAGCCTTTTAGGATGCAGGGGAAAAGCTGAGTTAATCTTTAGGTATAATTTTCTGAATCAGGTCCTGCAGATTGAAAAAGGGGGAGATAGGCTCCAAGAAAGACAGGGCTGGCGCGTCCTTGAAGTAACTTCACAACCAGCCTATTCAAAATAGAAAACACTTCTTGCTCAATCTATCCCTCTATCCCAACTCACTCACCAATCGTCTGTTTTGCCCTCTTTATATCCCCTGCTATCCCTTTCTGTCTCTATTACTCTCCTTCTGTCTTATCTTTAGCTCATCACCTTCCCATTTCCCTCACTTTTTTTCATTTAGCCTTTGCTCTCTTTTCCTGTCTTTATCCCTTTTAAGCAGCCCTCTTCTCAGTTCTCCTCCCTTCATCCTCCTCCACCACTGGTGTGGCAGAGGGAGAAGCAGAGAGAGAGGACAGCTACTTCTGGAGATTGCCTTGAATAATACATGCCGGCTAGAGCGGAGTCGAGGAGGCTGACATGGATGGAGGAGAGACTATTGAGCTGGATATAGAGTTTTGATAGGGTGTGAATATGGAGCATTTATTATGATGAGCTATGAGCAGGCAGGTTAGTTGCAGAGTTGAAACATCGGATTTAATAAATAAATTGTATCCAAATCTAAATAAATTAGATTCACACATGCAAAAGGGAAAAGCGAAGCAGCACATGTGCACACGGACACATCCATCGACATGTTAACAGGCAGTGCATTGTGTTAATAGTTAAACATCTCTTTGATATATGTGGTAGAGGTATTGACCCTACCAAATTCTGACATCTGAGGAAGCAGGGTGTTTATATGTGGGTGTGCCCATTCCTGCAGGCTCTGATCTGCCAGATATGAAGGGTCACTCCTGTCCTGCGGCCCAGTGACCTCATCAGACAACGTTGTATTATGGGTTTTGGCACTCGGGTCTCAGAGCCGTCTCTCTGCTTAAGGCCCAGTGATAGTGAGTCACCTCTCACTCACACACATGCATGCACAGACACAAAAGCTCTCACACTCACACAGCAGCTGGACTGCAGGGTAGCTGACATTTAGCAGTGGAGGAAAAAGCAGAGCGTGTGAGCTGGGAAAAACAACAAAAGAGCTGCTGCCATAATGGTATCAAACAACTCATTGTACTGCAGAATGGGAGCACAGAAAATCAGATGTGTGTCTTTACACTGCACAAACTTTACGTACTAGTTGGTCTGCCCCTCTCCTTGCTGCAACAAAATGAGTTATGTTTTATAATAATGAACTAATCCTTTGCCAACTGACCATTTGCTAAGCCCTGCCCTCTTTAGTTACTCTTGCACACAGTTTATAATGATAATGGTCTCAGATTTACCTGTTGAGATTCTTACAAATTTTTTAAACAATGGGTCCTTGATTTCAGACAGAGATAGATAAAATCAGTCTTCTAATTTCCTTTGATTTTGACAGCTGAAATGACAGTTGTTGACGGCAGATTTGATTAGCTCCAGATAGCCAGTTAATCAAGCTAACGTCAGCTCCGTGAGTTGGTTGAAAGCAGATTAAATAATCTAACGGAAATAACTAAAGCAAGATTATTGTTTTAAAACGATAAATTTATTGTTTTAAAATGATAATCTTGTAAAAGATATCTTAAATATGCACTTGGTGGCTATGTGCATCCTATTGTGCTTAACGACTGAGGCTAAATCTGTAGGCTATGTCCCAGACAAAACGTCAGTATCCTCACCAGTTGATAATCCATGTAGAAGACATGTTAACATAGGTATTTACAGTCTCCTTCTTACTGCAGCCCCATTCACATTGCTTTGGCATGTAGAGTAATCCGAAACTTGACTGAGAAGTGGGGCTTAGTTACGGTGGTTAAACTATGAATGGACAATTGCTGTTTGAGAAGGGGGGATAGCCAGTCAGCCGCCCAGTCATTAACAGTCAAAAAATTCATTTCTGCTTCTGTGTCCAAGTTATGTTTCATTTTATTTTGTAAGACAAATTATAATGTACTCTATTTCGTGATCAAAGATAAGTTTCTCGTTTTTTATCCTCTTCATTTCTCAGTGCAATGAAGACATGAAAGCAAGAGACTGGATTTGATAAAAATGCCAAATCTCAAACTCGTCTGGTTATCACCTAACTGTGCTGGTGTAGAGGCATGGTCTATCAGAATGATTAAGTGAACACACACAATGGTGTTTCTTCCATAAAATGGTTGCTGCTGTGCCTCCGACGAAGCAGCATTTGGGCCCACGTGACTCTTAAACATTCTGAAACTGCACAGATGAAAATGTGTGAGGCTGAATGGTAGTTACTCTATGTGAGTTGGATCACTGCATCCCCTGGTAATGCCGTTAAATCCTGCAAATGCAGACGCATTCACGGCCTCTCTCTACCTGTCAGCTTCTCTCTCTTCCGTGCACACGCAGACACACACAATGCGGCTGACATAAATAGGTTAACTATGGCAAATAACTTGGCCATCTGTTGAATATTTGATCAGAGACCGGCACTGGTTTAATAATTTAGCAATAGGCCTTTACATGACTCTCACTGCCACTGCCTTTGGAAATGAATGGTGGATGTTGGGGATGCATGACATTACACACAACTGCAGGGCTCCAAGACGCCCTCATGTCATTGCATCCCAGGAAATGTCACATGCCTATAAAATGTCCAATACCTGTCTAAATCTGACGTCATTAAGTTTGACATAGGACGTGTCCTATGTGACCTACACCGCCCACTTTGCATCAATGAGGATGATTTGTTGCTGCAGCTCTGTGGCAGTTTCACAAATTATTGATCTCTCGCATGACCGTAAAGCAATTACCAGATAAATTGGGAGAAAATTTCTTCAAATGAAACTGTGAAAGAGCAAACTGTGATCCATTACTCACCTTAACCACTATGGTGGTGGACAAACCAAATTATGTTTTGTCTGTTGAAGCCAGTAACATACAGACTTGTAGTTTTTCCTGCTAAAAGGCTAAAAAGTGGGCAGGAGGCCGAGGGGCTGGGCTGTGTGAGGCAGGAGTTGCTTAGTGACATCCCTAGGCAAGAGAAAAATTGAGAGCGACACAGAATTGCAAGGCACCTCTGCTCGAGGGCTCTTTTTTTAGGTGGAGGCCTTTTCACCTCCAGAATTCCCTGAGGCCAAGCGGTGGAGGACTGTGGTGGTCCCGAGCTGTATCAGTTTGGGCCGTTGGCTGAGGGTGAGGATGGTTACTCCTGCGTTTTTCTCACATGTTTAGCCTATGTAAAGTCCTTTTCTTTTCTTTTTTTTCAAAAATCCGAATAACTGACATTTATTTGGCACAATCAATTCTTTACAAATTTGCAAAAACTGTTTGATGCTTTCTTTGACTGAATTACATGCAAACTAGAGCCTAGACATTAGTTAATCTGAATCAGGTATTAACTCCTTTATTTAAATTGACATATATTAGATGGGTAGTTCATGACAGAAAAATTAGTCTTTTTTGTGGACTACCAGCAATATAGGGCACTGAAAAAAATGCATAAAACAGCTTAACCTATCTTTAAATGATCTTTTTTCAAGAGTAGGTTATAAAAAGTACATAATAAGTATGATTTACCACTATATAGAGAACATAAAATATGGGGATATTGTGGGCACGTTATGGCAATAATCCTTGTGTCATGGCTGGATCAGTGGAAATCACGGGGGTGGGCTGGAACAAGGACGTCCGGTCAAGCTCGGTGTCTCCTAGCCGGTCGGGGGCGATCAGGAAACAAACCGGATGAATAATACACCGTGTCGTCGGTCACATGTCGTGCAGAGGACTCCTGAATGATTTAAAGCTTTTTACATCATCAGCTTCACCCTCTCCCTCCCTCCCTGCTTCCCTCCCTCCCGCGCTGTCTCCCCGCTGATGCACCGCGCAGCCCGGAGATGCTGCTGCTGATGCTGATGACCGACTGCAGCATCCGACATGGGCATCCTTTAATCCGGCCGTGCCACAGTGAGTGTTTTTCCACCACTTTTCTCTTCCTTTCATCCTCTCGTTATCTCCAGCTAGATCACCCATCCACTCCTTTCCCTAAATACTACCCCCCCACACCCCTTCACTCCTCCACCTCCACCCTCCTCTCCTCCCTTCTTTGTTGTCTTCCTTTGTGCAGTTTTTATTTTTTTATTTTTTTTTTTATGAGCGGTGGCGCATAACGCGGCGAAAACCGTGCGTCCTGACAGACGTGATGTTTGGCGACTCCGCGGAGCGGACGGAAACGTCGGGAGAGGGTCTCTTCCTGTATGTGCACCTCACCTCAACGGTGTGCGTCTTTGCGTGAAAAAAGGGAAGGGAAGAGAGAGTTTAGGGCGGGTGTCGTTTCTCCCACCGGACTAGAGCTGCAGCAGGCTACGTTCCGAGGGTCGAGAAGAGTACAGGAAGAGACAGAGGGGCGACTGAGACCCGACAGCAGCAAGAGGGTGGGACGTTTAATGAAGTGTCTTCTTGTTTTTTGTTTTTTATTTTTTATTTTTCTTGCAGGTGAGAACATGTGGTTATTGATTATATGGTCTGCTTCAGAGAGAGAAAGGGGATAAACAAAGATGCCACGATGAGACTTATTGTCTCAGGAAGGGAGAGGAATGAAGAGGGCTTTTCTGTGCTTTCGTTGTGTAGAGGTACATAGTTTTTTTCAATCCTTATATTACTCTGTAGAGGTATGGTAGCCTATAATGAATGATATAAGATACAACAAGGTTTTTGCAAGGGCCGAATCACAGGGCTTTATCACAGCGCTGCCAGCTGTTACGGCACAAATTCACCTCTGTCACGCAAAAACAGTGACTTTTATCTATCTATCTATCCGTCTGTCTATCTATCAAGCAGTGAGGCAACATAATGTGCCGCTGGATGTATTTGTGTGTGTCTGTGTGAGGACAAGAGCACTCAGACACTGAAAGCCTCGAAGCTGTAGAACTGGGCTAATCCCTAATGACATGGCCAGATCCCCCTCTCCCTCTCTCTCTCTGTCTCTCTCTCTATCACCCACGAGATCTTGCCTCTCTTTTCCTCTCCTCTTTAACTCTCTCTTCTCATCCCTCATACTCAGTTGTGGTGACGTGCTGTCCGTGGTGCTGAAAACAGCCATCAGCAGATTGCCTGCTGACACGCTGAGGCTTGATGGCGCTGTCAGGGCTCAACAGGTGCCTATTACCTACTGTAAGAGGCAGCTGCCCAGGAACAGAGAAAGTTGATTCCGGTTGTGATTCAGTCACTGTTAGATGGAGGTTGTGTTTGCATGTTGGAACGGTGGGTTATTGTTGGACAACTGCATGACCACCACACAGCAAGTGATTAAATTGTCAATATAGAGTGATACTTTTTAAAGCACTGTAGGCAATTCAGGTCTTTGGTTGACAAAGTCAGAACATTTTCTTCATGCTGATACTCCAAAATTCAGGAAATAACAAAAACGAAAGTTTCGGTATGACCCATTGGGAAACTATAACAATACGGACAGGGATGCTGCTTTAGTTTTGAAAATACACTAGGGTAGCAATTACAAAAGCTTGAATTCTAGGCTCCCCTAATATAGTACCAAAGAGCAAATCCATGTAAGCCAGATGTATAATGAAGCCAAAAACAATTGAGGCCAAACAGGAGGAAGAGAAATACGGTGTTGATGATGATGATGATGATGATGATAGGGAGGGTGAAAACAGCATCAAGAAGTGGAACCAGAAGATTATATAACTGACCAATTTAGCAACTGCAGTTTGTCTTCCTGCATATCCCTCACACACACACACACACACACACACACTCACACTCACACAGCCCCCGAGACATGCAGGTCTCACATCAGAGGGCTCAGAGTCACATGTAAGGCCACAACACTGGAGCAGCTTGAGGTGCAGTGACTTTGCTCCTTGCTCAAGGGCACTTCAACAGTGACGGTGGGCACAAATGGCATGACTGCCTTTTAACTGTAACATTCCAGTAGGTGTTTTTTAGAAAGATTGGCTGATTAGCTTGATAAAGATCTGTTTTTAAATTATTTTTAAGGCTTTTTTTTTGTGCCTTTATTAGATAGCAATAGTGGAGAGATGATAGGAAGTGAGGGAGTGAGGTCCCCGCCTGGATTCGAACCGGGAAATGGTCGGCGTCTTAACTCCTAAGCGACAGGGGGGATGGCTAAAGAATACAATCTTGAGTATTCATTCTTTTTCAACAGTTCCCAGCACATGTACGGACTAAAAATGTTCCTTCATATAAATGTAACTATAAAGAGTATGGTCTAGACCTGCTCTACATGAAAAGTGCCCTGAGATAAACTCTGTTATGATTTGGCGCTAAATAAATATAATTGAATTGAATTGAATTGAACTTTAAGTATGAAGATTATTAAACTTGTGAAAATAACATAAAATAAAGTAAATATTTCCTGTTTTAATTAAAGTATTCTTTGATCTAGCCTTTGTAAGTTTTGCTTAATAGTGGCTACTTTGGCTACAAGTATTTATGGAATAATGACACCAGACCAAACCCTTGTGTTTTTTGAATGGGGCAAGGGTGTGTTTTAATGACAATGAATTCAGTTTTACATTTGTAAAAGAATGAATGTGCTGTTTTTTGTTCAAAGTTCAAATAGTCTCACTTTATGTCACCAGCCTAAAGCTCGAAATACACAGAGTAACTGTGTAACTGCAGGGCTTATGAAATGCTGTTGGTCCCACATTCATCTTTATTAGGGATAATGGATGTTGAGTGAATCCTGTGTGAGAGTGTGTGTGTGTATTGTTTTGTGTGTGTGTTTGTGTGGGTGTGTGTCACACACAGCCACACACACACACACACACACACACACACATACACACACAAACAAACAAACACACCATAAGCCACCATAACCATATATGAATGGTTGACTGGCCCTCACCACCCTTTCTCAATCAGATGCTGCTCAGCACTGACGTCAGTGAACTTGCCTGCCCATAAAGGCTAATAGAATCAAAACCTCACACACACACAAACAAACACACACACACACACACACACACACACACACACACACACACACACACACATTGTATCCTTTCCTTTGTTTCTGGCAGCAGCACAGACAAACACACACACACACACACACACACACACACACACACACACACACACACACACACACACACACACACACACACACACACACACACACACACACACACACACACACATTGTATCCTTTCCTTTGTTTCTGGCAGCAGCACAGACAAACACACACGCACACACACACGCGCACACACACACACACACACATACATACATCTCTGGTAATTGGTTTGGTTCAACAGGCGCTAAAGAAGGAGAAAAGAGAGGGAGAGACAAAGAAAAGAGACAGACAGAAAGAGAGACAGAAAGATATTGGAGGGCCAGTGTGTGGGAGGTGTACGCCCTCGGGCATTATCATTACAATGTAATCTGATCTCTGTTATAAATTTGTGACTGTGGTTGCTTTCCTATAGATATATCAGTAGTTTTGAATACATGTTCTGCTTTTTACCTTCATCTCTTGTAATTTTCAAAACAAGATGCCCTAATCTTCACTTTATTATATTGATAGCCAGTGACTCACAAATCTAATAGCTGTTGCGTTTTAAGATGCTGTATCTAAGCCACAAAAATAATCTTTCTAAAGAGCAGATAGTTATTATAGATGGCAGGATAATACCTATAATTTGCTTGTTCTCTCTTCTTCTACTGTAGGTAAGAAAAGTCTGCGCCTATTAATGTATTTGCCAGTTTTAGAACCAATAGCTATCTGTTCTACTGTTGGTTTGCTTTAGTTTTCAAAATAAATAGGCTCCCATGGTTTATAAGAAAATATTAAAATAGCAGACAGAGGCATTATGTTGCAGTGACAAACACAGTCAATCATTTTGCAGATTCACAATGTCGTTCTAATCTGGAGGCTGACTGAAAAGAAAAAAAATTGCATGTCTCTAAAGCTTTAACCCAAATATTCCCCATAATAGTTCTCCCTTTCCTCAGTTTAGTGTTTAGAGTTGCCAAAAATAAAGAGAGCTATAAGAGGTCGAGGTAATCAGTCTTACAGAAGGCAACAAAGCTCTAGCAAAACAGACATTAGGAAATTCAAACTGTGGTAAGCACACAAATAGTCATCAATGTTACAGGAAAGAATAAAATTACACTGATATGATCCTTTTTGTGACATCGTGGAGTCCATTATGAAACTTGAGCTGTTAAAAGCTCATAAAACCATTGTTACCTACCACACTTTCACTGCTAGAAAATGCTTTTGTTTGGAATTGGTTTATGCTCCACTTTCATGTTTTTACAACCAATGGACCCTCTTCAAGAACTGTGCGGTTTATACTGTAACCACACACACATGTATTTAACAGTAGTAGCTATGAGGTTGTCCTTTTCCATAAAAGACGGTTACTACGCTGACACTTTTATACTCCTACTAATATAAAGACCAGGTACTTAATACAAAATGCACATTTTGGATCCCCATTTAATGTCATTAAAAACTGAGGTTTCTATATTGCCATTTTCAGCTATTAATATATGAAAGAAAAAGGTTCTGATGCCAGCACAGACAGACACAAACTGAATGTGCTGCAGGCACAAGATATGGCTTCATTTACCTAAGCCAGGCCCAACACTATTGAATATCACACTACAAAATATGTCTGCAATGGGAAACTGGATTTATCAGAAATTAATTCAGTAGGAGACAATGAGAAATATACTCATCTAATGACCATTTAAAAAAGCACAGACTCCTGTTCTGGTGAATCATGGTGGTGCACACTAAGCTAATCTTAAAAGTCAGAGTTGTTGTTGGTCTGAAAAACTTGTTGATGGACAAACACTAGTTCAGGGAATTTATCCATGTGGTTGCCATGGTAAAGCACTCCAAGGTCGGCCCCTGGGAAAAGACAGAGAAAAAGAAAAACAGAAACAAAGACACTCAGAGAGCGAAGGGGAGGAAATACACTTGAGAATCTAGAAAGGGTAACAGGTGAGGGTGTAATCGATGAAATAAAAAGGAGCATCAACTGTCAGCACATCCTTTGACCATAGTGAGTAGTGCGCACAACAGGCATTGCACTCATTTGCTGGCAAGCAGTACAGGCTGACAAACAACTCGCTGCACTCTCACAGAAGAGCTGAGCGTATGGAGGGGGAGAAAACCAGAGAGAAAGTGAGGAGGTTGTAGGGTATGAGGGCAAAGAGATACAGTAGATACTGCCTGTGGCTATGTCAAATGCATTTTCCTTGAGTCTTTCTGTCATAAATGACCAGGGAAATATATGTTTTAATGCAGTGATACTATATAGAAAGCTCTCTCAGATGCTACAGAAGGACAATACTGCCCGCAACAGGAATGGGAATTAGCAAATTGGATCGATAGAGACAAGACTGTAGGGGAAAATGCGTTTTTGGCAACAGCTGGCAGTAATTCCTTTTTCCATTATTTCTGAGTGTTACAAATAATTTATGGTATTGGGGTTTCTCGTCAAAGAATTAGTCAGCAGAATATGTCTGAAGTCTGGAACCAGAATCAACTAGCCAGTTTTAGGTCCAGGTTTTAAGCCTTGTCTTATAGCCTAAATGTCAGGTGTGGTTTATACTCAGTCATCAAGTTAGTCTACAACTGGGGTTAGTCCCTGATTGTGTGAAATGACCCTGTTGTTTTTTCAGAGCTTCAAGCCACACAGACAGAGATGTCATTGATATGGCTGGTTAGCCAAGGGGCCAGAGGGAGTGACTCCGTTGTTTTTATTTATCTTGTAGTTTGGAGCCTGATCCATTTTGCTTTAAGCTTCAGGCTCCCACTGTGCTGCATTAGGCCAAGATAGATGGGGATGCGGCAGGCAAATTTGTGAGTGAAGGGGGCTGGCTGACGGGTCAGTCATGCAGAGCAGTTTGCCTGTACCCTGGAACCAGAGCCAACAGTTGATACACCTTGAGCAGATAGGCAAACACACTACTGATTTTTATTTCTGTTCCCTCATTACTGACAAATCAACATGTTTGAGCTTAACGGTCAAAACCAGAACTGAATCAGACCCATCGGCAAGCCAGAAAATGAGCCAGTATGTCAGTAAATGAGTAAACTGGTCAGACAGCCAACTAAGTGAAGCAGAGGGACATCCTTGTTTGTGTTTATATTTGTCTACTACCAGTTACAATCGTTTTTGTCAGTGAGACATTGCACTAATTGGATAGGAATGACTGGATGCTGGATAATATGTAGCCAGTCATTTATATGTTTTTACTGTACCGCAGAGTTAGACTTTGCCTCACTTTGTTTAAAGCTTTATGTAAAGCAAGACTTTTTTCACTTCAATTTTGGACCCAGTTTCCCATGTTTTCTCGATAAATTTTGACCAGTATCCTCTACTGGCACACTGATCATTCGCACTGTGTGGCATCCATATTTTAAGTTCCAAGGGCAATTCTCCAAAGTCTGCTAGTCTGCTAATTTTGACTTGTGTTCCATTTAATTAAATCCAGCTTTCCAATGAATAAACCAGCGTTTTCACAAGTCCAGGAGGAAAGGAAAACGATGAATGACAACTTATTTGAAGATCTAGACCACAACAGCATGGCAGGTGTTCCAAGTAATGATGATCTCGTGGGATTGCGGACGAACTAGCACGCCACTTTCGGGGACATTCTGTGTGTCGTTCTTATCCATTCTAAGCTTGTGATGTGCCATTTAACACCATTTTGGTTAGGGCTAGGGAGAAGGTTAGGGGTTAGTTGGTTGAGAAATGAAGTGGCAGGAAACGACATGCGAAAAGCAAAAAATGCGTGGTGATAACACCAAAAATGACTTAAAGAAATTGGTGTGTTGTTCATACGCTATTGGGTGGGACCAAACTGGATCAAAGAGCTACATCTCTGGCGGGACCATGACTGATTTGATGCTGTGCTCCTATTAACACACAATATAACACAATCAAAAACCTGTTTCAATTCAAATTTTCAGAGTTCTCTACATTTTAGCACTACGTTATTCATGTTTTTGTTTTTTTTACACACGCACTGGCCTTACAGCACTATCACCTGTCCTAAATGATAGTTATACAGCATGTGTACCTGATTGCTCATACATAAAGAAGAAATAATAGCAAATAAAAACATGACCTTAGCATAGTCCACTCATAATACACTCCTCAAAATATACATATATAGCAGGACATAAAGTATATGACATGTTATAAAAGCTTGAATCATTATGTAAAAAATATATTTGCTTAACGGGGCCCTCACACCGTAATGAGACATAAAAAACCATAAATGAAAGTTACACATTCATCATTTCCTCATTTCTTGGTTTAATTATACCTTAGCCATTGTTATACAATGTATTTGTTTACTCTTTCCAAGATGGCTGTGTCTTTTCAACCCCTAGTGTCATCATTTAACAAGGTGAAGTGAAGTTTCTTGAATAGCTCCACGTGTCTGAACTAAAGAGCAGTCATAGATAAGAAGAAAATGAAATTTGTGCATCTGAATCAGAAAGACATGGCTAGATTAGGATCTCCAGTGTCATCTAGGGATTAAATTTCAAATGGCCCCCAACAAAATCAGGATTCTAGTGTATTTCATTTAATATTGTCTATGGTCCTTTTTTTTTTGTTTTTTTTTTAAATACAGCTGTTAAAATCTCCATGTGCAAAAACATTTAGTCAAATACTTTCTTGGATCTCTGTACAATAAGCCTGTTTTTTCTTCTCTTTATAGAGCTCCTATTAATAAACCCATCATGGCTCTCAAGTTAGTCTACTAAACCAATCGAGAAGAACATGGGGGAGGTTTTACAAAATCACCGTGATGACTTTTTTCTTTTCTTGCACATGTCGGCACACTGGTATCCTGGGTCCTCGGTGCACACCCAAGACACCCTTCTGGTCGCTTAGACCATGCAGAGCTAGATAATTTCACATTTGTAAATCAAACAAAGAATCTATCAGAAAATTACTGAGCCAGACGGGCAGCCTGCTCAGTGAAACTGACGGGAACATCACAGTTCTTACTTAAAAATCAGTCTCTGAACAGTTTAGACGGACTGGGATAGTTGAATTGTGACTGATGACAAATGAAATCAACCTGGCAGGCGGCAATTTTCTCTTTTGCGTCAAATGAGAAATCAGATTCATTAGGTCTGTCAGATAGGGATGCTGTGGCCGGTAAAGCCAGCCACTGAATTAGCCAGACAGTCACCAAAGTCAGTCAAGCGCAAGAAAATGAATCTAGGACTCCATATCTTCACTTTATAACCAGCCAATTACTGCTGATATCTCCTCAACTGGGTCTATTTTAATGGATGGTTTTCTGTGTTGCAAATAAGTTAATTGTTTTTGACCTACAAGAACACAATATTAAAAATAAAAATTAATATTGCATTTAACAATAAGGCCTACAGAAATGGAAGGAGCAGTGATTAAATGAGCATTGATATACTGTTGGTCACAGTGATTGATAGTAATGCATTATCGTGTTCAAGAGATTAGACTATTGACTGCATGGTGCTCTGAGCACCAGTCCAGAAAGGCTGGCCTCATAAATCTTAAGGCACTGAAGTAGAGCTGTGCACACACTCACAAATTAATTTTGCACAGTCATATTTCCTCTATCTATCTATCTATCTATCTATCTATCTATCTATCTATCTATCTATCTATCTATCTATCTATCTATCTATCTATCTATTTATCTATCTATCTATCTATCTAACTATCTATCTACACATGCACTAGGCTGTTTATGTAACATTGTCCTTTGACCTCCTTTCATCCTTTGCTGCCAGGCAGACAGACAAACATGCAAACAAGCAGATAGAGACCAAACGTAGGCAGACACATAACAACATGTAACAGCTTGACTCCGCTTTATTAACATGACCAAGAAATCTGTCCAGTCGCTGTTTAGACATTTCACTCAAATGATCGTGGTGGTGCAGGATAAAAAGTCAGGTAATCTCCAAAACCAGTAGGATTCATCATCTGGTAACCATGACTGTCTGTATTTGTGCCAATCCATCCAGTGGTTGTTGGGATATTTCAGTCCAATTGGTGAACCGACAGACGGACTGACTTATTCAGACGCACCTTCCATTAACATTTTCCTCAAAAGCAGCATGCCAAAACATCAGCTGGATTTAGGCAGAGTGAAAAAGAGGAAAATAGGAAACTAAATTCACAGAATTTGACAAATTTTCCTGACTCAGGTATTCTACCAGATGATGAGTTGGTTCCTCGTTGTTTTGTCTGTGGGCTATAAGAACTGGGCCAGGGCACCTTGCCAGGTTTGGTTTTTTGTAGGGATAAGGGTCTTGTGATGCAGGACGGTTGCCAGGTTGATTTGTAGTGAATCAGAAGGGCTCTCAGCCTTATTAAGCCGATGTAGCTCTTACTGGAAAGGCAATGAGAGCTCAATCAGGTTATTCAACCAGCAATTCAGACACGGGCAGGGGCGGACACAGAGACAGGCTTAGTCATAGCTGATTAGACACAAGGATGGATGTTCTGACAGCTCTCTTATCTGGAGACGAAACAAACTAATGCTAAGATGCTAGAGGTGTTGATGACGATTAAGGTGACAGGCATTAAACTATTGATTTTTTAAACAGCAGCACTCTGGCTGAGCAGATAATGGGCGTTTGTTTAGTGATATAATACTGAAGAAAGGTGTTGTTTGAAATTCTATTACATTGCCTGTCTGTGTGTAACAGGGCAGCTGTAAACACAACTTCAATGAGTTGCTTACATGCTGGGAGACAGCAGTTTTTCAAATCTTGTTATTTTCTGTTCGTGCTGTTTTGTTCACATTTACGCTTTTATTTTTTTAATGGCTTGTGATGAAATGGTGAGAGCAGTTTGAGTAATTCCATGGCTAGAAGTTTAAATAAATATAAAATTTATTACCTACACTCTCCCTCTATTAAATAATTCAGTAGCCACTGGCAGTTTAGTTTGTGCTCTGTATTAAGGCTGAGAAGAACAGCACTGTGCCTGTCTCTGTCTTGGAGAAGTACCAGATGCCATTGTTTACATCGTGAGAGATGTAATGAATTTTTATTAGCGAGATATTTTTCTCTCTCTCTCATAGACTGTAGTCATCTGGGATTCATTTGATTGCACTGGTATTGTGCATCAGATTTGGGCAGTGGAAGTTAACTTTAAGTCTGCTGCAACCAGAGAATGCCTACCTTAAAGGAATAGTTTGACATTATGGGAAATACACTTATCGGCTTTTAAATGAGAGTTAGAAGAGAAGATGGATACCACTCTGTATGTCTGTGTGTGAAGTTTGAAGCTGAAATCAGGAGGTGATTAGTTTAGCTTAGACTGGAGTCAAACAGCTTTTTGCAATTTGAAAAGGGCGTTTTTGGCCATGACGGTATAATTTTATATAATATACAGTGACAGCAGGATCTGAAAATACCTTTTGTTATGACAGCTGTCATGTATTCTAAGGCATTTTCGGTAGCTACCTGGTTTAGCTAGTGCTTACTGTAAGATTAGCCTAGAATGGGTCAAACTGGTTTTGCTGTGAGTGAACGGGAGGCTCCGCTGGTTGCTTGGAAACCTAGCGGTGATGAAAAGACTCCAGAGTTTGTTCAGAGCAAAGCTAGCTGTTTTCCCCTGCTTCTAGTCCAGCTTCCTTTATGCTAAGCTAAGCTTTTTGCTTCCTGGCTTCAGGGTGGTATCGATCTTCTCATCTAACTCTCGGCAAGAAGGCAAAGCATATTACCCAAAATGGCAAAGTATTCTTTTACTAAACTAGGGAACACAGATAAAGGGCAATTTATTATTTCAATATTATTAACACTACCAACATGCGGTAGTTTTACGAGATATAATATTTTCCACTTTTCCAGCTTGGGAGTTTACAACATCCAGGCATTAGTTCAGGGAGAGAAGGGCTGCTGTCTGACGGGGCTGCAGCCCCAGCTAGTGGTGGATGTCTCCATAACACAACAGTTAACCAGCGTTGTACATTAATAAAATATTAATGATTAGTTTGACCAACTAGTATTTGTGATGCCGACTAGCAAAGGTGGCGACGTTTAATTGTTTAGTTGACTTATTGCGCACACCTTTAGTTTCAACAAAGTTTACATACTCTCAGCCTAACCTTTACCCTGGGAAGTGCTGTGAGTTTTCCAGCACATAGCAGATGGAACACCTTCTGCCGCAGGGCTTTGTGCAGCTCTGTTTTGGTGATCTATATAATATCACGCACTCAACACGGCACAGGTGGTGGTCACTGTCGATGAAACTAGCCAGAGAACATTGAATGTAACAGATGTTTTGGAAAACAAGCTACTTGCATGATTTGATTTGTAATATGGATTGATGAAAGGCTGTATGTGTGTGTGTGTGTGTGTGTGTGTGTTTGTGTAATATGCATCCCATAAACAACAATCTCAAACAGAGCCTATGTCGTCCCAAGCCATAGTTAAGTTATACCATGCATACTCACACACACACACACACACACACACACACACACACACACACACACACACACGCACACACACACATCCTTGTACTTCTATCTTTGTGAGAACACTCATAGACATTTTGCATTTCCTAGCCTCGTACCTTAACCTTAACCATCACAACTAAATCTCTCTAACCTGACACTAAAACCCAAGTCTTAACCCACAAACCCCTTTAAAGTTGTGAGGACAAACCAAAATGTCCCCACTTTCCCAAAATCTCCTCACTCCCAAGGTCTAAAACTCCATCTGGTCCTCTCAAAGATAGAAGTACAATCAGACACACACACACACACACACACACACACACACACACACACACACACACACACACACACACACACACACACACACACACACACACACACACACACATTTATTGACAAAGCTCAACAGGATGATCAACCCCCAGCGCAAATGAAAAACAGATTTGCTGTTTCTCGGTCTGCACATCCTCCTAATCTGTTCATCTTCTCCTGTTCTCACAGACACATTCACACACAATCACTTATGCACTCACTACTGAGTTTTAAATTGTGCCCACTTGCGTGTGTATTTTTTTTGGTTTGTCTGTATATGTATATATCTGTGTGTTTGGGATGAGTGTGTATGTGTATGCCATTAATGTGTTTTAGCAATAGTGTTAAAAGTTATGTATAGACATTCAGTTTCTGGTGTAAGGATTTGTTGAATATCCCTTTTTGTGATCAATAGTTAATTGGCAATCGGCAGTGGAATATCTAACTAAAGAATAACTGTATAATTTAATTTCATTATGGACTAATTTTCAAACATGAGATAACCCAATATCTTGATTGAATTATACTGCTGAAGTAAACTGAATCACACTTTTGAGTATCTTTGGGATCACAATGAAATCCAGTTTTGAGCCAGTTTTCAATTAATTACATGGGTCACTATTTCCAGATTTTTACGCCAGTGAGAGTGCCAAACCATTCGCCCTGAATTCCATTATGAAAAATAACTGGCAGGTAAAATCCTTGTCTGTCCAAACAAAATGTGGGAGAATGTTTTTTTTTTAATTTGAAAAAGTAAACTTCAGTAATTTAGAAACAAGTTACAGTCCTCTGCCCGCATTAGAAAAATGAAAGTGTACTGCAGCAAAGACAGGTACGGTGGACACTGCCAGCATGAGTCTCAGGGCCATTGTTTGATGATGAGAGCCCTAACACTTGTAGGACTCCAAAAATACTTCACCTGCATCTTGCAGAGCTTGCATATTGTATGAGTTATGTCAAGCTCCTTCTCCCCTCAAGAAAACACAATAAAAAATGTGCTGAAACGTTTGAAGATACTCTAGACTGTTCTAGTGTGTGTGTGTGTGTGTGCGCGTGTGTGTGTTTTGTATATCATCCGGAGGCTGCACTGTGCTTTCATGACATAGTTTTCCTTTTCTGGCTCTGGGTTAGCAAGGAGGAACCATGATGATAACATCATGATAACATAATAATGTACAAGAATCAATTTTCTCTCCTTCAACCCACCTTTTGATTTTGATGAAGGTTCATATTTTGATGCGACTTCTTTTTCTTTTTTTTCTTTTTACCGACTCTGTTACATCCCTGCAGCTGAATGGACAACACATACTATACTCGTGTGCCACTGTTTGTTTGGATCCGTTTCATGTCACATACCTTGCTTTTCTTGGCTATCCTTCAACAAGCAAATTGTGAAATCTGAAAATCACAGCACATGTGAGCCGGCTGTGTGACGGGTCAAGAGCCTCCGCCCCAACCCAACACTCACCATCACGCACACAAATGTATTCACCTTTTCGGCTTTTTCTACCACTGCACACGCTCATACTCTCACTAAATGTAGTGACAATAGCAGCATCGGCCCACTCTGGTTAAACAGCTGGGTAATAGCATTCATCATTTGAGTGTCTCATATTATAGCTGAGAGGCTATGTGAGTACAATGTACAGTATGTCAGTGTGTGTTTGTTCAGTAACTTGCGCTTGTTGTTCAAAGTGGATGAATGGTGAGTGTTAGTTCGCTGCTGCTAAGAGAGAGAGGTGGAGAGGTGGACTGGGCTACAATTGATGAGTATAACATCTCCCTTTTCAACAGCATCTCTTATCACACTATTACTCATATGACATCAGAGACATGGTTGAATAGGCTGTGGAAAGGTACATTAAAGCCCGTACAGCTTGGAAATGTCCCATCATTGTTAAAACATAATACATAATTGTTATAATTATTCCGCAGGAAAAAAATCTACAGATTTGAATTGTTTCGCTGATTGCTTACGTTCATATTCAGCAGCACGTTTCTTTTGTTCACCACCCCTCCGCACGCACATTTCTGAAATTATTCCGACAGACAAAGCGTTTTCAGTTTGTTTACTACAATTTCGAGGTGAGGTCATGCCTTTTTGCATTGCTGCAGAATACACAGTTGTGGAATAATTATTAAGATCCCTTATATAAATAAAATGAAAAAATATTACTGAACGATTTACTTCTAAATCATATTGTAGTGTTATCAGCAAAATGTACTCAAAGCATCAAAGGTAAAGTAATACATATCCAAGAAAACTTGGATGTCAAAACTTCCAGTCCACAATAATTCAGTTAAGTTATGGACAAAATTACTGGGTAGTTATTAGTTTATATACTAATCTTTCAAGGAAAATTTTGAATTGACGCAAATCTGTTTTAGTGGTAGACAAATTATCAGGTAATCTTTGTGTAATTTTCACCCAGTAATTTACAGGGTTTTGCAAGTACAGTCTCCATCTGCAAATAAACTTGTAACTATAGCTGACAATAAATTTGCATGAAGAGCGTAATATTTCACTCTGAAATGTAATGGAGTAAATGTATAAAGGACCGTAAAACTCTAGTGAATTACAGTTTCCTCGAAGTTTTACCTAAGTACAGTACTATAGTAACACGGATTCTACATATATAAATCTGTAATGTGAGACTTGTGAAAATTAGTCACATCATAAAGCTACCAAGCAGTACTGTAGAGTCATATCATAAATTCATCTATATCACAGTGAAATCACGACAGCTCTGTTTGGGTCTCTATTTACAGATTGGAAGAGGTAAAGTGAAATTATATAAGTATATACAAATGACGACACGTATTACTCTTTCTCCCTTCTACAAACAAGAGAAAATGTTTTGGCGTCCTTTGCCGTCACTCGTGAGCTTGGCTACTATAGCAACAGGGCTACAGGGAGAAGATTGCTAATTAGCTGCTTCCTCATTCGGGTACGCTTCATTTGTCGAAGAATGTGTAATAGCTCTCCACCATTGGGCTCCTGTGTCGTGGCGTGTACACTCAAAAATATGCATTGTCTCGGACAATTAATAGGAGGTGCTGTGATATGCTGCATAAATAATCTGACCTTTGTTTTTCAGATAACTCCCTCTCTCACCATGTGGGGAAAAACTGAGATGGCATTCCACTAAATCAGGATAAGAGAGCGAAGTAGCAGAAAATTGAGGCACGGGCGACAAGATCTTCTTGCATCATTTGGATTAGGAATAATTCCTCTTCCTCAGTGCTCTACACAATTTTTTTCAATTGCTCAAGAAAAACTGTGAAAGAACAAAAGGAAAAGGATCAGAGAATCAGTATCTCTCCACCCTTCCTTTTGAAATTCTTCCCTTTGACTCTGACCCTTGACCTTTAGCCGTCAGTATGAGCGGTCTGGTAGGAAAGCTGGACCCTCGCAGAGTGCAATGGGGCTCGACATGGAACACCTTTACGTCCCGTGTCCTGAGGACCAAACCCGTGGAGTCCATGTTGGATTCGGCCATGTCAGGCACCAGCTCCCACGGGACCAGACTGGCCCGGGTGTTATCTACGGTGGACCTGGTGTCACTGGGTGTGGGCAGCTGTGTTGGGACGGGGATGTATGTGGTCTCGGGGCTGGTAGCCAAGGAGATGGCTGGCCCGGGCGTCATTGTATCCTTCATTATCGCCGCTGTGGCCTCCATACTGTCTGGTGAGACTGGAGCAAATGCAGATACACACATGCATACACTATCTTCTGGTCTTAAATCCTCTCTTACTGTCTCTTTCACACAGACTAGACTAATTATAAGATACTATATTCCACAGTATAGAGGTTACCTTCCTATCACATTACACTGATATGATTTATATGAAGAGCCTTTTAATAACTATGCACTTATGACAAGGGCAAAGACATTGTACGGGCAAAAGTATAATATGAGAGGCACTCAAGGGATATCTTAGCACTACCTTAATGTTCCTGTCAATCCCTTCATCTCAGCCCTTCACTTGGAATATAATGCAGTCAATTCACTGACACATGTATGTGTGTCTGCATGCATGTGTTCTTCTGTCCCACAGGAGTGTGTTATGCAGAGTTTGGCGTACGTGTGCCTAAGACCACAGGTTCGGCCTACACATACAGCTACGTGACTGTGGGTGAGTGCGTGGCGTTTTTCATCGGCTGGAACTTAATTCTGGAGTATCTGATTGGCACGGCAGCGGGGGCGTCGGCCCTCAGCAGCATGGCGGACTCGCTGGCCAATCACAGTATCAGCAACTTTATGATTTCACACATTGGGACGCTCAATGGCTTGGGTGAGTGAAAATAGGATGTGTGCCTGTAGAGTTAAATTAGGATTTTATTTGACTGCTTCTAATTTTGAGCTTTTTTAAGTTTAAGCTTTAGGCTTTGGATTTACATTAGATTTAGATAAAGCTTTAGATGTGGTTGCACTGCTGGGGTCAGTGATATGGTAGGGGTGGTTTAAGGATCTCGTACTGTTATGCAATAGAAAGTCAGCATGGGAGAAAACTGTACGGTAAATTTAAATTTTTTTCCTCTCATTCTCTGGAAATACCGAATGCATAGCGAATACAATGTATGGACAATAATGTATAGTTAAAATAAGGTAGGAAAAATCTACACCGATCAGCTACAACAAACCAGTTACTGGTTTTAATGTTGTGGCTGATCGCAGTATTCTCGTGTAGTTTATTAGGTGGTGATGATGATGCGAAGGGGATGAAGGAGACTCCGCTGACACCGTCTTGATTGCATATAAAGGATTATTACAAAGAAGTACAGCGTCAAATCAAGCAACTGCAGATCTGCTTGTGAGAGGGTGTGAAGCCAATGAACCACTCTGAAAATCAGCCTTGACCACCGAGTCTTAAATAGGGGCCGTTGTTTTCCTGAAAAACGTCACTAACATATGGCTTTAGCTTTACCTCACTTTTCAGACTGCAAGGCACCTTCTGAGGACCTTTGACCTAGGGCCTTTGACCCATGCCTCTATTTAAACACATGGCTTCAGTTCTACATATACGACCATACACCTCACTCACTAGCACATTTTTTATTTTGGTTGATTGAGCTAAAATAGTAATTGGAGTCTTTTACTACATTTTTGCAGTCTACAGCTTATCAGCAGTCAGTCTATCAGAAATGAACGGAAATTCACGTAAGTGACCTCTGGAAAGAACTTGTGCTTTTTCCTTCTGACTCTCCGCAAGAATGTCAGAGTCAGCTGCGTCCTGGATTGAATGACAGTTATGTCGATCTGTTGACCCGAAGGAGCAGATTTAATAAACCGTATCTTTAGTGTCATTCAGTATTTTTCTAGTAATGTTGCTTTTCCCTTACAGTCTTGAATTACTTTGTGACAATATCCGTATCACCAGAAAAGATGTTGAATGACACTGGCGAAGTGGGCTACTCTATATGAGTGGCAGCACATCCTTCAAATTTTAATTTAAAAAAATGAAACAAACAACATCTGGGAAACCATCCAGCCCATACTAGATTTTTTTTCCAGGGAGCATCCAAATGACGTTTCTGATGTTTCTGATCTTGGGAATCAAGTCGTTATGGAAAGTAAGATCTTGGATTTCTAAATGATTCATGCAACACAGTTTCCCATGTCATAAACCGTACCGTGAGGGGAAGGCCTACTAATCTGGTGTAATACTATAGCTGGCGTGTGTTCCAACTGTGTTCCTATCTGGACGATACTGCCCTGACACTCTCTTCCTGTTGGACACCAACAAAGGAGAGGTAATGGTCACATGACAAGCAGCAAGGCCAGCTGTTCCACACCATAATGGAAAGTTACTGTTTCTTTTTCCTGCTGAAAAAACACAGCCGTTTCTCCACACCCCAGAGGAAATAAAAAATTTAGCTGAAAATACATCTCATTAGTTTTCAAACATACACAGAGTGTGTTCTTGTGTAACATATGCTCTGTTGAGTTGGGTTTAATAGTAATTATTGATATATTGTTTTATTGTGCTAAGTGACGGAGTGCGTCTTATTTAGAAACTCAGTGTAATGCTTTATTGTGATTGACAGCTTACTTGACAAAAATAGTTTTAAAGTGGCTTCTTTAAATAGTATACTTGAGCTTGAACATCCCTGGAAAAAATATCAACATAAGCTTGAACTTGTTTGTGCCAAAGTTTTAATGTTGTGGCTTTTGTTGTTTAGCTTAACTACCATCTCTGTTATAACTGAAGAGCTTCCTGTGGTTGAAAGCCCTGGAATACAAGACAGAAAACAACTTTGACAACAGTTCTAATAATTGATCATTTAAATAATTTGTCATCCAAAAGTGCTAAATATTATGTGCTTCTCATATTTGAGGATTTGCTGCTTTTGCTTTGACATTTAAAATCTTTGGGTTTTGGACTGTTGATCAGACCATGGGCTCCAAAAAAAAAAAAGAAATTTATAGGTTATTAATAATGAAAATAAATGTTAATCTCAGTCCTAGCCCATAGATCAGATAATGTATCCAGGTTTGTTTTTTGTGAGTAGTTTCATATCACCGGCCGCCAAAGTGGATGGATGACATCACTCAATGTATTTCTGTGTATTTGTGCATGTTTGTGTTTCCTTTCTAGGTAAAGGGGAGCAATCGTACCCAGACCTGCTGGCGCTGCTGATAGCACTGCTGGTGACGGTGATAGTGGCTTTGGGAGTGAAGAACTCTGTGGGCTTCAACAACGTGCTGAACGTCATCAACCTCATAGTGTGGGTGTTCATGATGATCGCCGGGCTGTTCTTCGTCAACGGAGAGAACTGGGACGAGGGGAGATTCCTGCCCTTTGGCTGGTCGGGGGTATGCACACACATACAAACACAGAAAGAAATCCTACGTCGCAAGCAAGCAAATAAAACATGAAGAATGACACGCAGGTGCGTAAGAAGATTATAGCCCATCTGCTTGTGTTCTTTATGTAAGCCACCATTCCCCTTGCTTCTTCTCTGTCCCAGGTGATGCAGGGAGCAGCCACCTGTTTCTATGCCTTCATTGGATTTGACATCATAGCTACAACAGGAGAGGAAGCCAAGAGTCCCAACACCTCCATCCCCTATGCCATCACTGCCTCACTTATCACCTGTCTCACTGCCTACGTCTCTGTGAGTTACCAAAGACTACAGACATACCGTATACACAAATGCTAATAATAAATGTGTCATTTTGTTGGCATAACGTGTGTCAAATTTGTTAGCATTTGAGACATACAAAAGTAGTTTAAAGACATGTAAGAATGCAGAGCACCCTTATCTTGTTACTCAAAGTATCCCTGTCACAGCAACTAAACACATTTTTCATAGCTGATTTTAATTTTCTTCTGGCACGCAGCCTGGTACTGAGTTGAGGTAATGACTTGGCTCACTGACTTCAATGTTAGAAAATTAAATTTCTATTTCACAAATGAATATCATCAGATCGATTGTGGGAAGACAGTAGGGCTTTAACCGCAGCTTGTAATTCATTCACCCACATAGTTTTTTGAACATTTTGAAACAAAAATTTATGTGTAATATAAGGAATTACCGCGTTGAGAATAAAAGAGAATTTCAGTGATTTCTAACTATCTTTTGTTCACTATTTGGTGATTGATTATTTTCACTGTCTTTTTCAAGATGACATATTTTAGAACTACCGCTGCTGTATTATTTATCATTGTTCATCTTCAAGCCTTCGGCTTTAGCCTCATCTTTTATTGACTTACTTGTGAATACAGACTGAAAGTGTTATCCCAAATTTTGGGAAGAATCTGACAGAGAGATGGAAAGATCAAACATCAAAATGCGTCCCCATGCACTCCAACTGCGTGGGTGTGTATCCCATCTTTGATCTTTACGTATTCAGCTTGCACAGCCTACCAGATTTCTCTACTTTGACACGTTTGTGCTGGATGGTTGTTGCTATGGGTACAGTGTAAAAGCGGCCTATCAGGGAGGAGAATTCTTCAGCATCACCTGGGGGCAAATATTGCATCAACTTCAGAACTCACCTACTTCTCTTTGAAAACCGCGTCTCTCTATTTCTTTTCGTCTCTCAGTCGCATCTGTTCCTCCGTATCGCTTGTCCTCCAAAATCTGTTTTGTCAGCCTCTCTTAATCTCCATCTTTCTTTGATGGCCCTCACTCTCAAACTTTTCTGCTCCCATCAGGATCCTCTAGCAGCTGCAGTTCAACATCCCAAATTATTTTAAGCATTAAGCACATTACATGTCACACCTAATTTTTCTGGTGACAGTGGCTTTACAGTACATTTGAATAAGACAGTGTTAGCTACACACTTTAGCTATATTTAAAATTGTCAAAATTAGTAGGGCTTTTCCTTCAACGCTCATAAGTGGGCATCAGTACAAATTCACTAAAGATTGCCATGAGGAAGAGAATAATGTTGAATGATGTTTCTGAAAGCCCCTCAGTAACAGTCAGGAGTCACACGAACTAGCTGACAGTGAGCTAAAATGGGCACTGTAGGATACAGTTTGGGATCAGCTTTGCCCTCTCAAACAAAGACATTAAAGAGGATCTGTTGTAGGATTCCCTCTAGATAAGTATAGTCCCCTTTGACTGGGTCACACACACTGCCAAGCAGCCTGTGCCTGGATTGGACGAGGGGTTAAGGGCACCAGACTACTAGGGAGAAACTGATCTCTCTATCTTCCTCTCTTTGAGGGTTAGTCTTTTTATTATTTCTCTCTCTTTCTGTAATCTGTTCAAGCAAATCCCTCTTTTGCAGCACAGTATCCGTGACAGATGGCCCTGCATGATTTCACACGTCAGATGCGAGGTTTAAAGACACACACACTTACACACACACGCACGCACCCAAGCATACACACACACACACACACACACACACACACACACACACACACACACACACACACACACACACACACACACACACACACACACACGCATGCACGCACTCACACACACAGTGAGAGACAAGCAAGACCAATGAACATTTTGCATGTGGTATGATGCGGCTCCATACTTGTAAGTATTTACATGTTTATGCGATTATAGCATTCTGATGAGGCCGAGAAAACGGTCTCACCACGTGGTCTATGTAGCAGCCGTTGTGAAATTCTCAAACAATCTAAGAATTGTTTCTAAGATTCTTAGATTGTTGAACAATCTCACAGCACTGTCCATTTGGTAGCTTTTCTGTAGACTAGCAAGCGAATAATGTAACATTGAATCACCTTAAATAACCAACTCTGTGTTTGTATTTAATCCTCTTCCATCCAGGTTTCTGTCATCCTGACTCTGATGGTACCGTACGATGAGATTGATGCAGACGCCCCGCTCATGGAGATGTTTGCTGTGCACGGCTGTATGTTTGCGAAGTATATCGTTGCAGTTGGCTCCATAGCCGGACTCACTGTGTCCTTGCTGGGGTCCCTGTTCCCCATGCCCAGAGTCATCTACGCCATGGCCGGGGATGGTCTGCTGTTTAAGTCAGTGCACACAGCTATTTAGTGTTGTTTAATTTTCATATCAATCTTGATGACATATGACTGTGTCTCAATCTACTCATCTTTGTGTGTGTGTTTAGGTTCCTGGCAAACGTGTCTTCCTACACAGAGACCCCTGCTGTTGCCTGTGTGGTGTCGGGCTTTCTGGCTGCCCTGCTGTCCCTCCTGGTCAGCCTCAGAGACCTAATAGAGATGATGTCCATAGGAACCCTGCTGGCCTATACCCTGGTGAGTGGTGGATAATGACGGCCCACACATACATATAGACCATAGATGGTTATATAGTTAGTTTTATAGGTTAAAAAAAGGCTCTGCTCTTTGAGGAGAGCTCTCAGTGAGAGCACATAGCAAGAGGGATTTTGCTGGGAAAACTAATCCATCCAGCATATGAATTATACAGAATAATGTGATGGCTGCAAACATGCATAAGTAGTAGGTCTTAGCAAAGTAAAAAAAAAAAAAACAGAAGGGTTTAACATATAAACAGGATGTTGTTGTGATGGAGGCAGCTGCAGCAGTAAGCGTTGTTGTCATGAGCTGATATCAGCCACGTTACCTTCTGTCAGGTTATAAAGGCTGCTCTGTGCATGCATGTGTGAATGCGATTGGACGATACCAGACAGCTTACAGCCGATCAGTTGATTAGCTTAAGTCTTTCTGCTATAAAGTGAATCAACCAAGTGTTCCCCTCACGGTTGCAGGTGAGTCTCTGCGTACTGCTGTTACGTTACCAACCTGAGGGCGACATCCACGGCTTTGTGAACTTCCTCTCTGAAGAGCAGAACAACAAGAGGAAAGAAGGCGTTCTGGCTGAGTGTGAGAAAGACGCCTGCTCGCCAACCAGCGAGGCAGATGAGTATGGAGGTCCGCCCACTAACACCTGCGGAGCCAAAAACCTGCCGTCACTGGGCGACAACGAGATGCTGATAGGCAAACCAGATAAAAACGCCTACACTGCCAGTCACCCCAACTATGGCACGGTGGATATGACCACCGGCATTGAGGCCGAGGAGTCAGAGGGTGGGATGTCCCGGCGGTTGAAGAAACTGATTGGACCACGCTACTACACCCTGAGGATCCGATTGGGCCTCCCGGGAAAGATGGACAGGCCGACTCCAGCCACAGGGAAAACTGTCACTGTGTGTGTGCTGCTGCTCTTCATCGTCATCTTCGCTTTTTGCTCCTTCATCATTTTTGGTGAGATCACATTAACAGAATTCACACAGGAATTTATAGTGTAGTGTGACTATAAATTAAATCCTTCTTTCTTTATTTTTGATTCCTGTCCTTTCAGGAGCAAGGAGTATCGGGGAGGGTCGCTGGTGGGCTTTGTTGCTACTAATCTTCTTCATCATCTTCATTGCCCTGCTCGTCGTCATCATCCTCCAGCAACCCGAGAACCCCAAGCGGCTGCCCTATATGGCGCCCTGTGTGCCCTTTGTACCTGCTTCAGCTATGCTGGTCAACATTTACCTCATGCTTAAACTGTCTGCCATCACCTGGATACGATTTTCAATTTGGTGCTTCGTAGGTAAGGGACTAATTCACTGAATGTAAGTTTGTCTTGCATTTATTTTTTCCCTCTTTTATTGTCAGATTTTAAGACAGGATTCACATCGCTTCTACCATCCAGGACAGATGGGAACTGAGCATGTTTTGACCTAAAACAATGATACACCTTGGTCGATCTAAAACAATGGAGTGATTTCATTTCTCTTTTTTGGCCCAGTGAGCAAGTAAAACCTAGTGTGTGCCTCACTTATTCGCTTTGTTTGTTTTGTTATGAAAGAACAAGGAAGTCTCATTTCACTTTTATTTCCTGTATCTATTATATCTGTGTATTTGTATTTGTGTTTGTAATTTTGTCATACAACTTACCATTTAAGTCCTGTAACACTTTTTTTTTTTTTAAATGCTTATGTTAAGTCAGAATTATTGCAGACTGGTGTCCACCAGAGCTGTTTTTGTCCGTACACAAACATCTTGGACATCTGTGCATTTTTTTCACCGTGTGAGTAGGAATGCTGTGTTTCTTCTGACTCACTCACAGCGGGATAAATTGTTTTTAAGCTGGTAAAGAGCTTATTCTGTCTTTCTGCTGTTCATTTTGCATTTGAGCTCTTAAAATCATGCCAAAAGCTCTATTAGTATCTGTTTTTTTGGCTATGTATGTGTGTACATACTGATCAATCAATCAATCTACCCGCAACAAATCTGTGTCCTTTCAGGTGTCCTCATCTACTTCGGCTATGGCATGTGGAATAGTACACTGGAGATCACGGCCAGAGAGAACGAGGTGCACGCCTCCACCTACCAGCGCTACGATCAAGGTGTGGATGAAGGCTTCTGTGGCTTCGATGATGATTTCTACCCACCTACCACTGATCCCTGGGGTGCGCCTGAGGGGGGATCAGGGCTCACTCCGCCCGCTCAGGCAAAACCTGAAAGTGAAGGGATCTCATCAAAAGGTGGTGGCAGGACCGTTGCCGATCACGGCCTCGCTGAGGAGGATCCGATGGATTTCTGAAGGGACTGACTCTATGTTATCCTGAATGTACTGCCTTGTCTGCTGCCTGGGGGAAGGGAGGGGAACAGTAGTGTGAGTGAATGAATGATTGTTTGTGTGTGAGAGTGTGTGTGTGCATGCCTGCATGTGTGTGTGTGTATTTGTTAGCGTGTCTAACCCTTGGGCTAGATTGTTTCTTGGCAGTGGAATGGCTTTTCTTTCACCTTTCTCTACCACGCTTGGCTACCCTGCTCACACAGCAAATGTGGACGTCAAGGTCATGAGTGTCTTATCACAGTCACTTGTTATTCACTTACTGGAGTCCACATCCCACATGAAGAAAGGCCAGACAGAAAAGTGCGCACATAACAAGAGATAAAATGCAGTGTGGTTCACAGCGGTCATCTGTTAACTGTTAGTATCTACGAATTTAGGGGATACGGGAGAGAAGAAAGTGATGAGCGAGGGACAGATGAATCAGCACCTCTCTTCCTGTTTCAACATGGACAGGCAGGAAAGTTAGATGACAGCATGCCAAGCCCAAGCTATTTCCTATGTCCAGGTCGAGACTTTTCTGCATGTTTTTATTTCAACAGACAGGAAAATGGTCACACATGCTCTGAAACACATAAATATTTTTCTTAAAACTCAAAAACCACTTTCTGGGTATCTTTAAATATTTCCCCTGACCCCTAACATCTAGCCCAAGGGACTCAGGAGTGGAGTGGGAAAAAGGGTGTTGATGTTTTCTGTCACAAATAGTACTTGGACTTTGCTTGCAATAGTGCCTTCATCAACTGTAGGTGTATGTGAGTTTCTGATTATGTCTGTTTTCTACTTTAATTTTGCCTGTGTACGTGTGAGGGTGTATGTGCAATCAAACTCCACCTTTTACATTGATTCCCATGTCCGTGTGTGTAGATATAAAGTGTGTTCTTCAGATTGTTTTACTGTGTGTGTGTAGGTATTTGTTTCGTTTCGTTCTTTCCACTCTGTGCCCCAGCATGAAACTCAAAATCAGTCCACCTGCAACAAAGCAACTCCTGCTGCAACATAACACGTGCTTGTCAGCTCATCAGCTACCTAGAAAGAAGAGAGAGTAGAGGCTATAACAGAGAGAGAACAGGTTGAAACCTAATTGACAACCTGCATGGTCTGTTTTGATGAATGTCATATTTTCTTTTCAGTCTTTTTTGTGTGCTTGTCTCTCGGTTGATGTAGTTCTTGCTGTTTACCAGAGTTGGGAAGGAATCAATTTTCAGTTCCATCAGTTCAGAAAATGAATTTTCTTCATAGTTCGTGTCTTTTCTCCTACAGATGAAATCAAATTAAGGGGCTGTACAAAAATGATTAGAGAGGGTTTTGGGTCAAAAAAGGGGAAGGGTTGACTTTGTCTTTTTGGGAGAACTGTTAAGGATCTTTTCATTTTATCCAACGCCAGATTTATATTTTATTCAAAATGTTCATAGTAGATTCATTGTTTAAAAAAAATAGAAACTTACATTATTTTGATATATTGGGGTGAGGGTATTTCAGTCCCTTCCTAAGTCAAGAGGAAGGTTCAAAGGAAATAGTAATAATACTGTGGAGGGTTTTTGCTTTTGTTTTTTTAAATGTGAAACATATGTTCCAACGACCTTCCCCACACCAATAATTTTCATACAGTCCCTTACTGAATAGGAATATGTTATAAATAAGTTGGAATTTTACTTTCATATTGAATGGACTGAAATCCTCCTCTTCCATCTGTCCCCTTAACCACCCCCCCCAACCCTGCGCTTTTTGCTCTATATTTTTTTATCCTCTAACTTCCACAACTCCTTTGCTCTTCTGGCCCAACTCTTCCTTCAGCTATTTGCCTTCTCACCCTCCTCTTGATATCCATCGGGCCATGTCAGCAGGGAGTTACCACTGTAACTCACAAGTGATATTGCTGAGATTGGTTTTCAGTCAGGATTTGAAGCAGCAAGCTGTTCCTGGCCTGTCGGTGCATTAGCTGTTTAGCCTCTGAAGCAGCTAATGCAGTGTCTGCTATCGCTCCTCTGATTTGTCATCAGAGCATTTACTCCTCTCCCTCTGGTTCTGCTCTAACCCAGGCCCCCCCGTTCTCCCTACCTCTTCAGTTTTTTGTGCATGTAGCTAGTGTTGAAGTCCCACTGTACATGTTACCTTCACTGTTGCTGCACCCCGAAGTATTGTGAAAATCAATCAAATCAAATCACGGTCCTGTATAGCTCAATGTGCAGGACATGTAAGCTAATGCTGCCAAGGTTGGGGATTTGATTACATACTAAGAATGTATGCACTCATGGCACTGTAAGGGAATTTGGCACACACCAAATAGCATGCTGTTATGTTAATAAGTTAAGGGCGGGGGACGCGTCTATCATAGCTGCTGCTGTCTGCCCTGATTGTCCTCCTTGTACCTTTTCCTCGTGCCCCCTGTTGCTGCATCTGTCCCTTATAGGGAAGCCTTACCTGTCTAATGCACTAAATCAAAGGATGCCAAGCTAAACCCCCACCCTACCTCTGCTCCTCTCACACTCATCCACACTCAAAAACAAAAAGATTCCTCCAGGAAGGAAGAGGTCAAAGTTGGTGCTGTCCGGTGAAATATTTGTGGTACCCATCCCAAAAACACAGCCCAGTATCCTGAGGAATTAACATTGGATGATTCTGGATGATCCTCACAAACACCCACCAAACATTAAGGTCATGTCCTCTGTAGTGGCCTGGAGGGAGCTTAAATTCTACAATTGAAAGTTGCACACGGTGTATATTTTACAATCTGATTACAGTATTTTTAAATTCAATGTGTTTAAATTACACTACCTTTAGGTGAACAAAAATGACTCGATAATCAATTTAGTATCTCCAAACCGAAAATTGTACCCGATTGAGTGGATAAGGCTTTGAAACAGCTCTTAGACTGTCATAGGGAAATAAAAATGTACAGACAATAAGATTGCAAAAGAAATAAATAAATAAAAAAAGATATTCCTTTTTGAGTCTGGTCCAAAATTTCGGAGGGGAGTAGGGTTGTGTTGCTGGGACTTAAGTCCTGATGTCGAAAGTTGTTAAAAACCCTACTTCAGCCTCGGGACCTACAATCAAAGTTACCATAACCACGATCTTTCAATGACCTTGATAAACTTTTTTAGCTGCCAAACCTCAACCATAATTTATTTGCTATGACCACAATCATGGGTGTTGCAGCAATGTATATTTAAGAAAACATTCAAAATGTTGCCATTGATCATAATCAGAATCATCCAATATTGACATTCCCTCTACAGGGAATGTCAACAGGGTTGGAAAAAAAAAACAGCACATCCTAAAATGTTTGGATACTATATCTCACACATATCCACACATATATCTCACTGTTGTACTATTCAGCCAAAATACCTTCCCCACCCAGATCGCCTCTCTTTTGACTTCTCAGCCAAAAGACTCAAGCAGCTTTGCAATCATAGCTCAGCCAAAACAAGAAGGCAAATTAAGGCGGTGACATGCCTCTGACACTGAACTGTACAGTCAACTTTCTATATTATCTGCTCTCTGGTATGCATAATAGTGTGTGTGTGCACGTACTGTGTGTGTGTGTGTGTGTGTGTGTGTGTGTGTATGTGTGTTTCTGGTCTATGCCTGCGCCTCAATGTGACTGTCCGGTGAACGTGTAGCATGCTGTCATGCACGAGGCCTAAACTGTAAATGTTGTACTTGCATGTGGTGACTGATCGCAACGAGACATAATAGAACACTAACCCAAACCAAACACAGGCTTAGTTCTTATACAATGGGAATGTGGGCCGCTGAGCTTTGGGAAGATAACAGGTGTATGCAACTGAATCAGCATCAAAAAACACCATCGTTCAGGATCCTTTCCAGGGAGATGAACTAAGAGGTATTCATTGCACCCTGCTATCGTTTCTATTCAGGCTCAAGTCCAAAGCATTTGTTATTACTGTACTTTAGAGCTCAATATTATGTTAGATTAGAAATGAATTCTCTGAGCTAAAAGAAGATTATCTGCTGGATTCAATTCAAATCATCAGACATTCTCTCCAATATTTCTGAGCTCATTAAGTAATCTCACCCAAGTATGGGAACCAGGGCTCCGTTTGGAAAGGGGGTAGAACATGTAGCAAACACACGGCTGAGGGGATGACACATCTTCCCTCAACCACTTACAGTATACCTACTTCCTGTATATCCCCTTTATCAACCACAACCTCTGCAAGCCAAAGTCCACAATGTTTGTTTACTTTCCACGTACAGGAGACTGTAGTTTCTCCAAAGAGAACACTTAAGATACAACAGAGCTAAGAATTTTTCTTGCCAATAAGCTACTAATGTCAGTTTATCACAAGAAGACTGATTTTTTTCTCACAGTGACTTTATTCAACAGTGCAATGATCATTTTTAGAATCCTAGTTGCTAAGTATTTCATTGAAAGATCGAAAGTATTAGTCTAGACTCCAAAGACTACATCTGAGCACTGATATGATACAGTGAAAAAGTACGTTAAAGGAGGAATGAACTAAAAGGAAAGTATTTTTCTACAGTTGTTTCCGATCCACAGACCTTCCAGGGGTAGGTGTGCATAAAAGAGCTGGGTGGAGTTAATTGGCCTTCACTTTCTGTGTTTTTGTTTAATCCCTAGGAGGCCTGGGAGAAACTGCTAAAAAAAATATATTTTTAACAACTGTAGACTCTCTAGAAAGATAAAGCTCATTTATAAACCTTAATCCTTTCCTTTGAAGGATTTTGAAATGATTGGTCTAGACGTCAATAGGACTGTAGAAGGTTTAGGAGTAAGAGTGCTACAGAGAACATGCAGAAACTATTTTAATACAATTCTATAAAGGGTAAACCACAAGAGTAATCGAATATTGCCAATATTGCTTTTAAAGTCAGCTACTATTTGTTTATTTTGTCTCGGAGAAGGCGCGCCATGTTCTTCCTGTGCTCTGTGTTCGCTGTGGCCAAGTGTCCAGTCAGTGTGTGTTGGACTTGTTGAGATCGGCTTCTCTCGCAACAACTAGATATTCCTTTTATATTCTGTATATTTTGGCACAAAGCTGTATAATGTAGTTGTTTTTTATGTTGATTTTTAATGGTTTCTTCCATAAGTGTGGTTATTTTGCTCCTGGGTGCACTGTTTTTGCTGAGTTGTTTGATATTGCTTCCATGCAACAATGAAAATTATTTATTGCAAATACCAAAAAAAAAGGCTTGCTCGTTTATTCACAAACAAGATGAATATGCAAATACATTCATATACAGTTATGCAATGGTATTGTGCATGGTTGTAAGTGTGGAAAAAAATCTGGTTTTAAACCTAGTATGACCCAGATGTTTTTCTATGTTTCATCAGATAAGGAAGAGCTTTGTAAAAAGCAAAGAGCTTTCAGGGTCCCTTTTGGGCTGATGAGCTAAAAAGGGTGTCTGAAAATCCCTTCTTTAACTCTAAAGAAACAAAGCTGCTGGTGATGTGCCTTGCATTTCTTGGTCCTTTTGTTGTTAAGGGAATTTACCATGAGTAGGAGGAGAACATTATTGATGGTAATTTTACTGTAGCATTGTTTCTGTTTTTTTGCAATTTTGTATTTTATTATATAGAGGTCTCAGCAAAGACTGGTAGCAGGGGGAAAACAGCTGACCTGGCTCTGCCAAAGGTTTCTTCACTGGTGCTTCTTCAGGAAGTCACAACAACAAGTTAATGAGTGAGTTTTACAGGTGTTAGTACAGTAGGTGGCGCGTGGTCGCAGCGAGCCAGGCTAGCTGTTTCCCCAAACGTCCAGTCTTTACACTGAGGGAAACCAACCATCCCTCCATACTTTTGCACATGGGAATGGTATCGATCTGCTCATCAGGCTCTTGGCAAGAGGGCGGATAAATGCATGTACCAAAATGTCAAACTGCTGCTTTGACCAGGTAAATATACTCACATCAGTCAAATGTTGCACAGTTGCATGATTAGAATAGTGTTAACTAGAAATTTAGGATATATCAAAAAGTATCACTTGTTATTAACAGGGTTTTGCATCTCTCCCACTCAACAATCAAAAATCAGAGTGTGAGAAATCCATCATATAATATATATATATTTATATAAACAACATGTAGCATGTAGCTTCAATAGACCAGAACACAACTTTGCCTTGATAAGAAGCCTTCACTTTCTCTCCCTGATCCCTGGGAAATTCACTGATCTAATGTTAAAGTTATGATTTTTGCTTTTTTTTCCCCCAGCCACAAGAAAACACACACAGTGAAAGGGAAAAGGTTCATGAAAGTTCTCCAAGTATTGTTGAATTGTATTCTGGACATAAGTAAAAATATACAAGGCAAGTTGATGGACTGTGGAGATACGAGAAAAGAAAATCAAATACTTCTAATCAGAATTGCTGGAAAGGATAAATATATATATATATATATATATATATATATATATATATATATATATATATATATATATCAGAGGATTGAAGCTGGTATATAAGAACATCCAAGAGGAGTTTAAAAGAGCAAGATAAGAAAAAATTCTTTTAAACTTTTTACATTGTTGTTGGTGTTGTTGATAGATAGCAACCACACATCAATGTTTAGCATATCATATCATAACACTTCCAGTCTCTTTCAGCAATACATGACAGCTTGGTTTCCTACACTCCCACTGCTCTCCTTTGGACTGGATGGCTCAAAGCCTGAAAAGCATCACGTTTCAGGGAGTACACACACTGACATGATCACACACAGACACACACCTGCACGCACAGCTGTGCCAGGAAATTCAGAAAGACAAACTGTAAAGTGACAGAATGATGTGTAGAAATACAGTAACTGAGTGTGTCTGTACGTGTGTGTGAAGATAAGCTGAGGACAATGAGATACCACATATTGTTTCCAAAGAATCATATAATATCTGTGGTATGACTCAGTGACCTTGATATGGACAGAGAGGCACACAGTCAGCCAACGCTGGAGAGAGTTGTCTTTGCACACTCACACTGTGTGTGCATGCGTGTGCATGTGTGGCTGTGCGTGTGTGGCCGGCCGGGGAGGAATTGTACAGTGTTTGGCTTTCAGAGTCACAGGGACGGGCTCTTCTGTGCTGACCTAACTCTCATTACGGATATGATACATTAGTAACAATTAATGTTCTCTCATTGCTCTCGGCTTAGTTTCACACCAACATTGACACTAACACTACACACACAATTATCAATAGTCCAATGTTGCCAATCTGCAACAAAAAGCACAACAGACAGGTTGTTCCAGGGCAGTGATAACCGTATATCATACACAGACACACACACAAACACACACAACCGCGTCAAATACCTCATCCACCCTCTGCCTGCTGCATTTGTAGTGATGTGCGAGATGAGAACGTCTTATGATCTCAGTTCGACAGACTCGAGACAAGGGCGGTTTTGATTTATTTTATCTTTATTATATAAATCAAACAATAGCACATCAGTGAAACAATAAATAACCAGCTAATACTGCGTCTATACGGTCGTTTCTTCCGTTTGGGAATATCAGGTTTCATCTGTGTTCAGAGCACATTTGAAATGTTGAACATTCAAGTCATCACATTCCTTCAAGAGAAGCTTGTCTTCATAATACTGATTTCTTTAAATGCGAACTAATGAAACACACTTTTAGCTGCTGACCTTTTTAACAGCTTCTCTTTGTGAGGACGTTTGACTAAGATGTTTAAAGGATATTTTTTAATTCCACAGTTACAGGATAGACTCCTTTTTTGTCACTCAGTTGTTATCCATACCTAAAAGAGAAGCAAGTTAGTCAATCAATTATGAAATATAGCTATTAGATGACAGGTTTATGAACAAAATATGAAAATGTTGTACTCTACTTTTGCCAAGTCAGTGCACATACTAAGGCTCTAATTCAGATTGTAAAACTGCTGGCTAAAGCTCTCCAATAAAATTTATGTTCCCATCATTCTTCTGTCATCCTGCAGAGGCTAGGCAAAAACAGTGCTACGTTTTTTTTTTTTTTCAAGTCTATCACTCAAGAGGCAAACGCACTAGAAGGTTCTACAATACTGTGGTGAGAAATTAGAGAGAATAAGAGAAATCAACGTACATAAACAATGTTAATTAACATATTTTCAACTCCAAACATATTACTGTCATACCCTGCTCTTATCAAAAACAATAGATCATGATATTATGATATAAAAAATATATTTATCAACAAAGGCACTCATAAGTTTTCATCTCTAGGTGCACAATAGAAAAATAGATGTAATATAGAAGATCAATTTTCAGTCCACAGGGCCTCAGGTGATCAGAAATGCAGGCAACTGTGGAGGCCGTTACTCAGGAGCTTGTACAATTATGTAAGAGTATGTTGAGTCCACAACACGCCCAAAATGAGGAGGCTGGAATATAAGCTCTGCGATACAAACACAATCCACAGGCGAAAAAAGAGCTCCAACAAAAACAGTCTTTGTGTGTTTGGATGTGTGAATGTCTTTTATGTATGTGTTGTGCTCATTCAAGAATTTTTCTCGTGTTCTTCCTGACATAAACCAACATGAATGAATGTGTGAATGCGTCTCTTTCTCTTCCAGTATAAGTTTGCATGTAATTGTTATTGTACTGAAAGTGAATGTGTGTGTTTGTGTGCTTTGGTGTATATGTCTCTACATACAAACTAGCTACAGTCCCCCCTACACATCCACGTGGGATTCAGGATCTGTCCCGGCTCAGACGTGGGCGCTCTTGGCGTGATTGGTGGAGGAGGCGGCTGGCGCGTTGCCTGCTCCCTGTTTGGAATAGTAGAAGCGGTTGTTTTCCTGGTAGGGGCGGGAGGAGGAGGACTCTGATGAGCAGCAGGTGAGGATGGACCCACCCAGCAGGGAGAAAATAGTGCCCACCCAGCCAGTGTAGAGGGAGAAGCCAAACGACATGAGACCGTGCTCCTGGTGGGCCCCGATGGGAAACCAGACCGTAGATACCATGCCACACAATGCTGAGGAGAAAGAGGTAGAAAAACTGTTAAACTGGGAATATAAAATATTGCAACTGAAGGCAACATAGACACACATGTAAATTACTTTAAAAAATAGTGAATGTAAATTTGGAATTCAAAATGGTGCTGCTGAATGTAAGGAGTTCATTAGTGCATTTATTATCACCCCACAGGGCTGGTGTTTAAATACAAACGACATAATAAAACTAGGGATGCAAAATGGAGTAAATGAGCAGTGTACATAAACTCAAAGCTGAATTATATTGGAAAAACAAAATGGTACTGCTGAATAGGATAAATACACATATACTGTTAGCCTTGCTTCGTCACATAGAGCTCGCATGCGCTGGCACATGGGATGAAAAAATAGTGCAAATAAAAGCTTCCTCTACACATATGCATGCTCTATCATCATCATCACACTCTGGTGGCAAAGAGGCAGAATTCCAAATAATAAGATGTAAATAAACTTGGAATACAAAATGGTGCAGCTGAAGGCACAACCTCAGCTGCACCTGACCTTGTGCTAAAACGTTCAACGAGCATGACCGAGGCTTGGTTAGATGAATAATTATATGCTGGCATGGGTACACAGCACAGAGACACATCGGAAATTTGAACTAAGCTATGGCTTCACACCATAAACTCCATGCAGTATGTAAACCACACGTTCAAATTCATAATCCACTGAGTACCCACTCGGGCTGTCAGTAACTTTGTAATGATCAAAAGCATAAAGAGTTGTACGTCTTTGTGTATTAGGACTTCCCCTTGAGTATCTACAGTCTTCACAGACAGACTCGTTGTGGGAAATAGGCACATACTGTATGACCTTACACATACAGTGGCTGTACAAACACAGACCAAAAGAGGTGTGATAAGATAAATAACAGATGACAGGAAAAAAATAAGATTTAGCATTTTAATATTCTGATGCTTACTTATGATACTTTTTTTGAAGTTGGAACAAGAATTGAGGAAGCATTTCAAAAATAAAGCTATAACAGTTCTATTATATTTTTATATTCACGCAGGACACAAGGGAATGACCGACTGAAAGAAAGAATGGGTAGAACAATATTAGTGAGCAGAAACTAAATTGTGCTATATAAGGTTTGCCTTGAACTTCAGAAGAAGGGCTTAACCTCTTCCGAGACCTGTACTAATAGTGAACTCCCCCTGACGGGGACACATCAACTGTACTATATGTTGGATTTTTGCCATTATGCATCACAGGCTAACACAGAACAGCGGTATTAAGTCATTTTACCACCTATAAATGTTTAATATATTGAACTAGAATGGGCAAAAGCTGAATCCACAAATATTGTGTGGACTGAAAGCCTTCCCAACTGATGCTTCAGAAGACACTGTAAACAAAAACAAAAAAATTTGACTCAAACTAGTTGTTGCTGGGATGCTCTTTGCTGCTTTTATGGACGCAGTGAAAGGCAGTGTGACAAGCATCTTAAATTCTGCTGTGCACTTTTGTAAACAAGCAGACATAAACACAAAAATTAATCCTCCCTGATATAAAAGTGTCCCTCAGGACGAAACAGAAAATCTTTTCACTGAGTAAGGCCTTTAGCTATTTTGTATATATGCAAAATTACAATGAGGTTATTTGGTGATGTTTGCAATTAAGGGAAATTGTGCACACGTCGAAAATAGTTTTGCATTGACTAACATGGGCAGTGGAAAAGCCAAACAGGTGGCACAGTTGTAAATTTCATTCGAGGGACACAGACACTGGAAAATGCTGCAGCACAAGTCAAATATTTTTAAGCACAATAAACAGGGCAATTCAGGGAGTGAGTTTCCATGTGGTTCAGGACAAAGGCAGGGTGTGGATGAGAGTAGGTGGAGTAGAGGAATGTGATGGGATCTGGGGGGAAGGGTTCAGTGGAACAGGAACATATAATTGTGCGTGTGTGTTTGTGCATATATGTGCACCCTAGAGAGGAAAACAGCCATATTCAACATCCTCTCCTCTCAGCACCGTGTAAGCTTTTGAGGTGAGGTTAAAAGAGGTCAGTGTCATTGTGTGCATGTGAGTGCAAAACAATTTGACCAGCTTTGGTTTACATTATGTCTGCCCATGACATTTGGTCTTTGTCCACTTAACAGTTTAAGTTGTTCTATGTGAACGAAATACAGTTGAGCCTCTTACCGACTATTAATAAAAGCACTCCTCCCAGGACGGTGCGTTTGTTCTTGGAGCTCTGGGGTTCGTCACCAAGGCTGATGCAGGGCATGGACATGAGGAGCATTCCCACGGCTGGGAGACCCAGGATTGAACCTGTGATCATCAGGGCACGGGTCGTCTGGATATAGGCTGTAGAAAGACACATACTGCATGAAACATATGATAGTACTGTCCAAAAAAAAAAAAAAAACAAGGAACTTCCATCATAAAGCCAAAACTTGTGGGTAATGCTCATGGACCATGGGAATAAATAACAACTTGAGTTACATAACAAATTCGACAGGTCAACGGATCTTTGATATCAGAACTAAATATGATTGTCCAATTCCAGATTTTGAAAGTACAGATGTAGGATCTGTAAAGAGAAGAAGTAGTGGAAATAACACGATGTAACTAACTGCATAACATCAAGTGAGAAAACAGAGTACATTCCAATATATACCTACACTGTATAAAACCACTATACTGTTGCATGGATGTACACAGAACCGTTTCTACCTGGCAGGTCAAGGATCTGCGTAAGGGAGACGCAGTGGTATAGTCCCGTGGAGATGACACAGTCAGCCCAAGGTCCCTTGGCTCCTAGCTCATCCATCTTCTTGCATGTGTTCAAACCGTATTTACACATATTCACCCAGTCGTTGGTGGCTGTCGCGATCACTATGCCCAGCCAGCCGAGGCTGCTGATGAGAAAGCCGCTCAGTTGGAGACACGAGTTCGCCATCACGCAAACTGTGCGTAGAAGTCCCTTGTCCCTTGTTCACAAACCGTTAGAAAAGTATGAAACTGGAGTTGAGAATGCCTGGCAAAATGAACCCAAATGTTGAATAACACGGCCTGAACTCTAATATTTGAACTGATATTCCACCACACAAGTTAATCCAGGGTTAAAGTTTACTTTTTCCCTTCCAACTCAGTAATTCCATCAATTGGGCTCTGTTGCGCTCTTCAAAAGAATTGAGATTTCACATCATCATAGGTTTTATAGGGGGTAGTTCAGTAAGGGAAAAAAAAAAAAAAAACTACTCTGAAACTGCCAGCCAATCAGATACATACTTAGCTTATGCGGACAAAAAAAAGAAAAAAAATATCTCCCACTTGCTCACTTGTATTGTTTCTCCAAAAAGATGGAGCGAAAAAGCACCCGTCTTGCATGAAATGACTCAGGATACCCTGTGCAGACCGATCTGGGATCTGGCTGAACTGGGAGCGGAGGAAATGTAACAAGAAATCTGCTGCCATCTACTGGTCACACTAGGCAGTCGTGCCATACATGTGCGTTGTTTCCAGCAGGATACCTCATATAGATCACTGAAATCACTGAAGTAAAAGAAGGAAAATATGATCACCAACAAGTAAAAGCAATCCATCTGAAATGTACCTGAGTAAAAGTATCCAATTTTCAGCAAAATGTATATAAGGTGTCAAAGTAAAACCACTCATTATGCACCTTAGCCCCTTCCTGTATATATTTCTATACATGTTATTGTACTGTTATCGATGTGTTAACGTGTTACCTACATGTCAATGCAGATGATCGAGGTGGAGACATAGTTTGAGCTGCTGTATGTGCGGGAGTGTAGTTAATCTAGAAAATATTAATTTACATTGTAATACTACATCTGTTCTACTAACTACAACTGTACTGTCGTAAAAAGTGCAACATTTTTCACTGAAATGTAGAGTAGAAGTATGAAGTTGTTTAAAAAGGAATGTCCAGTACCTGAGTGAATGTGCTCCATCATGATTATTACTCATAAACACACACACACACACACACACACACACACACACACGCACACACACGTAGTTACTGAGCCTGCTATATTTTGCACATGGTCACTGTCCAGGTAATTAATCAGCTACACTGCACTTGCACAACGGCAACCAATGACCTTTAATGTATACCACAAATCCTGTTTTTGTTTACTGTACTGTCTTACCACATGATATATGGTCCAGTGTGTCAGGACTAAACAGCAAAAAACTCTTAGTCGTTGCAGTAGTTACACTTGTCCAAGAAAAGTTACGTTTTGGCATATTTGCATTGAGGTAGCCCGTGAGCAGCTGTTATCTGTATCTTGCTGGAGGTACCTACATTTTGGAACCACTGCTCTGTACTAAAAATCATCAACAGAGGGTGATGTAGAACAGCAGTGGTCTACAGTTGACACTCAGGTGTTTTAGGACACGGTGTTTCCTTCCTCCTGTCCTTGCTGGATGGAGTTAAGCAAGTCCTCCATCACTCACATCAGTTCAGTGACATTGCAGCTGCATAGCAATCAGTCTAAGAGGAAGACAGAGGCCGACTGAGACGCTTCAGAGAGTTGCACAAGGTCACTGTCGTTAATGGCATGTTTGCACCCCTTCCTCTGGTGTTGTGCTCATTGCTCTTGTGTGTGTGTGTGTGTGTGATCATATCCGAGGCTATGGTTACACTGACTGATAAATCACATGAGTCTCAGATCAGCCATCTAAACAAGTAAAAGCGTGTAATCTTGTCTGTTTTGTTATGTGAACACGAACAATTCTAGACTAGAATAAGATATCTATAAGTAATCAATATTCATTTCAACACATCTGTCTTTTCACTTTCACCTGGGGCATCCCAACAGTATTATCTTGCGTATCAAAATCTAATGCATTGTTTTTCAACCAGCTGCACTGACTAGGAGAAAAGTAAGGAAATAAAAAGGAAAAGACTAAAGTGCTACAACAGGTCAAAATGCTGCACGAAAACAAAAGTTGCACCCAGCAGTATTGTGGCAACGGCACGGTATCTTGTTAATACCTGCTCCGCAGTTCCTTTAGCTGCTTCAAAGTGAAAGCCTTCAACTGAGGATAATCAATTATGGCTTCTACTGTGGATTCACAGCAGATGATTTTGAATTTTGGTCATTTAGTGTAGCTTTGTTAAGTTTTAAAAGAAACTACAAGTTGCTGTTTTTATGCTTTGTACTTTTTCCACTGCTTTTTGTGAGAACAGATGCATTTTACTAAAGTCAGTTGCTTAGATGTAGAGCTGCAGGCGCTTACTGGGGCTTAGGCAATTACAAAGCGCTAACAAACAATCTACAAGTCCCTGACACTGCTCTGGTCAGCCCCTCCAGCACATTCACCAAACCCCGCTGACATTCCAGCATGGATGATTATTATGTCTTTTTCTTGTCATTGCAGCTGGCAATTAGGCTGTGTTTTCACTGAAAAACGGTTAGGGCCGTTCACATGAATGGTATGCTGAGTGTCAAAAAGTTGAAAAAAAAAATGGAAGATTGAAAACTGGTATCGTGAACTGTGACGGAGCTTTGTCCCTCTGACACTGTATGTGTATGTGTCACATCCAGGCTAAAAGTGGTAAGATACAGAACACATTATAGATCATTGGGGTAAGTGGTTTGAGCCAGCCAGCCATGTGAACAGACAGTTTTACACTTCATCTCTCCCACCATTACACTGTATCACATTCATATCTCTCTGTTTCCCCACAAGCTCTCTCGCCCGACTCTAATAGAGTTGTTGCGTGAGAGTTGGAGAGCGAAATGAACAGAGATATTCAAAGAAGAAGTAGAGTGAGAGTGAGCAGGGCATATCCCACTATGATTCCCAGAGCAGTTTGTCTGATAGAGGGGTGAGGCAGCAAGGGAATGGGAATATTATGCTAATGGGGTGAGGATTGCAACAGTGACGCTGACACAGAGGGATGATGGGATTTTAGCCCCCCTGGGGAGGGGAATGATGGGGGCGGCAGTGCGTGTAGACTGCGCGTGTGCGCGCGCGCGTGTGAACGGGGCATCTAAACACAGCGGAAAGTTTAAAACATAGTGGAGCAGGTGGGAGAGGAGGCACCACCGAGTAGCCCCTTTCCTACCCTTCATGCTGTCAGGGCTGTCAGCCGGGCGGTTGAAAGAGATGAGGAGCAATGACACATTCTTTGTCTTAGCAAAGCAAGGCTAGTGGTCAAAGGGAATGAGTAATGTGCAGGGAGGTGAAGAGGAGTAATGATAGAGTTACTGGAGGAAGAAGGGAACCTTTTTAGGCCAGCCCACTGTGATGGAGTGGCAGCCATACTGGATGAGTCATCCAGGCCTGGGGGAATGATGGGTACTTTTTCAAACAGTTGTCAAGTCGCATTCTGTGATTAACAGGAGGTAGAAGCCGAGGAGAGGAGGATCAATTTTCTGCCACACTGCAATAGTGACATGACTTGAACCGATGTGGTTTTCTGTCAAAATGCTACACAATTGATCTGTTAGGAAAAATAACTATGTTCATCATTTATTACTCATTATCTGGTCTGCAAAAATTAAATTTGTCTCATTTGGGAACTAAACTCTTCATGTGCGCTTGCAATTGCTATTTCCTAACTTACCCCCTGGATTACTGCTTCTCATAATTTGAAACAAGAAAGTCAATTGAAATTGCAGGTTCTTATCCTTTCTTTCCACACAAACTGTCTCTCTTGGGCCTTTGTGGGTCTGGCGGTCGTTTTAGCAGCATGTAGTCCACAAAGAAATACACAAATAGTTCTCAATAAATGATGCTGAAGTTCTGTGGAGTAAAACAGGAATTTTGGCATAGTTTTTTTACTTACATCTCTAGATTTGAATGTGAGGCATTGTCACAAAACCCCTTTCTTGCAAATGTACTTTATTTCAGAGCTTCCACCAAATTTAAGTTGCTTCTTAGTTATACTGGTGAAAATTATTTTATATCTCTGGCCCTATGCCTGGTGTTGACATGCATCTCTTGTCTGGATTTTGCATAGACATGACTGAGCTAGATTACACTGAAATCTGCTTCTCTATGCTATTATACATATCCACTGTTCACATCACTTTCTTTCACGATGTTGTCATCTGAGCTACCTTACTACCAGTTTGGCATGAATGATGCACTTTCTGGTCAATTTTTCTGTGTGAACTTTTGCACAGTACCTTCGTGGCCAAAGTGCTGTTATATTGTTCCACGCAGATCTCTTTTGTTTCAGACTGCACTGTAGATGACAGAGCGGATGGCCCATGTTACTGCAGCGGGAACCAAGCCGCAACTTGATTTGTGTCTAATCCTCCAGTGTGTCCGTGGTTTAGCAGCCATCGCTCACCGCTGACTGTTTTAGCCATTAGTATCAATTAATCTCAACAACCGCTGTTGGCCATTACACTCAATACATCACCACAGGCTCTGCGAACTATATACCACGCAGAACATAACAGTGCGGCACAGCCACGTCTCTCTGTGGGAGAGGATGAGAGATACGTGTGTCATTCCCCATATGGCTAAGTGGGGGGAAAAAGAGAGTTACAACTAGAAACAGGGAAGGAGACAGAGACAGGGAGAGTAGAGTGAAAATAAGGTGATATATAACTCATTCTGGACCTCTGGGACTGAGGAGTGCAGCCTCTGTCAGCACAGTAAATATACTCTCAGAATTTGTCGTAATAGTTCATTAGTGCTGGGAAGAGATTTACGTAGGTAGCAGAGGTGAGGAGATTGGATTAGGAAAAGGGCATTTTGTTTTCCAAAATACGTGTTCTAAAACTGTTATATATAAACATATTTAAAAATTCCTGGACAGTTGGCACCTTACCACATCAACTTATTTCCATTAAGCCCTGACTCCCTCCTTCCCTCTCCTTATCCCTCTATCCTTCTCTTTTCCTCTCTCTCTCCAGCATTTTCAAACTACTTAAATTAGCCTCCTCATCATTCTGGTCTTTATAATCCTCCTCCCCTCCCCTTTTCTCCTCTGTTGTCACCAGGAATAGAATAATCTATTGCTCTTTACATGCTGGACTGTGCATTATCTAATATAGGAGATGGGAATGTGTTGGGCAGTCAAACAGAGAGAGAGAGAGAGAGACATAGGGAGAGGAAGACGTGTCATGACTCGTATATCATGTTGATGAGAGGCTCTGCAGTCCTGGACTGAGTTGAAGTTGGGCCACATATGGACCATAAGATTACATTACATTACTTATTCTTACTTATTCTCTGTCTTTATGAGAGTGATATCAGAAGAATCATATCAACCTCATGTCTTTTTGTTAAATATGGAGTGGGAGTCAGGCGGTGTTTAGCTTACCTTAGCATGAAGACTGGAAATTGGGGGAGACATCCCAGCCTGAAAAGAACATTTCTATACCCACAACTCTAAAGCTCACTTATTTAGCCAAGTCGCACGTGGAGAGAAATGTAAAAAAAAACAATATGTGATGTAAAGGGAAGCTTGGTGCGCAGCATCCGTGGGTGTTACATGTGCTGCTAGATATGTTCAGTGAGCTGACCAAGTTTTGGCTGTGCTCTTTGTACGATCAAACATGATCGTACCAAATCTGGCAGCTTTACTGTAACAACAAAATTTGTGAAGCTGCACTGTCGTCACACCCACCTGTTGTTCGCCAAGAAATAGTTCCAGCAAATTACTTTTCTCAAAACCACAAATTATCTACATAAATATTTTGTCTGTCAAGGTGGTAAACAAATGAGACAAAGTACTTACATATGTCGGTTTTAGAGTGTACTTTGGGCATAGCCAGGCTAGTTGCTTGATTTTTACACTAAACTAGTCCAGCTCCTTAAGAGAATAAGTGTAGGACTATCTCCTTAAATTGTTTGAACTCTTTAAAGCTGCACTAATTAATATTTTTTATTTTAACAGTGGGTTAAATGATTATGTAATGTGAAAGGGATCAGTCACAGTGACAAACCTACAGAGAATTATCATTCATTCTGCAGGTCCCCTCAGCTCTTCAAAGCGTTTTAGCATCTTCCAGCTCATTGTTTTGGTTTTATGGCCCTCGATTTACTGTTTGGTTCACCCTCACTGCTCTCATCAGTCTCATTTTCAATCACAGCAAGAAGCTGTTTTCAGCTCTGATAAAGCCACTGTTCGCTACTTGCCCTGCACCAAAGCACAGAGGAACAAACACAGTTGGACTTGCATTAGCCAGTTGTATGCTAACGTAACTGATGGATGTGTAAACAGGCAGATGTTTGCTAACAAGTTCACCTTATCAGTTTATTCCACAGCTGCCAAGTGGCAAAAAAAAAAAAAAAAAAAACCCAAAAACCCCAATCTATTAATACTGTTTTAAAGACAGACAGGGAGCCTGACAGACAGGTTCTTCGGTCAGTCAGACACTTAAAATAGCTGTAGCTGGTCTGTGGGAACCAGCTGGTTTTTGCTGCCTTTTAAATTGGCAGCAATCGACACTTTTCAGAATGAGCGCTGACACATTGGCATGAGTGCTGACCCGCTCCAGGTTTGCCTTATAGGTGAATTTCATTATTTATTTTCCAGTTTAGATTAAATCTAATGGACGGGGGTCAATGACCCAAGAAGATCATTACTTATCCACTGACTCAGGCACCAGCCCATACCTTGCTGTTCCTCAATTACCAGCTGACAGACAGGCATGTGGAAACAGGGTCATGCCAAAGCCCCAGCCTCCCCCCGTATATTAGGCTAAATCTCCTTCCTCTCACCCCACTACCCCTCTCTGCGACTCTTCAGGGAACATGGAAGAGATTGAGTGCTCCATTGTTTCTGCTAATGCGGTTTAGCTGCCTGTCAAAGAGGCAGTTGGGAACTGCTACAGTTTTAACCACCCGCTTGTCTCTCACAGTTACTGTGTATGAATGCTTGTGTACAGGCACGTGTGTGTGCGTCTGCCTGTGTGTACATGTTAATGTGCTTGAGTGTGGTGGCATGTACTCATACAGTATGTATAAATGAATCACATGCATTTGTGTGTGTATACATAAATTGCTTGTAAATATTTATTTCACCTTCTTATCAGTCTTTTCTCATGGTGCTTTGCTATATGTTCCTTTGCCTCTGTTATCCTGCTTCCATCTATAAAAACTTGCATTTATCGGCTTCTCTCTAATGCCCCCCCCCCCCAACATTCCATATGTATGCTTAACCATACAAATGCATTTAAATGTATTTACCCCCTAACTGCCTTTGCTCTGTGACTGCCAACCCCGCTCTCCCCCTCTTAAATAAACCAATTTAATCATGGAGGCTTTTTTGCCCTTGTGCATTTCTCTGTGAGTGTGTGTGCTTCCGTGTGTGTGTGTGTGTGTGTTTTCTTGTTTGTGCATAGAATTACTGTGTGTGTCTAGGTCTGTGCTATAGAGGCAGACAGAGAAAGAGAGAGAGAGAGAGAGAGAGATCCCCACAGGCGTGTGTGTGTGTGTGTGTGTGTGTGTGTGTGTGTGTGTGTGTGTGTGTGTGTGTGTGTGTGTGCTTGCAAGCGTGCACGTGCATCCTCCTCTTCCACTGTCAGCGCTGGGTTCATTGACGCCCAGCATACTCTTCCAAACTCCTCGTGACCTTGCCAGTCAGCTACTCAGTCAGCCATGGAGGAGCATCTAGTACACCTGCCCTCTGTTGCTGTTTGGGTGTGCTTGCATGTGTGTGTTTGTGTCTGTGCATACAGTATGTGTATGTGCGGATATTTCCTCCTACTTCCTGTCTTATTTGCGTCGCTTCCACTGTAACAGGCAAACAAGACCCCATTTTGTCCCCCAAGATCAGATGATTAACATCTGATTGGGCCTTTAATCCTAATGACTTTTTCTACCACACGCTCTAAGATCAGACTGGCTTTGTCCCCCAGTTCCAGCCAATAAAACATTCTCCCTTCGGGCTTGTCCTGAAGTGACCGCAATAGTTTGCATAATGTCACATTTTGAATATATTTTCTGATTGAGATCAGAAGACAAGCTAGGAATACCCTGGCAACAAATGCTCCCTCTCCCCACTACAATTACTATCAAAATGCCCTGAAGCATTTATTAAGTGCTTATTCCCTATTTGCTTCATTGAAACTATTCAGTAGCTGACACTTTATAACTCTAATTGCTTTTTAAATGCTTAGATGTGAATGTTTATAACTATAAACATAAATGTGAAGCAGAGTGCTACTGCAAAAAGAGCCTAAGTGCTGAGCAAACGTCTCCTGGATAAATAGAGATTAAAAAACAAACACGCACACACACGCACGCACACACACACGCGTGCGCACACACACATACACACATACACATACACATAGTAGCCAGCAGGTCTTATGTGAAATAGACCAGACTCAAGGCAAATACCAAACAATGCAGCAAGGAGCTTAGATACTGTAATTTCAGGGCAGGCGTGAATAATTCTGCCAAAGAAAATCCTGATCTCGCATCTCATCAATCATTTCTGTGCGAACAGCAGCACCTGCATGTGTTTTGTTCTCATTCTGTTCAGTTCTGTAAACTTCCTGTCTCCTGTGGAGGGACTTTGGGCTTAATTCATTTCTCTAAAGGAGTAATCTGGCTGTGGGCCATTCATTGGAAAACCAGAGCGGCGTCTCTATCATCCTAATATTAAAATGGCCCGCATGCCTACTTCTGCCCCTCATCTGCTTTGGCTGGCATGCCCCAGGGCCGTTTGTCACACACACAGCATCTCATATGAGAGTGGGGTTGACATCAGTCCGCCAGATGACACATTTCACTACACCTTTATACAACTGCCGAGGCTTGTCCATCAAACTATTGCAGAGTAAAAGAGTGTAAACCCAGTGGTTTAATGCACAAATGAAATGAATATTGGTTCTGATTCATCATTTCTTCTTTTCTCTCTTCTCCATTCTCTCTACTCAGCTGTCATCTTCTTTCCTTTCTTCATTTTTTGTCTCTGTAATGGCTTATAAAGACCCAGCACCCTAACTTCACTGTTGGCTCATAAGACATTACAAAGGGGCTGGATTTGTTTGTATTTAATTATTTTCGGGTCCTGAAATGCAAACTCAAATTAACACACTGGACACTAGTGGCTGGGCATTTACAAACTGATTACCGCTGATGTCTTTATTAAGAAGCGGACTTGTCAAAAACTGTAGATCTTTACTTTTGGGGCCCTGTGCGATCTTGATTGCTCAACCTTGTTTTACTGATGTGACTTGTTCATGCTGCACCTGTAAAAACTAATTACACGCCTTACTGAATTCTGTTTTTCTTTAGAATTCAAATTTGTAAAATTGCCAGTAATTGCCAACTTCTCATAATTTATGTAAATGCAAGTTTAGTCCCCCAACCCCAACCCTTATGTTACTGAAAGCTTAGGGTGGCTATCGTGGCTATGATGTTTAATTGATCAGTGTTTTTAAAAAAAATTCAGTTATTATTCTAGAAAAAAATAACATTTTTATAAATTAAATGTTGCAGAATCACGAGCCAAAATGTGGAAACCTGAAGAATTTGAAATCAGCCGTACTGTCCCTGGTGTGCAGCTGACATATTTTGTTTTTTTGTTTTTGTTGAAATTCTTTTACCTTCTTTTTCTTCTCCCTCCTGCAGGCTGAGATAACTGTTGAAGGTGAAGGCGATCAGAAGAGCTGGTGAGGAGGAAGAAAAGTGGCAGAGGGGGAGTTGTCTAAATGGGAGTAATAGATGGACGGGCAGGGATCACAAGGAGACGTGGGAGGGCCGCGGAGCTGACACCAAATTGTCTGAATCAGGGGTTCTCAAGGACTTCTGTAAGTCACAGTCTGATCTTGGCCTGGAGGATTGCGGGGAAATGAATCGAGGAAAGGTATTGGAAAGCAAAGGAGGGATGTGGAGGAAAAGAAGGAAGGAAGGAAGGGGTTCCCAATGACCTGAATAAATTGAGAGAACAATCGGGTATTTTAGGAAGGCGAGATGGATTGGTATCTGATAAAGTGTAACAACGATGACAATTGGACCCTGCTGTTTTTCAGAACCACATCAAATAGGTGATACTTGGTGCTCCTCTGGCTCACCAAAAGTGTTTGGTGGCCAGTGCTGACAATTAATGAGAACAGGGAGGCTGCCCAACATGGGAGATTAATGTTGGATATTCAAGCTAGCGGTGGAGGAATCGAGCTTCAAACTGCCAGTTTGAACCACGCTTATTACTGATTAGCAGCGGAATACACTATTCAGTTAAAAACAGCTCAATTGTTACTTGGCACACCACTTGTATAAGTGGTCACATTGACAACAAGTGACCTATCATCATACTAATTCAATAGTGTTCTCTGCTTTAGCTGGGCTGCAGCAACTTTATTGACTGTAAAACAACAGAGCACTAATTGTCTCTTCCATTTGCAGTGCATTTAAGTCTTGAGAGGATCGCGTCCTTATCAGCACTGAGCCAGGCACCAGGAAATGGTGCTGGAGACTCACACAAAAGCACTCTCCAGTGGATGTATATACACATATAAAAAGGCACATGCAAACACAGACATGCATGTATGTTCAGACAAGTAAATACACATGCACCCACATGCACATTTGCCTACATGGACACACAGAAAGACCCGCATGAACACGCACAGGCCTACCTGCGAGCGGACAACCCAAGAAGCTGTTTCATTTGTCCAGTCATGTATGTGTGTGTGTGTTTGAATACCTCAAAGACACTCCGCTCCACTTGCTCTGCAGCCCTAAGCTGCGAGAGTCAAAAGAAAAGGGATTTGCAAGTTCACCAATGCTAAAATGACTGCAATGCTTTGGCGAGTTCCGCTCATGTGGGATTTAAGTGGCTGAGAAATTTGAGGACAGTTTTTACCCCTCTGATTCAATCCACTGACTGATCTGTCTTTGGCAGATTTAATACACGAATGTAAGATTTAAGACCTCTGGGACGAAAGAAGCTCTTGACAACTTCGTTTTCAGCTGGTTGTAATAAAAAGTGTCATTGTGCGGGAAAATACCCTCCGTAGCCAAACGGGTGCAATTTACAATATATTTGTATATCATGAACCATGCATACGTAGCCAGTCCACAGACCCAAGTCACAAATGTTTATCACTATGTATTTACGAGGCAATTATACAACACATTGTGAAATGGCAGAGTTAATCATTTATGGTTGCAGAATTTCTACATAACATTTTTTCCTAAATCTATCCAAAGTGTCACTTCCAGTGGTTTGCTTTTGCTTATCCTTAAGCCAGGACCAGCTTAGACTGATAAGAGGAGCTAGCCGAGGGTCATCAGCCGCTTAGCCTGTATAGGCCTGTGTGTGTATGTGCGTCCGTATATGGACGTATGCATCTGTGCATTTCACTATGGTACATTATGTGCACGTTTGGTTGTGTGGATGTGCATGTATATGTGTCGCTGTTCATTACGTGCCAGCACACGAACAAGCATTGTGTGTTTTGCAAGCAGTGGACCATATATATATGCAGAGGTATTCAGAGAGGTTAGGGATCCTCTTTATCTCAGCTCTCCGTTGCTGTATAAGAAATCCCTCCCTGACCACAATCAGGGGCCAATCCTATATTGGGCACCTGCACCTGCACTGAGATATGGTCATACAAGTAAATAAGATTATGGCTGTTTCAGTATGCCGAAAGGAATTAGTGTGTGCATTCCTCCATATTACTGTAATTTTGTTCTGTGCAGTGCTTTATGGCCCTAGCTAACTGTACTCAGCTTTTAATTTTGCTTACTCTGAGCTTCTCCATTCAGCTGCATATTATTATACTATATTCATTTCTTATGTATCCTAATTCTCTACTGTACTATTCTTCATTCTATGTAAGTCTACCCTGTTTCTCTCTTTTTTTTTAAATCTTCCTCCATGTTTCTCAGCCTACCAACATTGAATTAGGGGGTTAACAAGATGATGAAGATGCCATGAAAACTGTGAACAAAATGGTGAAAAAAATTTAGAACAAGTCGTGCTGGACAGGCTGCACTTATTGTGGTAATTGAGACCAAATGTAGGTTTTTTATTCCGTCTCAAACATTTTTTTCAAATTCAGTTCTGTTTAATTCGGAGAGTTCCAAGTTGAGCACAAAAGTTAGTTAGAAAAGGGCTGAGACACAGTTCGCTGTCTTGATTCCACACCAATAACATTATGTGAGGTAGAACATGCTTGTACACAATCAGACATACATAATAGTACAACTAGCCATTAGTGCTGTATACAGCAATTCATTAGTGTCAAACTTATAGTGAATCCAATGGCTCCACCAGTGGTTCCAAGGTCTCTTTATTCCATTAGTTGTTGATATGTCATCTAATATTTGGTTATATATAACCATTAAGTGATAGCATATTTTTCTGACTGAATTGATATTGTTAAACCTCAATCCCTTTCTGAGAGTTAATGTAAAGAAAGCTTTAAAAGGAAAAAATGAAAAGAGGCTGAGATGTGTACCAATCTGCATGCAGTAAAAGCCTGTGATTTGGGCTGTAAGTACTGTAAATGTTGCTTCAAAGGGGTGAAGACACAGAGCTCTACTCAGATCTGCTTATAGTGTGATCTGCTGAAGTGCACTCCATTCTGCTTTACTTTATTCTCGTATATGTTGTAAAACACCCATCTTAGAATTTCATTTAGCCTTTAGTATTTTTACTTACACAAAGAAACCATTTAATTTGGCCATTTAAAACATGGCATAAGGCAGATCAAGAAGATAGCTCTAGAATATTCTTAGAACAAGTTTATTTGCATTGACATTCAATGAAATAATCTCAACACATTTGCAGACTTGCCAGACTAGTAAATTGCCAAATTGGCATGTTATACTTCCATTTTTGTATGGATTAAACAACCAAGGTATAAAGTGTTGCTTTAAGCTTTAAAAGTGTACATAGGAAAATTTTGTTACCTGTGGACAGAGCCAGGCTTGCTGTTTTCTCCAGTTTCTGGTCTATGCTAAGCTAAGCCAACCAGCTGGCGGCTCCAGCTAAATATTTACGGTACAGAAATGAGAATGGAATCAATCTTTTCATCTAAATCCCAGCAAAAAAAAGCAGAAATATTTTAGCAGAACACTGAAGAACATTTTGTCCTGTGTAGGAGAGGAAAGGAGAGGTCTTCATAATGTAATGAGAAGCAGGGACTGCAGGAGAAAGAGAAGCAGCAGTGGCCATAAGAAAATTATATGGCTTTTAGATGATTTAGAATTCCCGTTTATGGTATTTCAGGACAATCAGATCTTGTATAAAAGTTGTTTATGGCTCAATTGTAAATCTTTGAAATTATTATTTACAGCGCAAATTCATCTAAGACTAAAGTATCATTATTCTGGGAAGATTATTATCCCAGGTGTTATAAGGTCTGAACTAACTTTCCTGTAGGCTGAGCTGAAACTAAATCTTTCCTATACTGTATGCAGTATGTTAACACTGGACATAAATTACATCTAGTTTAGCTTCTTAGAGCAAAAAAAACAGTGGCATTAAGCAACACACAACTTTATGGAGCAATGAGTATCATTGGATACGAGTTTAATATTCAAATTTATTCCTGTGGTTCATAAACCAAGTCTCAAAGTGGCTGTAACTATTTCTGAACAGCAGGAATTAACTTTTTTTTTTTTTAACTTTTGAATGCATAGAACGCACTCGCCTGTTGAATTATATTACATACTGTACCTCAACGCATTTATCTTAATGCTTCTCAATTTTATTTATATGACAAATAATTTTCATCAACCAGATTCCCAAATTAGATTTACTGGGATGGAATCACGCTTCTCCTCAGATGCTACTTTTATCCATTGGGATCAGTATTTTTCCTTTCTGTCTAAGTGAGTACCAGTAGATCAATAAATGGCTCCGTTTACTATGTGAAACAAACACACACAGCAGGCCATTATTCTGCCTCTGATCGCGATAGTAAAAATACATCATAAACATCTTCCAACTGGCCCAGTGCATGGAAATTGATTATGGCGTTATTGATACCCACTGTAGCATGTCATAGCCAAAGCAATGATATGAGGAATATCAGGCCACTGACAACACAATTTTCAATCTGTTTCCAAAATGTTGACCTTGACTTATGTGTAAATCTGTAGAACAAATTAGGTCTCAGTTAAAATGAGTCATGATATTGATCTCAGAAATAAGCATGATTCATTCGCGCTGGTCATATATGGAAAGTGTTGACTATTTTTCCTCCTGTGAAATCAATATTCATTAAATGTCAGTTTAGAGCTTAATAATGAATGTTTTTAATTAATGCTCTGCTTGTATGATGAATCTTTATCATTGTCCTGGGTGACACCATGCACCGGTGGCGACAGCAGTTTACAATATCATTTCTCCTCTGAGGCCTTGGCGAGTTCATACCCTGTGACCCTGTGATCCCCATGCATTTTTTGCCCCGGCAGACTGACTGCTAATCGATAAGTTAAATTGTCTTATACATAAGAAATGATGCAGCACCACCTGAAGGTGAAACATCACAAATGGAGGTTTGTCAATTGTAACTGATGTATCTTTTTTCACATTTTTTCAAATTCACATTTTTCCTATTGGCAGTACCATATCAGCGTTGCAAAGAACAAGGATTTATTCTGGGGATCCAGGGCACTTCAAAGGCTTGGATGGACATAAAACTCACCCAGAATTCCTCAGTATGAAATCATGCGTCAATGGGTGAATTTATCTGGTGGTGGGTTGGGGGGAAATTACAAAATCAAAGGCACAAGCTTGTGTACATAAATTCATTAGGAGAGTAAGGAGAGAAGTTAAATGTGATTACTACGGAGCATTTTGGCAAGAAACATCCATTCACAGTGCTTAAAATTGTACACAGCTATCAGCGAGTGAAAGATATACTATAGTCATTACACTTTACAGAGACCTGATACATTCAACTATTCAAATCAGTTCCCTTTTGGATTCTGGGTCAATTGTGGATGAATTTAACCAATATGGTGCAGTGTTTTGTTCTCAATTACAACAAAAAAAATTATTCTTGAATTTGCTACAGCTCTGATGGACGTCTTTTCCATTAGCTGAGGCACATGGGAACCATAGTATTTAGAGCATGGGATGCATACACGATTTAGAGCCATCTGACAAACATGGTGTCTCAAAAACAAGGTTATAATTATCAAGACTTATGGCCATTAGATAAACCTATTGTACCACTGAGACTCCTGCACTGTTATGTAAAGGTACATTAAGGATATCTTATGAAGAATATTTTGAAAAAGGGAAAACCTTCTGGACCCAGAAGCTCAACCCACTTTGCAACTCTGTTAAATACAGTGTTGCCAAAGCAGGTTGTATCAGGTTTACAGTGGAAGTTTGATAACTCCAATTTTTTTAAGAAAAAAGACATTAAATGTCTACTACATAGCATAGGAAAAAAAGAGTCAAAAACCAAAACCAATTTATTTAAAATAATATCAAATGAATTTAAAAATCCATAACATAAGACTGGATAAACTTTAAAAATTGAATGTAATCTTAACTGTAATAACCATGGGAAAAAAAGGGATGAGGACATGAAATAAAAATGGGAGGATGGAGACTGGGCACTATTGCCTCGATATTTGTCCCACTTGAGTTTCCGTTTAGTGTTGAAGGGAAAACAAAATATTTACTGCTTACAGATGTGTCTCTTGGCCATGTATTTGAAAGGCAGGCTGTAAATTTGTGAGAGCTAAAGAAGTTAATGGGTCGACATGGGACCAGCACCCTAGGGGCGTTGGTTCAATTCAGGTATGTTGTGCTTTCTTCTCATTCAACTTTCACATATGACTCAAAACTCTTTCTGTAGTTTTAGCAAAGGGACCAGAAATGTCCTTTCTTTATTCACTTATGCTTATACTTTTTTTCCCTTCTTTTTGGACATGTACAAAGCTATTGATGTGTGTTTTCTGGCAGAGAGCTTCGTTTAGGGTCGTCCCTGGAGATTTCTCAACTTCTCTGGATTGAATAGAAGCACTGGTCTTCAAATGAACACTGACAGTTTGGTTTATTCTTCCACCTCAGTGAGTTATCAGTCACAATCAGCTGCCCCTGGGGTGGGGTGGGGGGGGGGGGCTTGTTGGATCAGTGTGTGTGTGTGTGTGTGTGTGTGTTTGTGTGGTTATTGACACCAGCAGAAAGGACAGAAACACCCTGAGGTTATAAGAGGATGTAGCATTCTATGATTTATGTTCATTTCTAGACCATACCTCATGAGAACCTTACAAGCCCTTATAATCATTTAAAAAGACAGCTACACACACACACACACACACACACACACACACACACACACACACACACACACACACACACACACACACACACACACACACACACACACACACACACACACACACAGACAAACAAACAAACAAACAAACAAAGACTGCACAGTAAACACATATGTACAGCCTCACTGAAATCCAAGGATTAAAAGCTTCTGTTTGGTTGCAAATTAAATGTGTTTGCCTTTTGATATGTGTTTATGTGTGTGTGTTATTAGTTTATGATGGTGGATTTTTTTTTGCCAGTGTGCTGAGCAGAGAGAAGGTTCAAAGCTGTGGGCTTTTTTTTTTTGCCATCTCTCTGCTTCAGCATGTGCACCACCAATGACCTCAATTAGCTCAGCGTCTGATAGACACACACACAAAGCATCCTTAGATCACACATATACAGACACTAGCAAATGCTGGGTTACTGGTGGGGGGGGTTACATCAAAAAGTGATGATAGGATTAGCGGGAGAAGACCGTTTGAATGTGCTGCACAAACATGTTTGTGTACGTCTCCGTTTCATCATTAGAGATACACCTCGACTTCCCTGGTCAAAAAAAGAAGGACTGTAATGGATAGTGAGAAAATGAAAAAAGAGAAGAAAAGAGGATATTGCAAACCCTACAAACAATGAGACGGACGAGACAGTGAGTAGACGTTTGGTATGGATCAAACAGAGACTTTAAAGAAAGAAGAGAGGAGAAAGAGGAGAGAGTCACAGAGCCAAAAAAGAAAAAGAAAAGTAGAGAAATTAAAGGGAGATTCAGTTTAAAGAACCCCAAATGAGAGTAAGAATAGCACAGAAGAAGAAGAAGGATGAGAACTTAAAGGGATGGAAGACGAATGAATTAATGAATTAAAGGAAAGTGGCAAGGAGAATGAATGAAAACCAGAACCAAAAAGTGAAAATAGGAAGGTGAAAGAAGAAGAATGAGCAAGAAGATAAAGAGGAAGAAGCGGGGTATGCACAGATGTAGATGGAGGAGGTAGGGATCTGTCAAACGGCAGGCACACTGAGAAACTGTGCTCTGACCTTCACGGGACAAGCTGCTACCACTGACAAGAATTTACGCATGCTCTCACTTTGTGTTTTTGGAGTAGTACAGTGAGAGTGCATATGTGTGCACCGCCATGCATACATGCGTGGATATGTGCAGCTTTTGCGTGTGCGGCCATGTGTGTGTTACAGAGACTTTGTGTGCAAAAGAACATACGAACATGAGTGAGAATGCGTGTGTGTGCTGTGTGTGGGCGCATGCCAGCCAAAGCCTGAGTGAGGTAGAGATTGAGGGTTTTCCCTTCGTCACACAAATTCCTCGTCCTTTTCTTTCATTATTTCTCTCTCTCTCTCTCGCCTTCCTCCTGCAGCCCCACTTCTCTGGGCTCTCAGTGGGAACTCCAGTAGACCTTGAAGAATGTTATCTTATCCTGGAAAAATAGCCAAACTGCCTATGGTTCAGAGCAATTATTGTACACCATATCTCAGGAGGTGTTACAAATCAAACATGGCTCGGGTCATGCACATTTAGCTTTAAGCAACAGCATACGAGCAAATGTTCACACTGTAACATTCCACTGTATCACATGCAATAATGAGCATCCGACACTTCTTAGAAATGTTTCATTTTTTATACAAGTAGGAAGTTGGCACCACCTGAGGTGTAGAATATAACAAAAGGTTTCCTTATAATGTTGATGAAGTTACAAAAACCCAGTGATGATTCATAGCGAACAAAGGATAATGTTCAATACAAACAAGAGGTTAATGTGTGAGGCATTGGTGGCTTCAGAAACATGTTAGTGAGTGAATAATACTCTATTACTTCAGAACTCCTGAAGCAAAAGTGATTGAATAATTGTCCAAATTGTCCTGAAGGGTACAGTAAGTACCTGAATCAACTGTGATCTAGTTGCTGTCTAACTTCCCTTCTCAACTAGAACCAAGGTGGCCTCAAGAGAGGCAGCGGCTTTGAGCTGCTCAGTGATCTTCTCAGTGGTCAAGACTGGGATTTTAACCCCCCCAGGAAGGAAAAAATGAAATGAAAATGGAAAAAAATGAATCGAAAACATCCTGCATGTTGGCTCACTAGAGGTAGAGTAGTTCCTTAAGGCTAGTGGAAAAATTAAGACTGATGGATTTAAAAAAAAAATTTCTCTCCTTAAACAAGTTGTTCACTTGTGGTGAAAGCTTATGAGCAAACAACAAGATCATGAGTGAAGCAAAGCCTCACAACAAATCTTCCAAAATATTTGGCTACCGAACATACACAACTTTTTGTGTGATGTGAAAATTCACTTCTTTCTGTGTATTAAACAGTGCAGTATTTTCTTTAGTAATCTGTCGCGTGAAATTCATTCTAGCTTATTCAGCTTTTTTCCCCGAATTTTTTCAATGACTTTTGAGGTTTATGGACAGTTACCTTACAGCTCAACATTACATAACTGAGTTAAATGTAGCACCCGGGGATGAATACAGATTAACTGTTGAGGACACATTTCAGACGCTCTCTGCACCACTGCTGTACTTACGAGGAATTCTGTAACCAAAACAAATTGCTTCCTTGTAGCTATCCTGCTGTACTAATACGAGATAGCTGCACGCAGGGCGGAATTTCTACGGCAGCCACCACCGCAGGTTCCTTTTCAGTGAATTGAATAAATATCTGCTGCACAGCTCAAAATGTCAGGGTCAGTTTACAGACTCTGCTTTTTCATTGTTTATTCCCTCTATGGTATCTTTTCTGATCTGAGTCTGCATATGTGCACACGTGTGTAAGGCTCTGGATATGTATCAGGCCTCAGAACTTGTGTGTATTTGTGTGTGTGTGCCTGCATGAGCTCACAATCTGCATATATACGACAGCAGTCACCTGTCGTGCGAGCCAACAGTGCAGAAGGTTTTCCAAGAGTTTGGGGAGAAGGGGGGAATTATAACAAACACAGACTGATAGCTAGTGTGTGATGTCTGGCCACGAAGCCAGTTGGAGATTTGTGGCACACCCCAACATGAGATTAGAAAACTAGAGGACAAGACTTTAAACTTTAAATTCATCTTCTTTTAAATTTTTTCTGGAAAAAAACCCACACACACACACACACACACACACACACACACACACACGCACGCGCACACACACACACACACATACACAGATACCTGCTGGCCTCACATGAACACACCAATACCTGCAGACACTTAGCATGGCTTAAAACAATCACACTTACATAGCAATACAAACACACACACACACATACAACACACACAAGCCAGAGGCTGTTTTTCTGACATGTAATTAGTGATGACTCCTAAAAGTTAAACTGGCCTGTGGTTGCAGACACACACTTATGAACACACAGGCTGTACACACAGACACTTGGGTACGTTAAAGAGGTTTTCTGCCCTGTGGTTGTCCTTGGGCAATATCATCACAGAGAGAATCAATAGAGCCATTGCTCAGAGTGAATGGAAAGAAGAAGAGAGACATTGAGAAATATAAGGGGGGGTACAGAAAGATTGCGGGGAGAGGAAGAATAATAGATGTGAAGCAGGGAGAGGGGGAAGGGAGGGAGGGAGGAAGTGCTGGAGCGAGGAAGACGGAAGGGAAAGAAAAAGCAGAAAATTGAGTAAAAGGGTGCATCATTAGAGGAAGCGAGTAAGAGAGTATCACAGGGGGATAAGATGAGGAGTTAAGTAAGGATCTGGCAAGAGCAATTGAGGCAAAGGGGCACAAAAAGAAGCTGGAAACAAAGGGACAAGGATGGATAAAGGAAGCAAACGAAAGAAGAACAGATGGAGAGAAGGAGGGAACAAAATGGTGAGGAGGAAAGGGATAAGAGAGTGAGCAGGCATAACTGAGCAAGTAAGTAAGAGTGTGAGTAGAAAGGAGGGAAGGAAGGAAGATAAGGAGGAAAGACTAAAGTGCCATAAATGAGTGTGTGATTCAGTAAAGATGAGGGAAGAAAAAAGGTAGAAAAGAGGAAGGGAAAGAGGAAGAGAAGAAGAATAAAGGACTAAGATAGTATTGGGGAGTAAGGGAAGAAGAGAGAAAAGAAAGAGTGATTAAACGTTAGAGCGAGCCAGTGATTAAGTGAGACAAAGACTGACCCTTCTATCAAGTTCTGTCAGATTTATGGTGTACTGTACATGAATGGCACTTTATTATGTCAGAGGATCAAATTATGATGCAATTGCTCTTGTCAACATGGCCGATCAGAGTGGCGATTTCTGTCGGAGCAGTAATAAATTTCATACAATAAGGTTAAAAGTACACCACAGCTAAAAATGTGGTGCACAAACGGGGGGTCAATGAGGTCATGATATTTGATTCCTTGCATTATTACAAACGTTTTAAAGCTTCACTTATCAATATTTCTATATTAAGAATGTGTCAGATGACTCTGTGTGAACCCACAGTGAACTATCACCTGCATTTAGCAGCTCCCCTCAGCTCTATTTCAGCCTATTGTTGTTTTTGTTTGTTTTTTTAATGGATTTACTGCAACTTTACTGTTTTGGTTCAGTCTCACTGCTCTCATTAACCAAACTGTATCAGGCAGCTGCTTTTAGCAAACCAAAAAAAGCCCTGCTCTCCACCAAAAGGCAGACAGACAAAGTTTGCAACTAGACAGTGATTTAGCACTTAAAGAGCCAGGTAATTCCCTCAGGGGTTGGCAAAAACTAAAACAGAGTTCAAAGGAAGTTGAAATTGGACTTACATTGATCAGGGGGCCAGAGATGTGCTTGTAAAGGACTGCTAATTTTGCTCCAGGTGTGCTGGATATCAACACAGTCAACAGGTTCCATCTACATCATAAGGTAATAACATGATAATGCTGTGTTAACAGCTTTTCTTTTGCCCTTGAACGACAAAATGACTCCAACTTCCCCTTGTGTTTCCCTGTTTTCCCTGTCTCCCTTGTGCTTCCACCTCCCCTGTCTCTCCCTTGCTCTGTGTGTGTGTGTGTGTGTGTGTGTGTGTGTGTGTGTGTTTGTGTGTGTGGCGTGGAAGTGGCTCTCCCTCTCCTGGCTCCCACTTCGCCTCCACACCTTTCTCCAATCAGCTCATCAATCCACCAATACAACAACCCCGGCACTTCAGCCACTCATCGTCAGATTGTTTGGCGAACCTCCGTGGTAGTCATCCTCTCGGCCGCTCCTGTGTCTCGTATCTCCTGTGTTTCCTGGTGCCTGCACTAACCGTGTGCTCCTGTGTTCAGGATTCCCTGCAACCTCTTCTCCAGAGTGTCTCTTCTTCCGCCCACGCCACTTCAGCTTGTCGGCCGGCTTCCTCACTCGTCTGCCGGCCTGCCCTCTGTTTCAGCCTGCCTCCCATCTCCACCACTGTAACTACTCCCCTTAATGTTACAATAAACCCACTTTTCCTTACCGCCTTGTTTCCTGTGTCTGCATTTGGGGCCACAAACAAACAACAAGGCTGAAAAAACAAGATTTTCATGGGATGTAAAGTTACCATTGAAATATCTGAAATAACCAAAGATTGATAACTATACAGTAACTAATCTACTACCAGTATGCAAGGCTATAGTGTTACTGGCCAATGACGCAGCCCCAGTTTTTCACTCTCCTCTTACCCTAAAACATATGACTACGAACAAGTCAGTAGTCTGGACATGGAAAAGAAGAGAGAAGGAGGTCGAGGGGAGTTAAAAAGGTGGAGGAGCAGGAGTGAGAGGTGGACAGAGCAGAATTGCATCTGTGAGGGGGTAATTACGTCGGACTGGTGCCAGCCAGGAAGGCGGTCTATCTATCGGCATCTTCATTAGCAGGTCCCATGTTAATGCAATGACAAATGGCCTACACGGGAAAGAGGCTGATTAGATTTGAAGAGATCATAGTAGACACAGATTAGCTCATATTAGCCTCATACATGACCTGTCATTATTACTCAGCTGATCTGTGCGCCTGCTCTGAGTTGAGCTCCGGCTCCCCAACCCTCCTCCTCGTCTCTCACACTCTACACATTGCAAAGTGCTGTGAACGCCTGGGGGGAGGTATAGTGGCCTATATTAATGTAATCCTCTGCACCTAGCACTGCCAGCTCAGCACAGTGCAGCCTCCCCGACAACAATGGGAGTGATGGGCACTGCTCTTACTTATTATCACAGCTCACTGTTAGCCAGGGGGACATTAACCTGTGGAACTCAGCGTGTACATCTTCTTCACCTCAGCAGTCTGCTGCAGTCAGACCCCCCCCGTGCACAGTGTGAAGAAACTGATCCAGGAAAAGTTGAATGTAGGCTGCATCTATACTGCTGTTCCAAGGGATTCTTTATCTTGGAGAGAGAGTATTGGGTACATTTATTTTTCCACCGCAAAGGAAACTGCAGTTGCAAGGTACAGCTAATCTTTTTACCCTGTAAATTAACAAAAAATGTAATTAACTCGCACATTCCGCAGGCAGGAAATGAAAAACACAGACACAGTGAGTTCACACATATCAGGTTGATCAAAGACGATGTGTTCTATATTTGTTTAGATCTTAAAGATACACATTCTGCACTGAGAGAGTCCTAAAGCTTCACTTTTAACTCAATCAGTCTATGAAAAATGTGTGGAAATGGTCAAATATTGTGGATCAAAGGCTTGAATGTGATGATGAAATTAAGAGCATGATGATGAAATGAAGAAATTAGGCTTTATTAGAAATATAAGGCAAGAACTCAAGTCAGCTCAACTTTATTTGAAAGACTAAACTTAGGAATTTTAGAACAAGTGGACTGGGGGGAAAATAAAAAAAGCACAAAATGAATTTGAAAATTGCAGTGTACGATACTGTAGGTGAGTGTTTGATGAATTTATAGGTAATGTCATTGTCAGACTGGATCCTATATATTTTACAGATGATGAACTGCGCAACAAATGTTAAACACCTCATATCACTGTCAAATTAATTCTGAAACCCTGCTGTAACTACCCCCCACAAATGAAACCATGGTGGAGAGGACTGTGTCCCGTGCTGTTAGTCTTGTTACTGCAGAACTTGTGCTTCTCGAACATCACATTTCCTGCAAACATCATTACTTACTGTAGTAAAGTGGCGTTGCAACTTGTCACTCCTCCTCCCCCCTAGCGTTTCTCTGGGCACATTTTTTCTAACGTTTTACTTAAGATGATAGATATGTTGGAAGTGATTCTTGAGATTTTCATTCATTCTGCCATTTGCCATCACATGAAACTCAGAAAGAAAGCTTTAATTCAGCTTCAGCCTCTTCCAGTTATGTGCCATTAAATTATCTAAAGGTTTTTTTTACCAATCTGACACAATGACATTATGAGAATGTCTACATTTTCTTGCATTTGGTATTCATTTTTATGATAATTAAATAATTAAATTTCAGATATTTCTGGTCCTATATAGCTGCGTAAAAAGTATTGACTAAGTCCAATTAAGGATATGTGTGGGTTTTTCAATCAGCAATTTAAAGTAGCATCGATTTCTCTGTCACAACATTGACATCATCTTATAAAGTTGTTATGAAGATCAGTCATGTTAGCAAACTGTTGCCAGAGACGCAGAGCAACATTAGCATTCAGTTGGGGCTGTGTTTCAGGCCAACTTATGAATATAAGTCCAATATTCAGTTACTCTTTCAGTCTTTTCGGACTCCGACAGCTTCTGAGGGAAAAACGGACCTTTAGCTAAATTCTATTAGTAGGTTGCCGCCAGCTTTGTCTGTCTGTAATTGGGTGTTAGGCAAGGTAGCACCTGAAAGCCACTGCAGAGTTGGCGCCCCTTTACACATTACACAGTCAGTTGAACCGTTGTTAACGTAAAAATATTGATTAGTGCAGCTTTAAATCTCACTCTATCAAATTTCTTTTGATCATGTAAATTAAACATGTCCAATCACAATAGTCACAGCCGTATTTTCTTTTGATTTTTGCTTGTGAGTAAATAATTTACGAGCTGTTATACAATCACAGCCAGCAATGTCCTGATTAAATAAAACATTTAATTTGAACTGATTCTTTTCATAACGTAGTGGTAAGCAATTGCCAAAGACTGGACTCACCATGGGAGTTTTCAGTAGCCAATACAATTGAGTTTGTGACAAAGTAAGAGGGAATACATTAAATTTCAACAGCCTTGATGTCAGTTTTGTACCAAAACAACCTCTGGGTCGTATCACCGATGAGACAACACTTGTCTCTGCTCTGACAATAAGCATATTTGTTTGGCAAAATTACATATAGGATTCTCTACAGCTTATACGTTACATATTTTATACAATTCTTTCATCCATGGCTTATAGTACTTCTGCATTTTCATCAGTTTTTCTGCTCATATGTTTTCCTTCTCCTGTGAAAATGACAAAACAATCCACAACAAGCTGTTCGAGCGCTAGCCCACCACAAAACTGCGTCTGTCAGTTCTCTGTCTTTTATGTACATCAGCAACAGGTGGAGTGTGCATTCATCAACTGAGATAAAAGATGACAGATGACATTTGATACATGTGCGTGTTTGAATTGTTGCTTATTATCAGAACAAGACTGTAATGTGTCTGAAGCCCTGTTCTGAACACACTGTGATAGTTAAAAGAGCTCCAGGCAAGCCCAAACTTCCACCTTGGGAAAGTTTAAATTATTAAATAGCTCACAGTAAAACCCCCTCCACATCCTACTGCCCATTATGCATCGTGTCCTACTATTGGACCTCATCATTTTTTATGATTCCCCCATTGGCTGGACTCCTATCTGGCCTATTTTGTCCCATTCTGCTGAGAAATTAAGGCATTCCTCATGCGACCCTGACCTGTCCCGGGCCTTGTCATTTGACTGACAGCCCATTAGCGGAACATTGATTGGTTGAATCTCGGAATGTATGAGCCAACCTAATTAAGGCTGAGTCCCTACTCTCTGAATGACAATTGAGACCCTTGGAGGAAACAAAAGTGCAGGCAAATAAGGCCTTTTTAATCCTCTGGAAGGAGACTGCTGTTTTTACACAAGATCAGTGTAATATACAGCACAGTGACTCTAAAAACAAACGTATACACACACACACACACACACACACACACAATCCGTGATAATGTTATTTACAGTACAGTATAATATGCACATTTTAATCAGTCATGTCCAAGCATGCCACTACACAAATACTTGGGTATTGCCTGGTATTCCTTCTGTTTCACACACATATATATTCATCGAAACATTGCCAGAGGTCCGGATTAACACTTCACCCCAGTCACCTGTGCAAACCCTCAACATCTCAGAGCGAGGTGATTGAGCAGACACACACACAAACACACACATAAGGACACATTTGTATGCAAACGCACAGGGGAAAAAAAAACATGTCTTCCTTTCTTTCACCTTCCTCTTGCAAACACAGACGCTCGGTTTTGACGTGCGTAAGTGTGTTTAAACACACACACATGCATGCTAAAACACACACTGGCTGGCTGAGATAGGATAACATGTGTGCACGTTATTCTGGAAGCTTCTGCTTTTACCTACAGCACATTTCGAGACTATTTTAAGTCAGTGCAGCTCTCCACAACAGATGGTCCTTGACTGAATCTACTACTATCTCGCCATTAGTCACGGCGCCTTATCGCCTCTATTCATGCAACAACAACAATGTATTCCTCCCAAAACTTACACTGACAGTTTGGGTTTTAATGGGTTTGTGAATTCAGTCATGAAAATGGAACCACTTGTGTTGTCACAGGAGCGCTCAAGATGATTTTTTTTTTTTTTTTTTTACTGTAGGCGAGACGCTAATGAGAGGTGTTATTGATGATGCTTTTGTTATGAAAAATTGGTGCCATTGTAGATAACAGTTTATCACGCTTGCTTGGCAGTAGTGAAATTTCTTAGCAGCTCTTTGTGAAGAGCTGGGCAGTGCTTCATCCGAGTTTTTCTTTTTCTTTTTTTTTTTAGTTTTTTTTTTTTAGTTTTGTTTTCTCTCTTCTGTCTGAGGGTCCAAGGTTTTTTTAAAGACACCAACTCAACTTGTTTTACTGATCACCCACAATTCTCTCTAGAAACTCAGGAAAAAGAACAGATCAGAAGGCACACTGGCCAGTACTAACACATAATGTGTGAGTATAATACAATTCTCAGGTGACATATAAGATATTGACACTCTTTTCATACATAAATAATTACATAAATAATAAAAACACTACCATCCAACTTTGGCCAACTCTACTCTGCTGCATTTGAATATTTTATTTTTATATTCAAGTTTTAAGAGCTTTTTTGTGTTAAATAATTTAACACTTAAAAGAATTTCTTTGTCATGCCATGGTCCAGAACTGCGTTTCAGAAGCTTGTCTTTCCTGTTATTACAGAAACTTAAGAAAATAATTTGTTAAGTTTGTTAACTGAATTGGACTTAATTTTCTTTTACGTTTAATGTTAATTGGATGCTTTGCACTGATTAAAAAGACTTACTGTTAACCCATATCACATCTTTAGCTACCGAACAATCTCAAGGAGCAAGTTGACACATCAGAAAACTCTGATCAACTTTTTCATTTTAGAGAGAGTTAGAAATGATATGTCATGTGTTACTACTTTTACATCTTTCTTAACTGTGTGGATTTGGAAAACCAACAAACAGTAAAATTAAATTGCATTACCAAGTCATAAAAGCTTGTATTAATTACATTCATACAATACATTCACTGTCCTAATAATACACTGATGCATTATTAGGACAATACTGTACTGCAGGAAGTAGTACTGTATACTGCTATCAGAATGGTGAGAAAAACGCAAGTAACAAAGGAAGACAGACTGGTTTGCAAGGGTTCACCCTACAGCAAGATATGATCCAAAACATTCAAAGAAAAGAACCAGACGGTGGCTTCAAATGATGGAGGACCAGCACAGTCTCCAGACTTAAACCCCATGGAGCTGGATTAGGATGAACTGGACAAAAGGTGAAAGCCAAGCAACCTACAAGTGCAACACATTCATGGGAACTTCTGCAATAATGTTGGGACGAACCCTCTGAACAATATCTGATTTCCATTGTTGAAACGTCACAAGTGTATTCAGCTGCTGGATGAGTCAATAATTTAGATTAAATTTAGTTCAACAAGAAGATTCTATGATTCCTTGTTTTAAAATCTCTAATTGTTTATTCGTTCTTAGCTTTACTTTCAGAAACACTTGAAAACAGCTGGAAAAACCGATGACCGGTAGTGTATTTGGACCCCACAGGGTTACCCAATGCGTTTTATGGGTTGACTTGATTTTGGTTGACATCAGGGTAAGGGTTGGCATAAAGCATGTAGAGATTGGAAATCTCACAGGATTCCCTGTAAATCTCTTCCTTTGTGACAAAAACAAATGTTGTGCATGTGTGGGTGTGGGGAGTGGTGTGTTATGAAACGACCATCTAAAGTGATCCTAGTGACTCTGTAATGTAAAACTTAGGTTAAATGTTAAAGTCAGTATGCTTATATAGTCAAAATGACAATGATAAAATGCTGATATTTAGCAAGAAACATTTTAGCATGCTATTAATTGTTAATCAGCACCAAGCTCAAAGTACAGCTGAGGTTGAAGAAAGTCATTAGTTGCTGGTATTTGGTCATAACCCAAAGTACTGGACGAATTAAAATCGTGCCTGATGATGCCGCTAAATGAAAAATTAAGGGATTGCCAAGGTTTTTAAGATTTATCCCGCACAGGATGTGAATATATAGACATTTCACTCTGACCCACGGATTACCTTCAAGGGAAGACCTGGTCTGATTAGGAGAGACGGCATTCATCCCACTTTGGATGGTGCGGCTCTCATCTCTAGAAATCTGACGGAGTTTATTAGAAAGTCAAAGCCATGACATCCCAGAGTTGAGAGGAGGAGGCAGAGGTGTAGTCCTGTGCGATTGTCTGCAGTTTCCTTAGAGCTTACACCCTCCTAAAACTCCCAAAACCCCCTAGAGACTTTGTCTGCACGCCGGCCACCTAAATTGAATAAATCAACCTGACCACTAAAATTGAATAAATCAAAAAGGGTTTTTGGATTTCTGCCTCCTCCCAATCTGTGCTGGATAGATTACTTGTGTATTACCTCTGACTTTTTGACTAAAAACATTACTGTTTTGAAATATACGCTGCCTCCTGTGAGTTTCTCTGCTTCTGAATCTCAGTTTATCACAGAATTGTCACAGTACCATCTGGCCATGACTGACTCAGCAGAGAAATGTGCTCTTCGGTCTCCTCTCCAGTCCCAGGGCAAGGAACTACATGCCCAAGTCCAAATGTTAACAGGAGCATCTGATTTGAAAAGATGCTTTCCAAACTGCTATGACAGAACAGCTCCACGCTCTCACTGCCCAAACCCATCGCCTGAATCCCAGCCTGTTCCACACCACGAACCACGGGCCCCGTCTATTGAGAATTCCTGACTCTTTGCTCTCTAATGTTTGAACTACAGGCCATGTCTTATCCCACTGGATGCTCTGATGTTGCTTTCATAATAACAAACCTCACAGGGAGAGCACAAGAGTGGGCCACTGCCAAATGGGACAAGCAATCACCTACATGTCAGGCTGTAGCCACTTTTTCTGGGGCTTTGAGGAAGATGTTTGGACATTGTACTCGAGGTCAGGAGGCGGCATGGGGGTTGCTGGCATTCCGGCAGAGGAACAGCCGGTCCGTTTTCATACCCTAGAAGTGGATAGTAAATAAAACACACTCCTTGTCTGTAACTTTCCTGCACAGCCTATCAGATGAAATAAAGGATAAACTAGCCCCACCTGACCTACCTTCTTACTTATATCCCCTCCTTGCTTAGCCATTAAGTTGACAGTCAACTTTTTGAAAGAAAGAAGGAAAGGAACCGTCCTGAGAGGAGAACTCCTGTCCACACGGGGGCAACCTATTCCCTCACAGCAGTCCAGTTTTGTGGTTAGGACAGGGGATGAGGCTTCAGGGCCCTCTGTCGGGATGGAGAAATCCATGCAGCTGGGGACACACTCCAAAGGAAATTCAGCAACATCTTAAGGAAGGTAGGTGCAATTCCTGGCAGGATGCCCAGTAAAAGGCCGGGCTCATCAGTACAGGGAGGGTTAATGGTGAGAAGAACCTTGTCATTTTCTTTTCCCTCTTGACCTCTGACAAATGCCTGGTGTCTCCTGGTTGCCAGCGCTTTGGAAGGCCACCTTCTCTGCCATGTGACACACTGACTGGTCAACTGGGCTCATCCTGGGATGGAGTTACTCAACATGTCCGCATCTCCCACTGTCTCCCTCAAGTCCTCTAATTCCCACTCAGATTTTTTCCTGACCTCTCCGGTTTTCCCTCTGTCTTTCTGAATGTTAAAGAAGTGTTTAACAAGGCGCATGCTAGATTGCTGCCTCTTCATCAACCGTATGACTATGCCATTGACTTCATCCCCGGGGCTTCACTTCCTAAGGGTCGTCTCTACTCTCTATCTCTCCCGGAGATGAGGACAATGAGCAAGTACATCCGGAGATCCCTTGCCGCTGGCCACATACATCCCTCTCCTTCACCTGCTGGAGCTGGTATCTTTTTTGTGAACAAGAAATATAAGACTCTTTGACCATGCATTGACTACCGGGGCCTCAGCGATGTCACTGTCAAGAACAGGTACCCCCTTCCACTCATATCCTCTGATTTTGAACTGTTGCAGGGTGCCACAATCTTCACTAAACTAGATCTTACCATTTAGTTCACATCAGAGCGGGGGATGAGTGAAAGACAGCTCCTAAGAGTGGGTGAGTCTCAATATATGCCAGAATTGTTACAGCCAAAACCAGTTCTATGAGTTACTTTATATCGTCCACCTTCCCCTTACTCTGAATTTTTATCCGAATCTCAGACTTTTTAACTGAGTTAGTGCTTAGTACAGAGCAATCGATCTTCTTTTGACATATGGCATAGAAATTGGACATTTAATAATATTTTCTCGAAACTGTCTTCTGTCTGACCATTTTTATTAAAGTTGTAGTTTAAAATAATGGACTACACAGCATATTGGAAAAAAATCACTTACATTAGGTGTCTATCATATAATACTGTAACCAAATTTAAGGAAAGAAATCCATTGTTATTTACTCCAATGACATGTATCAATACAATAGAGGACAACTATATCAACTTAACTCCCACACAAGTTGATGATCTTGTCGATAGTGCTGCAGCCTCATTGTGTACAACACTCAACACTGTTGCCACTCTGAAAAAGAAGGTAGTGATTCAGAGCATGCTAGCTCCGTGGTACTATTCACAAATGCATGCTTTGAAGCAGACATCGTAAAGCTGAAAAGGAAGTGGTGTTCCACCAATCTAGAAGAATTCCACCTATCCTGGAAAGATAACATATAACACATATATCTGACAACAAATAACATTAAAAAAGCCCTCTGCAATGCCAAAATCAACTATCATCCATCATTAATAGTAGAAAATAAGAACAACCACATGTTTCTATTCAGCACTGTAGCCAAGCTGACAGAGTCAAAGCTATTTTGAGCCATGAATTCTTTTAACTCCCAGTAGTATTGACTTCATGAACTTCTTACAAATAAAATTGTTAGTATCAGAGAAAAATTCATCACCTCATTCCCACAACTGGCACAGATGTATTGTCCAGACTGTAATGCCTGATTTATATTTAGACTGCTCCTCTCAACTTGTCTTTTAGACTCTATTTCAACTATGTTATTCAAGGATGCTTTACCTTTAATTAACACTTCACATATTAGGTCTAATCCATTTATCTTTATTAAAAAGCTGCGTACCACAGGCTTTTATGGTTGCAGTAATTAAACCTCTACTTAAAAAGCCAACTCTTGATCCAGATGTTTTAGCCAACTATAAACCTACTGTATATCTAACCTTCCCTTTTTCCCCCTGATTTTCATCAGGATTTAGATAACATAATAAAACAGAAACAGCACTGCTGAAAATGACCAACGATCTACTCATGGACTCAGACAATGGACTGGTCTCTATATTGTCCTGCTAGATCTTAGTGCTGAATTTGACACCACTGATCACAAGATTTTATTAGAGACTGGAACATGTCACTGGGATTTAAAAAAAAAAAACCAGGCTGATTTAAGTCATATTTATCAGATAGATTCCAGTTTGTTCATGTAAACAATGACTCTTCCATGCACACAAAAGTTAGTCATGGAGGTTCACAGGGTTCTGTGCTAAGACTGATACTTTTTACCCAATATATACAGTACTTCCTTTAGGCAATATTAACAGGAAGCAACACATAGATTTCCATTGCGACGCAGGTGACACCAAGCCATATTTATTTATGAGGCTAGATGAAACTAATCATCTACTCAAACTTCGGGCTTGTCTTATAGTAACAAAGGCCTGGATGACCTGTAATATTTTACTTCTGAATTTAGACAAAACTGAAGTTACTGTACTACCCTGCAAACCTCAGAAAAACATTATCTAATCATATAACTACTTTGGATGGCATTACCTTGGCCTCCAGTTTGACTGTAAGAAAACCTTGGAGGCTTTTTTGATCAGGGCATGTCCTTTGCCTCACACATAAAACAAGTCTCTAGGGCAGCCTTCTTCCACCTGCACAGTACTGTGAACATAAGAAACGTCCTGTCTCAAAAGGATGCCAAAAAAACTATTCTACCTCTAGACTGGACTACTGCAATTCCTTATTATCAGGATGTCCCAGTAACTCTGTGAAAATCTTCTAGTTGATCCAAAATGCTGCAGCATGAGTACTGACAGGAACTAGAAAAAGAGATTATATTTATACTGTGTTAGCTTCTCTGCATTGTCCCCCTGAAGGCAGAACCTATCTGCCTTCATCCCTGGCATTTCAGCTATCAGGCTTGTGTCCTGTGGAACCATCTCCCAATTTGGGTTGGGAGGCAGACACCATCTCTACATTTAAGATTAGGCTTAAAACTTTCCTCTTTGATAAAGATAATAGTTAGGGCTGGCTCAGGTGAGCCATGAGCCCTCCCTTAATGCGAGGCTGCTGGAGGAATTCCCATGATGCACTGAGTGCGTCTTCTCTCTCTCTCTCCCCATGCATTTATATCACACTAATGCATGTCATTAACTTTGTGTCTTCTCTCTCCTGTAGTTTGCGCTTTTCCTCTCTGTCCTCTCTCTCCCTGTCTTCATTCTGCAGGTATCTCTGACTCCAGGGATGCAGGATCCAGATAATTAATTTTAGTATTGCTATTATTATTATTGTTAATTGGTGTTGCTATCATTGCTGTTGTTATTAATTAATAACAATATTACACCTACTATATACCAGTATACCAGTCTGACAGTGCTTGAATACAACAGTATATACACAGCTGTTGTTGGTCTCTCTCTCTTTTATCTCCTCCTCTCCCTCCTCTTTTTGTCTCTCCCCCATTTCTCTCCTGTCAACCCAATCAGTCGAGGCAGATGGCTGCCCACCCTGAGTCTGGTTCTGTCGGAGGTTTCTTCCTGTTAAAAGGGAGTTTTTCCTCTCCACTGTCGCCAAGTGCTTGTTCATGGCGGAAACTGTTGGGCTTCTCTCTCTAATTATGTAAGGTCTTGACCGCACTCTGTAAAGCGCCTTGATATAATGTATGAAATGATTTGACACTATAATTTAATTGAATGTCAGCCTCATGGTACTGTAGCGCCAGAGGATAAGCAAAGTCATCGGGATACTTCATCTGGGAACCATGAAAAATTTTGTGTCAATAGGTCCAGTAGATTTTACTGAATAACTGAAGACTTTGACCAGCTGGTCGCACTAGATGAAAAGTCAGGGGATCACCAAAGTTAGGCTTTTCTCCTCGGGACACCATGAATGTTCATTCAAACGTTAATGAAAGTTGTTGAGAAATTTTGGACTGGACCAGCGTGGCGGACCAAGCGGCCAACAGACAGACACTGCCATTCCTAGTAAAAAATGTACATAAATATTCATTTTTTCAACTGCCTTCACAATAAAGAATGTGATCATTATTTAATGTCTTTAAAACTGTAAATATCAGTGAATGTGTGAGTCAGTGTCTTTTACATTTAAACATATCAATATTTACCAGCCCTTCAAAAATCAATGATAGCGAGACATGAAATGGGGCACACACAAACACGAAAGCCCTCACAAAATGTTTACTTTGCTACAAACATGCATGTTTCCATACACAGTACACATGTCCACTTACAGACACACATACAGTACACACAAACCCACTTGAAAAACATAGCCCAGCACATCCTTGCACCCAAAGACACACACACACACACACACGCACACACGCACACACACACACACACACACACGCACACACGCACGCACGCACGCACACACGCACGCACACACACACACACACGCACACACACACACACACACACACACACACATGCAGGGTGTTGCTTTTGCTTCCAGATAAGTCTCTCTCCATAGACCAGCGTCTGTGTACATAAGGGGGAGCAGAGAGGGAAAGGAAGTGAGAGGAATGAACTCATGTCGTTAATTTGTTTCAACTCAAGTAGCAGCGAATGCCAACAGCAAATCTTCCGTAAACATTCCCACTACTTCACACTTGTTTACTTTCTCATGCTCTCTACAATCCTTTCCAGCTTTGCTACACTTTATTATTTGTCTTTTGTTCTTTTTTCTTTTCTTTCCTGTTTTCCTCTCTGTCCTTCTCTCTGTCTTGCTCCCTGTTACTGAGCATTGTGCTAAAAGCTGATATTAGTGCCCTTGGTGCTGTGCCAAGAATACTAACTCACAGCTCCCTGGCATTTCATCCCTGGCATTTCAACGGCCTCTGTGCTACCTGGGTCTGTACTGCCAGATTACTTAGGATTACATTTACACACACGCACGGACACACACACAATGAGACGCACACATGCACAGACACAGACTATTTCCCCTTACAGAGGAGCACTCACCTTTACTCAAATTGGCAGTTGTTGTTGGCTCACCCCCTCAACTGAACCAATAAGTTCTCAGGCAGTCTTTTACCAGTGTAATTGCAGTTTAAGTTCGGGAATTAATCTTTGATGTGGTTTAATGGTGTGGGTTGTATGTTTGGGGGTAAATAGCAAATGTGCTGTCTTCCTCAAAGAGACACAAAATATGAAAGGGAGAGTGAGGGAGTAGGAGGAAAAGATCATAGGAAAAACGGATAAAGATGAAGGCGGGAGGAAATAGGTGAAGCTGGGTAGATAAATGAAAAGGAAACGGATAAGGAGAGGATATGCACACATATAAAATGCAAAGACAGAGGGCAGGTAGAACGAGGCGTGGAACAAATAGAGGGCAGGAGGTGATGAGTGAACAGGAGGAGTGATCTCACACAGTGAAAGAAAGACACGGCCCCTGCGAGCAGAGATGAAGGGCTACTTTAATTGCGTTTCTGATGCCTGCTTAATCCTATTCTCCATATTAATCCCTTACAATGTACATAATCAAAACAAATACACCCAAGGGGGAAAGGCTGTTAATAGGAAACAGTAATACAGATAAAGTGTGCACATGGGACACCTGTATACAACCTTTGGGGACAAAGTAAGGACATGTCCCAGCCAGGACTCTCCCTGTGTAGTGACCGGGTACCAAAGGGGGTTTGCGATCTCACTTGAGACCCCTAATGAATGTCCTACTCCTGGAATGTATTGTGCTGCCGAAATGCAATTGTACTATCATTTTATTCTTGAACACGGCTTTATATCCATGCAAAAGAGCAACAAGTGGAAACAGTCACCTTGCCCAAAAATAAAATTACATCTGAGTGTACCTTTGCTCAGCTACGCTTATGCATACTGCTGAAAAATATCTATTCTTGGTGCGCCCAATGTTTCAATTCATCACACTGCCACTTTCCAGCCTTTAGAGTTGTGGCTATACTTAACGATGCATATCGTTTATTTCACATCTAATTCTTTTCACTCTCATGGTCGATTTAAGTTGAACGGTTTTTTCTATACTCTGAGTCTTACTATGTGGGAAGGTGCCCTCCTTGAGAACATTACAGTGGCAAGAAAAAGTAAGTGGACCCTCTCAAATTATCTGCATTTATATATAAATTTGTCTGAAAATTGTAATGTTCTTGTCCATATTGAATACATCATTCAAGCACTCACAGAGTTGGTTGGAAAAAGTATGTGAACCTCTAGGTTACCGACGTCAACAAAAGGTAATTGGAGTCAGGGGGTAGAAAACCTGGAGTCCAATCAATGAAACCAGACTGGAGGTGTGGGTTAGAGCTACTTTGACATATAAAAAATGCTCAAACATTTTGAGTTTGCTGTTCACAAGAAGCATCTGCTGATGTGAACCACGCTTCACAAAAAAAGATCTCAGAAGACTTTTGATCAAAGGTTTAAAAAAGTATTCTCTAACAGTTTAGATATTCATCAGTCCAGAGTTAGACAGACTATGTATAAATGGAGATGATTTAGTACCGTGGCTACACTCCCTATAAATAGGAGCCCAGCTAAGATCACGCCAAAGGCACAAGACAGAAAGATCAATGGGGTAAAAAAATAAAGAAGCCCAGAGTAACATTGTTTAGGGAGAACATGCAGCACTACATATGGCATAAAAAGAGCACTGCATACCAACATGAAAACAACATCCTGGCAGTAAAGTACAGTGGAGGGAGCATCGTGATTTGGTGCTGCTTTGCTGCCTCTGGGCCTGGACAGCTCATCATCATCAAGGGGAAAAGTAATTCCCAAGTTTATCAACATATCTTACAAGGTATTGTCGGGGTAGCTGTCCACCACCTGAAGCTCAGTAGAAGTCGGGTGATGCAGCAGGACAAGGACCCTAAACACTTAAGTAATTTTACAACAGAATGACTTCAGACAAAGATAATCTACCTTTTGGATCCTAACAATATGGCTGATTTGAAACAGTTCTGTGGGAAGAATGGTCCAAAATTCCTCCTGTACATTGTACAGGTCTGATCCGCAACTACTGTAATGCTTGTTTGAGGTTATTTCTGCCAAAGGAGGTTCGACCAGTTAATAAATCCAAGGGTTCACTTACTTTTTCCATCAGCACTGTGAATGTTTAATGGGTGTGTTCAATAAGAACTCCAAAGATTACTGTTTGTGTGTTATTAGCATAAGCACATGGTGTTGGTCTATTTTTCTGACTTAGATGATACATTTTATGAGCAATTAATGCCGAAAACCATGTAACTCCAGTGTTTATTTAGTTTTTCTTGCCACAGTATCTATTTACTGAAGAAAAACATGTTTGAGTCTGATTTCAGTATGTACAGTATGTACCATTTTACCCTATGTCCTGTTATTCTCCCTTATACTGTCATGTGAGTTACCATGTTCTGATGTGTAAGGCTGATTCACCACAAAAATTACAGTCACTATAAAATCTATTGCACTTAAAATGATTCAACATACAATCATCCTCTTTGCCCTGTTATTGATAAATGGACAAAAAGAATCTGAGCTCTCTTTTTCTTTTTCGTCAAATGAATGTAGCATCAGATTCACCTAATAAATGCAATATTAAAGATGATTATAGGGTAGAAGAAAAACTACCTTTGATTATGGGTGGATGTTTTGGTCTTTATGGATAAACCGTATCAGCTTGGTTACAGAACAGACTGGTGCATTCAGACACTTATACATCTTGTATAAGACACCTTGTGACAAACCTAGCTTGACCCAATAATTATATCATTTCATAACATAAGCAGACAGAAATACATTTGGAAACACTCAGGCTGTACTCTGTCCTGCCCAGGTTGAACAGGTACCTGAAGGGAGAGTTCATGAAGATCCTTACAAGTTTAATGCTGCTGGTTACTGCAGCAGATCAAAAACCCCCAGTGTTGGTTTTCGTCTTTTTTTCTGTATCAAGTAAGTGGAGCGTGAGGAGAAGAGGTAAGAAAACACTTTTTGCCCAACTGTCTTAGATTTGTCAGTAAACCGCACCGGTATCGCAGCAGGTCACCCAGCAGGCTGTGAGATGACCTGCTGGTCCCCCGGAATGTGTGTGTGAGAGACACAGAGAAAGGTAAGTGATGCCTCTATCTGCAGGTTCGCCACAAGAACCTTTCTCATGTCAGACCTCAGACTGAAATGGCCCCCACAAACTCACCCCATGCCAAATCTGCAGAGAGTGAGAAGGAAAAGCAGAGACAGAAGAGACAGACGGGTATACACGTGTGGTGGTGTCTGACAAACAAGGAATTATCAGAGAAAGAGAACGTAGGGACCCCCGAGACCCACGCACCACTGGCCAGATTTTCACCTGGTAGACATAAAGATTTACTGAATGTTCTGCTCTAAGGATGGCAAATCACATCAGGAGCAAGAGAAGTGAATGCAGGATGGATGGAGGGAGGACTGAGTGCTGTCCCCTCCATGGAACCACATTAGCATGCACAGTAGATCTCTATTACGGCATCGGCGCTGGCCATGGTGCTGAAAAGATGTGGTTACACAACGGATAATGTTCTCGCTGGACGGCGGGATGGAGGTGGGAATAAATCTCCGAGGAAAAATTAAGATTTCAGCAAGCCATTAGCTTTGTGCTGGCCAACCTGGCAGGGAAATCGCTGGTGGAAAGGTGCTTGTAAGCGGCATGTTACCTCACGCAACAAATGCCCGCAGTTTTTAACAGCATTTACCCTTTAAAAAAAAAAAAAAAAAGCATAAACTTTCTTTTTGTCTTAAAATCAATCTTTGGGAAACTTAGAGCAGTTTAATTCGTCCTATGCTCTAGATGTGTGTGTGTGAGAGACACAGAAAGGTAAGTGATGCCTCTATCTGCAGGTTCGCCACAAGAACCTTTCTCATGTCAGACCTCAGACTGAAATGGCCCCCACAAACTCACCCCATGCCAAATCTGCAGTGAGTGAGAAGGAAAAGCAGAGACAGAAGAGACAGACGGGTATACACGTGTGGTGGTGTCTGACAAACAAGGAATTATCAGAGAAAGAGAACGTAGGGACCCCCGAGACCCACGCACCACTGGCCAGATTTTCACCTGGTAGACATAAAGATTTACTGAATGTTCTGCTCTAAGGATGGCAAATCACATCAGGAGCAAGAGAAGTGAATGCAGGATGGATGGAGGGAGGACTGAGTGCTGTCCCCTCCATGGAACCACATTAGCATGCACAGTAGATCTCTATTACGGCATCGGCGCTGGCCATGGTGCTGAAAAGATGTGGTTACACAACGGATAATGTTCTCGCTGGACGGCGGGATGGAGGTGGGAATAAATCTCCGAGGAAAAATTAAGATTTCAGCAAGCCATTAGCTTTGTGCTGGCCAACCTGGCAGGGAAATCGCTGGTGGAAAGGTGCTTGTAAGCGGCATGTTACCTCACGCAACAAATGCCCGCAGTTTTTAACAGCATTTACCCTTTAAAAAAAAAAAAAAAAAAGCATAAACTTTCTCTTTTTGTCTTAAAATCAATCTTTGGGAAACTTAGAGCAGTTTAATTCGTCCTATGCTCTAGATGTGTGTGTGTGAGACTTCTGCTTGCCTTAGGGCAAAGCATTAATGAGAAATAGAGAGATATGCCCTGTGAGTTTTTCCTCCACTAAAATGCACAAAACAAGAGTAAACTCTTGTCTATCAGGAGCAAACTCATTTCTGCATTGGACTGTCAATCTTAAAACAAGAATCGTAAAATAATTACGGGGAAACATCTACGATTCCTTGCTGTTTCAATTCTGAATGAAAACATTAAGTGCAAATTCTCTCTGGGACCCGGAGAAGCGGAAGGAAATGTTACCCGACAAATTTTCATTAAAATTCAACAAGACGCAGGCTCCGTGAGAGGTTAGATTATTGGCGGGCAGGCGCATGCAGACACACAGACTCACACACACACACACACACACACACACACACTCACACACACACAAACACAGATACACACACACACACACACACACAAACACACACTTCCCAGCTGGTGTGCCTTCCTCCAGCAGAGACTGACAGAAGCGGGGCGACCGCTCTAAGCTGTGAGCGCTCATCTCTCCTCTTCTCCACCAGCGCGTCTTTTACTGTTGACATAAAAACTTTGAAAAGGTGAGAGGCGAAACGTCTAACGCCGACAAATCGACGTCGAGAGCGCGCATCACCAAAGGAAAAGGGAGGGAAGGAAAAGAGCCATCAAGTCCGAGAAAAGCGGTGGAGCCGGGAGCAAGAGGGAGCTATGCCATCTCCCGCCGAGCAGAGCCCAGTCCTCCTCTGTTGTGTGTCGGAGCTGCAGAATGGTGTCTCTCTCTGGACTCTGGACCTACTGCCTCGCCCCTGGGAGATCTCATCTCCTCTTCCTCTCTGCCAGACTGCTCCTGCTGCTTCTCGTATTAACCGTCCTCTCATCGCCCGAGCCCTGCTTCCCTCACCCCCAGCCTTGCCACATCCTCGCCCGGATAGGACACACCGTGCGCCTCGGGGCGCTCTTGCCGACCCGCCAGCCGGTACGGATACAAAACGCGCTCAACCGCGCCCTGGCTAGCCTCCGGCACCAGAGTGGAGGGTCAGAGTCCTCCACGACTACCTCCCAAACACCTCCTCTGCTGCCCTACAACCTGAGCCTGGAGATGGTGGCTCGATCCCCCGTGGGAGGGGACCCGGAGTCGTTGTCCCGTAGCGCCTGCCAGGACCTGGTGATCAGGGGGGTGTCCGCCATGCTCGCCTTTCCCCGCTCCAGGGAGGAGTTGATCCAGGTGGAGTTCCTCTCCTCTTTTCTGGAGATCCCCTTCATCTCCATCCTGGAGGACACGGAACCCCTTGTGACCAAGGTATGGATGGATAGAGTGTGTGTTTCTGCATCTGTGTGCTGTCCCCATGCACCTGTAACAGTCATCTTCAAAAAAAAAACCAAAAAAAAACAAAAAAAAACCCACAAACCACTGAACACCATTTGGATATATTCCATTGTGGCAATGCATTCTGTACCTTGCAATGCAAAGAGCAGCAAGCCAAACATATTTTCATTTGACCCTTTGTCAGAGAGTTGGAATTTAAGGATGAGGCTTTGACTGACCCGTTACCCTGTGGCAAAACCCTGTGGCAAGAATTTGGGTGGCTGAGCTTGTGCAGCTGCTGTTGTCACCGGCTAGATATTAAAGCTGGTTAAAGGCAAAGGAATAGTGTCAGAAGAAAAAATAATTGTATTCATTTTGTGGGATGATGAGAGAAATTATTCTTAATCTCAATCTTAAGAATGATTAGAGTAATAATATCAAGAATAGAATAGTAAAAATGTAGTTAACTGGTTAAGCAGATTAAAAGACCATTTAGTGCCTCAGATTTTCAAATTGCAGCACTAAATGTCTTCTTCCAGCAAACTCTGATGTTCAGATTGATCTCAGTTGAGCTTTGCTGGTGAACCTGCAGGCCCTTCACATGCATATTTAATATCTGGTAGCTCTGCCTTGGTATTGGACTGAACCCACAAGCCCTCCAGCAGCAGAGGTTTAAAGTGAAATACTTTTTTTTCTTTAAGCTCTCTTCCTCTGTGTGTGTGTGTGTGTGTGTGTGTGTGTGTGTGTGTGTGTGTGTGTGTGTCTGTGTGTGTGTGTGTTTGTATTTGTATGTGTATGTGCCTGAATCCGGGTGTGTGCATGTATGATTGAAGAAGGTTGTGTTTTGGCACATTTCAGAGTGAATCATTCAGACAGTTGAGATCCTGACAGATGGATGCTGTGGAGAGGTGTGGCGCCTGCAGCTTGTGCCATTTGTGTGTGTGATCACACGTGTATGTTTATGTGTGAGTGTGTATATGTTGCTCTGTGTGCGTAGAAATGTGTAGGTAGGCAATAAACATGTGTGTGAGTGTGTGTCATTAGTTAGTATTCCCAGCAGCAATCGAGTTGCTTGCCAGTCAGTCAATCCAGCTGCAGTCATATCCACCTCTGTCCAACTGAGCAGCCAACTGCATCTCTCTGTCACACACACAACATGTCAGTGTACACACTCTTGCACAGAGGCAATCAAGACACCACACACACAGAAAGGCACACAGGAGGACTTTCAACTTTCGTACAGGTTCAACTAAGAAACACGCACACACACACACACACACACACAAACACACACACACACACACACACACACACGCACACACACACACACACACACACACGCACACACACACACACACGCACACACACGCACACACACAGACTAAACTAAGAGGCAGCATTAGGGAGACAGTGAGGAAAGAAAGGGGGGGAAGTGGTGGAAAAGATCCATAGTTTAAGTCTGAAATCTTTGTCCTGTTGCGTCTCTTTGTCAACAATGGATTGCTTGTACTTGACGGATGTGTCGGCAATGCAAGGAGATGAGCAGGGGAGAGCGGCAGGAAAAGAGGAGAGAGAAAAGATGAGGTGAGAGAGAGGAGAAGGGGTGGGCCGGGAAGGAGGAGAGGGGTTTTTTTGAGCTGTGGGAGGCCTTTCATTTCTGCATAACTATGCCAAGCAGTCACTGGGCAAAAGAGAAACAACCCTCACTGTCTTTCTCTGTATCTCTCTATCTCCGCTCTACAGTATTTTTAGCACTAATTTCATGCAGAATTTTCATATAAACGAATGCCTGTTTTGGTTACCTTTGTTGTTCATGCTACACAAAAGTAGTTCAGCCTTATATTAAATTCATGGAATATTTTTTTCCAGGGTCAGAGTAGTCGTTCTTGGTTATTTAAGGTGATATGTTCTAGGTGTCTGGCAGCGGCAATATCTGTTTGTTTGTAAGCAGTAGAAGAAGAACAGGGGAGCTTTGAAGAGTAATAGCTAACAGACAGATGACTTTCCAGAAACTGGAAACAACAGAAAATCCATGGTCAACGTTCACAGTACTGAAAGCAGTGTGTGAAAAGGGAAAATAAGGAAAATCCCACCCATTTTGCAACAAAAATGTCAGTAAAATAAAATACAGAGAAGAATCTTGCATATCAAGAATACCAGTAATCTTCCCCTACTCTTGTAACAGTGTATAATTGTTGCTTAGGTAAAGAGTATAGTACTGAAATGACGATTTGCCTCACCAACTTCCCAAAAATGCCCAACTTTCACTTGTTTTCAGCTTGTAAATTTTGAGGATTGGCTACCTTTCTTTGTTTATTACTGTAAATTGAATCGCCTTGGCACTGTAATGTTGTTTTGGACTTTGGTCAGATAAAACAAGCAATTTGAAGACATTGCCTTGGACTCTGGGAAATTGTAAAGTACATTTATCTGGAATTTTACGCAGTAAAAGATTGATTTACCACAAAAAACACCCAACTGCTTTATTGATAATAAAAGCGTCAGATGTTGCAGCCCTAAAAGAGAATGAATTTCAGTATGTTCCCAGTGAAGGATTGTAGGGTTTTCTGTTTCTCTAACACTCCAGGGTGCACCTCCATAAAATGGGAGCAATGTGAGAAAGAAAATAACAGGAGGCAGGTAGGAGGTGGGGAAGGTTTTTAAACACACACAGAGAGGGCAGTGACGAGTGGGTTAGGTCAACAGGGAGGCAAATTGTTACCCTGTGCAAACAGAAAACAATACACTGGTTTCTCTGCAGATAGCAAAATACTGTAACAGGAGATATAATTCCAATTAAAAATGTTATTTACATTTTAGCATCAGGAGGGAGGAGTGCTCCTGAGGGTGGGAAGAAGGTCTGGAGAAATAAAGAGAGAAAACAAACACTGCTGCCAAAAAATTGCCGGATCTGTCACAGACGGATCCAAAAAGAGGAGGGGTTTTTTTTGTTTGTTTTTGGAAGGAGAATCTTCTCTCCCAAGTTTTTGGAATTGCCGAGATTTCTCTGCAGGATATTGGGAATTTAGCCCATGTTTCTCTGCTGAACAGATCCCTTCCCTGGACATCAAAATGAGGTTGATAGACAGAGGGAGGCACTTGCACATACAGGCTATGCATCCCTCCAACTGTCAAGTTAATTTTACAAAAATATTAAAATACTGCCAAAAATAAAAGATGACTTGTGTAGTGTGTTTCCATCACAGACTTCCTCAAGGTCAAAGAACATGTCAATTAGAAAAAAAAAAGGTCTTTCAAGAATTAATTAGTTTGTGGCAGACTATCATTTTTTTTACTGTCTAATTTTTGCCAATTTCATCTGAAAAAAAAGAAATGCACTTGGCACAGTCGCAATGTGACATTTCTTGGAGGTGGTGATGATAGAGATTTTCCAGACTACCTCTCAGGATACCCGAAACCCCTGCGGAAGGGTTGTCATCATTATGTACTAGAGGAGGAAACTTCTCGCATAAATTATCACAAACGTTCTTAATTGTCAACACATTCCTGTATTGCAATATTGGGAAAATTTCAGTACCGGTGTAGACAGAGAGACTCAAAAGGTCACAGATGGAGAGAGCGACAGGAAGGCAGACAGAGACAGGGGTCGGTTGTCTGTCTGCGTCCTCCTCCCTCTGCTTAGTCAGACAGAGCTGTGGGACTTGGTGATGCGTCTCAGCAAGGAAGTGCTTATTCCTTCCAACCTACTTAAGCTAATTAGAACCACTGTGTGACCCCTAACTGTAAATCTCCCCCGTCCATCTATGGTAGGCAGGATGGGGGCAGAGAAGAAGAGGAAGGAAGAAGGGACAGAGGGAGGAGGGGAAAGAAAAAGGGCTTTTTAATTCCCATCAGGGCCATTACGGGCATTTGGGCAGGTGATCTGTTCATTAGTAGCCTTTGGGTTGGATGTTTAAGTAAAGCAATCGAACAATAACCTTAATTAACCTAAAAAATGAAAGAAATGGGTTTTAGAATTGGTATTCCACAAGTTTAATAGGATGTGTTGATAATAGCATAGTCATCATTGAATAAAATAATTTGGTTGCACAATTGCCAACAGATTTAATTAAAAAGATCATCTACATAGCCAATCTCAGTTCATTTTTAAAGCAGCCGGCCTTATTAAAGCTCAGTCTTACCAAACAAATCTAGATTCGCTGATAGTATTGCTGATATTATTTTGTGGATCATGATTTTTCTACTCCAGAAATGTATTAGTCGGGAGAGCTGAAGGAAATGGTTTTGCTGATTCCTGAATGTGATTAGGTGAGAGAGGTTGTATGGTGTGAATTCATTATTTGTCATTCTTCACAGTGGAAGCTAAATTCCTGCAGCTCCCTTTACTCCCAGCTATAGTTAATTCTACTGAAATACACCCTGAACTTCTTCCATATAGCACAACGTATAGGACTATATTTCACTGTCTACTACTGAATGCATTTCATATTTTTTTCCCTCTTTGTAGTTCAGTTACCTGTATTGTAGGGAATATAAATGTTCTAATATTCCCTACAATACAAAGAGCATTTTATTCATATTTCACAGTCTTGTTTGTACCTGCCTTGTTTTTTTAACCAGACCTTGATCATATATATATAAGCGTATTACAAGTACAAAAGCATATTAGCTTGGATCCTGTTGCTCCAACCCTTTGCACTTGTTACTGTACTATTGTTTTGTTTTTGGTCTTTTTTTTCAGTAATACTGATCATTTATCTGAATTAATTTGTCATTTATTTTATTTTGCAGCTGCAATTTAAGTCCTTCTATATCACAGAGTTAGTTGAAGGCTCAAACGTCAAATTTGGATGTCGTTGTCGTTATCCCTAAAACATACTGACTACAATACACACTTAGATATATTTCTGTAGTGTGTTATTCATGAGGTTTTACTGTTTATGATTCAGAATAACCTTTAACTACTTTCTTGTCTGCAATCTATCCATCCTGCATTCTTTCATTAAGTCACTGCTTTTTTTAATGACATACCTCATTCTGCTTAGTAAAATGAAGATTAGCACAGTAGAAAAAAACCCAATTTACGACTTTGAATGAAATTACATTTTAATCCAGGGACCCTGCTGAATAAGACGCATTGTGGTTCTGAGCTAGCCCTGCTCTCGAAGGACACACACACACACACACACAGACACACACAGACACAAACACACACACACAGACACACACATTCACCCACTCACACACATTCTGTGCACTCAAATACACAGAGAAGCACATGCACACGCCTCACACAAACTTCTACCTGCATATATGAGATTCACATACACATGCATACAGTGTCTGCTCTGTGCTCACTAAAGGTTATTAAGCCTAATGAGGCTTTACAAGGCCATGCTGCCTTTAGTGTTTTCTTTGAGATGATGAGGGGATTTGTGCCCCAACCACAGTGGAATAAACGAGTGGAAAGAGAGGGACAAAACTTCTGCCAAGCCAGAGCCACAGGCAAACTGACAGTTTGAGACAAGCAGACCACTTAATGCAAACAGCTCAAAGCTTCTTTATTAGTGTTATGATGACAGTTCAGTGCGGTCTTGACTGAGCCAGATTAATTGAGCAGAGCAGAAACAGCAGAGTATGTATTACCAAAAGGACTTTGGGCCGGTTTGAGCTGCCCAGTATGGCATTTGAGTCTGTGTTCTAATGTTTGGCGTGTGTCTTTGGCTTGTGTTATTGCCTCTAGTGAAACAAATGTCTCAAGTAACTCCACACCAGTACAATAATTCTCTATAGGGCTTTAAGAAAAAAAAGAAAAGAAATGATGCAGTGATGGGGAGAGGCAGAAAGGAAAGGAAGGGTGGCATGTATCCGGGAGAGAAGGAGATGTGGTTATCATTATAGAAAGATAATAGAGGGATTGAAGGTGGTATGTATGGATAAAGGAATGATGGATCAAGGAAGAAAGAAGGAATCAGTCGGTCAGGAATGCTGAAAGGAGGGGAAGGATGACAGGAGGTCCGGGTCTTGTGCTTTCTCTTCCGCTGAGGAATTTGATGGAGGCAGTTTTATCTAAACTGTGCCGGTTCATTAGAGGATTAGTGAGTGATAACTTCAAGCTATCTGTGATTGAAAAACACGCTCACACCAACACGCGCACACACCCAAACAGATAAGTGAATGCACACATACACACATTCTGTCTATGGCTTACGCACACTTTGCTCACGTAAACTGTACTCATGCAGGCTTATTCAAAGCATACAAAGACAAAAGAACACACTTTGACATGTACCTCCACACTTTCCACACCCCACTGAAGTTACCTCCATCTTTCCATTCCATAGAACTAATGTTGTTGATTGTGCAGCAGTTATTTGTGTGTATATGCACATGAGAATGTGTGTTATTGTGTTACAGTGGGTGGCAACTGAGGCAGAACACCAGAAATCCAGGCCAGGTGGGCTTCAGTGATAAGGACAGACTTAGAAATAACCCACGCAGTACCCTATAGAAGCTCCCATAGGTCACAGGTTAAAGACAAGCAGACGGGAGAGGCAGACAGGAGGTAAGACAGGTGAGAAAAGGTGAGAAAGACGTGCTGATATTAGATTAAACAGACGCTGACAGATGGCTGTGGGACATGGTCGAGCATGTGCCAAAGCGACAGGCTAGCCAAAACCCAGGATTGAAGACGAGAAAGTGGGGTAAATGTCCAGAAGGGGGGAAGAGAAACTTCAAGTAACAATGGATAAAGAGTAAGCAAGAGAAAGAGATACACAGTGAGACAGGCTTAGATGGACAGGGTAAGTGATTCAGACAGGTTGACTGCTAAAAAACAGAAAGATTTAAAAATTTGAGAAACAGACAGCAAAGTAAAGTGAGCAAGCCAATGAAAGGGTAAAAGAAGAAAATAAGGGGACCAGAAGGTAAGAGAGAAAATGTGACAGAGTGACAGGCTGTCAGAGATGAAGTTATTTGAGAGGCGGGTGAGGCATAGACGGGGGATTGAAAGATGGTAGACCCAAAGGTAACTTCTGTGTTCCTACTGGGATATTTATGTTGGGAGTTGGCAAGAAATCAGACATGATTTAGAGCTCATCTGGATGGGCTTCAACACCACCTGCCGACAGAGGAAAATCTGTCTGTAAGGAGAATAACAACAGTGCACCGCTGGCAGTCACACACACACACTCACACACAAACACGCTTCATTACATCATTTACATCACTTGCATTCGATGTACGTTCAATAATCACTATCCGGTTGAAACGCTGGCTTTTAAGACAATGCACTGGGGCAGTGATCCTAAACGTACACACAAGGCAACCAAGGAGATTTTTAAGAGCCAACCGTGGAATATTCTTGACTACTTAAATCAGTAGTCTGACCTCAGCCCAATCTACCATGTGTTTTACATGCTAAAGACAAGAGAAAGGGCAAAAAGCTTCCACAGCAAGAAAGAAGTGGGGAAAGCTGCAGCACAGTCCTGGCATACCGTCACAAAGGAAGAAACGGGGTGTAGCTTTTCATTTTTTAAATGATATATTTTTGGCAACAGTGTCTTAGCCTTGAGCTTCTAGGTGGGCATTTAAAATGGCTTGGTCGAGCCGCTGTCAACGTCCCATAGTGAGAAACTGACCGATGAACATCAAAGTGTCGAGCGTCCAACGGTGAGAGCTTTTTTCTTTCTCAGCAACATAGTGTAACAACATGGTGTAACATAAGGTAGGGGACTGCCCAGGTCACAGATAAGAATGTCCCCTACACAGACACACACTAACACGCACACACATACCACACCCACACACACACACACACACACACACACACACACACACACAGCTGATTAAGTGGCTGTTGGAAAAGACAAATAGGCTATTTTTAGTGCCTAACCACACAGATATTGCACCAATCAAATTACAGCAATGACATTGTCAATGGTACAAAACATTTGTAACTGGCATACACTACATAGACGTATTCCTGCAGATGCAATCTCACAGAATCACGCACACACACATACACATGTGTACCTGTATGCAAAACCCGGTGAAATACACACACATACTCAGACATGGCAGCTCTGCCCCACACATGCGTGGATACGCTCGCTCAGTCAGATTTTATCCTGGAGCATCCATCATACACATAAGCAGTTGTAATTTGTCAGGAAGTCTTGTTCCAGTTCTCCTTCTCTCTCTTTTTCACGCTCGCTCTGTCTCTCTCCCTCTGTCTCCCACTCTCTCTGTATTGACCTCTGTGTTCGAGTTGACTCCATAAAGCAGAGCAGAGCGTAACGACAGATAAATCCTGAGTGATATCTCCGGCTGACTACTGATGCAGGGGAAACATCAAGACAATCTGATATTCATATGCACAACATCTAACACATAAACACTATTTATGGGCACCGGAAGGAGACATGCAGACATGGTATAACCGATAGAGAGAGAGTCACTACGAGACACAGGGTAGCAGGGAAAACGATTTGAAAGGTAGAGGACTGAAGGAAATGGATGGGTGAATGAGGCAAGGAGACACAAATGAGAGCCTGTGGGTGGGGTGACACAAAAAGAAAAGAATAAAATGGAGAAATAAAGGGTTAAAGAGTGTGATGAAGAGAAGAGAAAGAGGATATGATCAGTTTTCCCCTTCTCGTTGTCCTTCACAGCAGAGGACAGACCGTCCTCCAGATAGCGTTAAAGCAGCTCCCCTGTAGCACTTATCTCATGCCAAGTCACGCTAGAGAGCAGAGCAATATTTCACTCTAATTCAGGTCAGTTGCACGCATATATCTTGCATCTACCCCATTCACTCTGCCTTTATTTTTTTTCAGGGAGAACTGAAGAACTCCTTAAAATTGCAACTAGTTATAACGCTTTGAGATTTATTCTACAACCAAGGTCTTGACTATTTGGAAAGAAGAGAGTTGCTATTGGGATAAAAAAAAAAAACCAAGAAACAAAAACAAATCACTTATGTGTATAACTTTATGGCTAAATGCCATGCTCTACCGAAAGCAAATTTCACCATTCTAGGCTGTGTACTCATTGAACTAATTTGAGTTGGGTTGTTGATACAACATTAGACGAGAAATACGAATGCTGTTATTCCAGCGTTGTAAAGAGGCTGTCGCAGCAGAAAACAGTACATAACTGAGCAGGATCAATAAGTTCTGATATATCTAAGGAAAGGAAAACAGCAGTGAAGATTTTTTAATTGAGGAAAAGGGAATGGACAAGCATAGAATTTTTTAGGTAAAACAGCAGGGTGGCAATGCTTGTTTTGCCCTGTTTATGAGCAGTGGAGTGGACTAACATTAGGGTATGTCGGGTTAAATCTTTGCTTGAGGTAGGCTGTTTATTTTTTTCCAGTCATGACACAAGAGCGAGCTGGCATTGAGGCATTCAGGTGGAATGGTTTGGTAGAAAGAGCCCTTTCAGGCAGGGTACCAGGGCACAATGGTTGGATGGAGATATCTTTTTTCAGGCAGCTCACTGGTGAGGACAGCTGTAGAGATTAGTCAGGTGTAAAATTGTACTGGGGAGGAGATATCTTAATTTTGGTTGAGATTCCGCAGAAGAGTGGATTAAAATCTGTACTTTAAAAATGGAAATTCTTATTTAAGAGTGTTTGCAATCATATAACAGACATTAGAGCCACAGAAAGTAACTACTGCACTGTAAGTCTACGAAAGGCAGTCAACACAGTGTCTAAAAATATTTTTCCACCCTTTTGAGTGCCGAGAGTTGTAAAAACAGTATAAAACTGATAAAGTTTTTCAGCCTTCAACGAATGCCTCGTTGCACTTCTTGGATGTAGAGGAAAGTCCATTTCAAGGGAGTAAAATTCGCAACCCTGTGCATGCCAGGCCAACCATGCAGGAATATTTTTATTTTAACGTATTTTATATTATCTATCGATAAATATAAATCAGTCACAGGACTGAAGTTGCCAAAATACTTAAATCATTATGAAACAGCTTAGTTATCCAAACGCTACATAACGCATTGTAAATTTATTATTCCGGGAATGGCTAGCTTAAATGTTGAATACTCAACCCACAATTCTCCTGCTGGCAATGAAAAAAAAATGGGATACATTTTCCATGAGAGATGAAGCATGAAAATTATAATTTCACGCTTTGAGTTTTTATTATAGTTTTTGCTCCAACTCTATAAATAGTTAGATTTTACATGTAAGTCAACTGGGAGATATAAGACTTCCTCTCAGCTAGCCACTAGTGTCCATGGTGATGCAGTTATGGTGTGATTTCTTTGTTTGTTTGTTTTTTTTGTTCTGCAATTTTGGCAGAAGAAACAAAGCAAAGCTTATGACTCAGCAAAGCAATCACTGTATTAGTCATTTCAGCAGCAGTCACTCCCACACTTTGTTTAACAGTGCAAATTTTCAAAATGGCGCTGTAGTGTAGTGGTAGCATTCATGGGCAGCCTTGTCGGTTCTGGGGTAAGGACACCTGATAGACCAGGATGTGCCCAGTCTGTCCATTCTGTGTCAGTCTCAATCAGACCATCATGACAGGAGCAGCACTGTGTCACAGGTCGGCTGCCAAGGCTTTCCCAGCAGTGGCGATGCTCTGCCAATGTTACTGTTTGTGTGCATATGCATCTATTGTCATAATGTTGGATGTGAAAAATGTTTTGCGTGGTCTGTGTGTGTGTCTAGGAGTGTGTGCATGTCTTAGTTGTTTTGGTGTACTTTGGTATGCATGCCTTGTCTTCCAGTTGTGCAAAATTGGGTTGGATCCTGGTTCCAAGTCGGTGAAATACTTTGATTCATCAAACTCTTCGTCTGACGAATTTTGTATCTGGCAAAACTTTTGTGGAAATTTTCTGTTGGTTTCTATTGTGAATATAAAACATACTGTGAGGAGCTTTAAGTTATATCTAGATATATTTACTGTATAACTTAGTTAAAATTGTTGATAACCAAACCAAAATACATCTCATTAGGGATTTCACAGCATTCACATCTAATAACTTCAGTTCTGGATTCAGATCAAATGCTTTTGGACCTGGTCCCATTGTGCATTAACAAGTAGCATGCATGTACCTGTGAGTGTAGTGTATATAGGTCATACAGTATAAGGAGCGCTGGTCAGTTGTAATTCCTTGCTTGGCACTTAGAGGATGAGAAACTGATCGCAGCACACGCGACTTATTTTCCTGCTTTAAGTAAATCAGTTTGTGATTGACAGGTCCCGGACATGGAGCTGTCCATCCCCTCAACTGTTGATTTCATCAGCATACCTACCTCCACTCTTCAGGCAGCCAGTGGGTTAACCCTGCTTTCAAATCAGCATCAGCTGCATCTCTGAGAGCATTTATTAACAATGGATATTTTCCAGAACCTAATAATATTGCTGGTTTTCTCTCTATAGCATGCCTGAGATTGCACAAACTTAAGTGATTAGTTTTGCAGTGGCACAAATTGCCCCGAGGTAGATTGTCAGCGGCGAGTGCAGGAGGTCCTCAGGAGGAAAGCGTTCAGTCCTCCGGCTATTTAATTATGAGGGCGGCAGACCCCTGGGTGCATGGCTTCATTCTCCCACAACAGTGGCTCACTAACAAACTGTGTTGAGTGCCTTTGATTGATCTGAACTCATTTGAGGTGGCTGTGAAAAGACAAAGGCAGTGACAGAAGGAGGGAAGGGGAAAGGAGGGGGAGAAGAGGGCAGGGGGATTGGTAGGAGAGGAATGGAGAGGCAGGAGGGATGGAGGGAGGAAAGATGGAAAAATCAGGAAGGGGACAGGTCAGCAGGGAGGGGAGCATCGAGGCAGGGAGGGGGAATGAGGGATGAAAGGAAGCAAGACATGGATAGATGGCTGGAGGGATGGGCAGAGAGAGGGGAGGGGGGTGGGTGCTGGTGTCTTTCCTGGCACTGCATTTTCCTGCAGACACAACATCCACAGAAGTACACACAGACCCAGGAAGCGCATTTACACACGAGCCCACACAAAAACACACTTTGTTAAACTGTTGTTAGGCCTTCCACGGTATCAGGGGAGCAGAGATGTGGATGTATTTGCATAAGTGGGTATTATACTCTGAGCCAGTGGACAGCAGCGATGGCTAAAGTAGATAAGATAAAGCTTTCATTCTCGCTCTCTCTTCCTCCCCTACCCTGTTACCACACACAAACTCCATTTATTGCTCATTCTCTTTTTTCTCTCTTTAACTCAGGAATCTTGTTCCATTTCCCACTCTGTCTCCCTGCAAACGCTCTCATCAACCAAACACACATCCATCCTACATATTTGTTGTGCTGCTAACATTTGCCACTCTCTTGAATTTCCTCCCTTATCTGGTTTAGTTAACTCCCAGTGTGAGAACTTTTTCAATTATCCCTGCCTCTACCTCTGAGGGTTAGGGGCGAAGGCACGGTTTTGGCAGGATAAAGAGTCCGCAGAGGAGAGAGGGAGAGGGGAAAAAGAGAGGGATGGAGGCAGGAGGGGAGGGAAGGATGAGAAGTTGAGGGAGAGATTCCGCAGCGTCTCCGTTCCAACAAGTCATCTTTCATTTTTATGATTTCAATCAAGTGTCCTTGAAGCCAAAATATACTCAGATCATGCATTCTTATCCTGGCTGGAAGGCTGGGATACCTCTAAGTATAATACCTGCGCTTCTAATAGTGTGTAGGATTTTAACGACCGTCAATCTGGTGCTGCCACTTATTAGCAAACAGTGTCCTGTCCCTGCCCAGCTCTGGCACACATTGTCTCTCAGTGTGCCTCTCTTTGGTATCTTCTCCCACACCTTTTAATTCTCCATTTCCACCTCTCTCTTTCTTCCACTCACACACACTCCGTCTTTCCCTTGGCGGGAGACCACTGCAGTTCATCACACGCTGTGCAATATGGTACAGATTGGGATCACTAAAAGAGTATTGCTATGTCTCTCTGTTTCTGTCTCTCATTTTCTCTCTCTCTCTGTGTGTGTGTGTGTGTGTGTGTGTGTGTGTGTGTGTGTGTGTGTGTGTGTGTGTGTGTGTGTGTGTGTATGAGTGTGTGTGAGGGTGAGAGAGAGAGAGACAGAAAGTGTAAATTTGCTGAAGAGGTAACCTTGACCAGAGAACTCTAGCTTCAAAACGTTAACTGTGTGTTCCATGACAGTTACAGAGTTTTACGACTGCGTAATTCCATCTGCCAGAGTCTACCCCACTGGGACGCACTGTGTGTGTGCGCGTGTGTGTCTATGTGCTCATCCAAGAGCGCACACAGCAGGACTGCCCCCTGTTCCTTCAGCCATTCCGATTCCTTGTCCCATTTCCATCATGTTTTTTTCTTATTAGGACTTGTCTTGTCCCCTCTCTGTTTCTCCATGTCGCTCCTGTTCCTCTCCTTCTACTTCTGCCTTTCTCCGCTTCTTTTTCCTCACTTCTTTTCCCCCTCACCAGTTCTACTTCTTGGTCTATCTATCTCCCCCACTCTCCATTTTTGTTTTACCAGTCTCCCTGTCTCAGCCTTTCTCCGCCTCTTATCGCTTTCTTTCCCCCCTCTTTTCCTCCTATGTATTTCCCACCTTTATGTGATTGCTGTTCAGAGCCATCAAGCCCAGAGCTTGTAATACCCTGACCAGAGTTATTTAGCCATGACAGGTAGGGAAATGAAATCTCCACTTGGCGATGTGTGTTTTTTCTTTTCGTTATCCCTTACTGTTTCTCTTTCCTATTTATGAGACCCTGCTGCAGGGCTATTTTTAGTCAGCTGCCACCTTCTCACTGGCTTGTAAAACCTGACCGCCAGACGTTCACTTAGGCAGAAATTTTCTATCATGATTGCAGGTTGATGAATGATGTTGTTATCTGAAGTTGTATTCTGGCATGAATAAAAAAAACACAAGGCTGTCATTTTTTTGTAACGACTTTTGAGAAGGACTCAAAACGCAGACTTCCTGCTTTTGGCTGATGATTGATGGGGAAAAAGTCGATAAATTGATCAATTTATCATCTGCGTCTCACTCAAATGCATATTATATTGTCCTTAGTCTTCCTGGCAGTTTGGTTCTCGGGATGGCAGTTTTGGTTTGTCTGTTGCCCACCATTGTGGTCTAGACTGAAACATCTCATCAAATATCCTATGGATTGTCATGAAATTTTGTACAGACGTAACAATGTCACAATGAATAGGCACATAAATGTATCCCTAAAGACTTTTGCGTTCCCTTGACCTTAGTTTTAGCACCACCATGAGGTTGACATTAGTGGTTTTAATTGAAATATCTCTTCAACTATGGATGGATAGCCATGAAATTTAGTACAAATGTTCATGCCCCCTCGGGATGAACTGTAATGTCTTTGGTGATCTTGGCTTTTAATCTAATGCCGTCATCAGGTCAGCCATCTAATTTGTCCAATACTTTGATGTATGATCAAACACCAGCAAAACTAATGACATTCCCATCAGCCTCAGCTAGCTTATGTATTGAGTGCTAATTAGCAACTGTTAGAAGGCTAACACACTAAAATGGGATGGTGAACGTGGTAAACATGTTCACACTGAGATTACCATTTAGCTCAAAACATCACTGTGCCAACAGAGAGACACACTAAAAAAAAAAAGCCCAAGACAAAGGTACATATTGCCCCAGGGCAAAGATGGAGTGGGTTGTTGTTTCACTTCAAACCAGAAAACTATGCTTCTGAGGACTTGTTTGTATTGTGTTTGTAGGGTTATGCTAAACTGTATAACTGTTAATATGAACCATTCTTGATCTATGTAAAATGTCAGCCCAACCAGTAAAGGGGCTTCTGTGGGTGCTGCCAAAGGCCGTTTGTCTGTTGTCTGTCTGTTCTGCCGATTCTCCATTCTCATGTGTAATGCCATGCACAGTTTGTACGCGTAACAGACAAGTTGGTCACTCCACCTTGCGAGCAAAAAATGGTGCGATTATGTTCCCTGTAACTCCATGGTTTGTACCCAAACAGAAAATGAATCAGAGGGGCCTATTCTAGAGTTCCCATATTTCTTTCAAAAAATTTCAGAGTCTGAAACGTTCCCATACCAGTCCTAGTTCCATAGAACTACTATGTGGATGGAAGAAGTGGATGTAGTAGCATAGAGGTTGTGAGAGTACAGTAGAAGGTGCTTTTTTAGCAAAGAGGTAGAGGATGGAAGAGGTCTGGTGTGAAAGTGCTGAACGCTGAACTTGAGGTAAGGTGAATACGACAAATGTCGTGCATCGTTGGGGGATATTTCCTGGAAAAAATTACAGTTGGAAAAAAGGAAACTTTTCTGAAATGGCTCTTTGATTTTCTGTAGAACTCGTCTTTCTTCAGAGCGCACTGTTTCCATCTGCATGTTTTTTTTCCCCCCAAGCTCAGAGGCCCAGCTGAGGTGACAGATCGGTCCCAAGGAAAGGATAGGCTGCCTGATATTCAAGAGTGGAAGAGGTGTGATGTTCTGGTCCGTAAATGTCATTTTATTTCTTGGCCATCTTTCAAAAATTCATTCTCTCTGTATCTCTCTTAAGGGTGTAGTTTTACACACACACGCACACACACACACTCTCTCTCTCTTTGGCTCTCTCTACCTCAACCCTCAGATGCTTAATCTGATATTAAATGTACTCCCAAATGCTACACTACCCTTCAGAGCTCCCATTTACCTCTGAGACACATGCGTACCTGCCAATGACACTCCCTCCTCTCTCTTCCTTGCTACCTTTCTCTTGCTCTCAGGGTCTCTTAAGTACAGGAACACACCTGCCAAAGACATTGATTTCTTCCCCCCACCTTCTCTCCCTGTTTCACTCACACACACAAACGCACACACACTGCCAGTGCCACAAAGCTCCTTTTCCCTTTGAGCAGCCTCCCTACAAATGTCAGGTGGGGTATTGGGGGTTGAAGGAAGAGGAAGGATGGATGTTGGGGGACGATGGGTAGTGAGTGAGAGATGCACACATCAGACACGAGGAGGATTTCACTTTCGCGTGAAATCACCTTATCAGACTGGTGCAGGGTATGCCAGCTGGGAGAAGACAGGAGGAGGAGGGGCTGAGCGACAGGAGGGAAAAAAATGTTCTAGACACTGTAGGCTTTGATATCCTGGCTACGAAATATAATCTATATTGAAAAGCAGATATTTTATATCGATGAATCATTACTAGAAAGGCTAACTTTGTCTGCCCAGAACTGTTTAAGTAGTTCATTTGGACGTGGATATGTTCTGGCCAGGGGGATTGGGTGTCAATTTCATGGTTACTTTGTCCATTACACCAACCTAAGCTTCAAAGAAATGTCTTAGATAGAAAGAAGAGCGTATAATCGCCAACATAATATGTGCTCACGCATGCTCATGCATACTATACACAGTGTTGGCATAATCTCCCCTGCTTTGCAGTACAGTATGCACAGTATGCACATGTGGCACATACACCCAATATCAAACCTATGTACACACATATACACAAATTCTGCTATGTGCTATTTATTATTTTGTTATTCTTCATTTTGTTTGTGTAATATTAATTATTCATTGCCTCTGGCAGCCCACAAATATCATCCTAGGAGATTAATATAAAATTTATCTGTCCCACTTCCTCGCCAGAATGCTCACTTGGGCCCGTGGTTTACCAGACACTAAGCAAGAAACGTATTTGCTATGCAGGAGAGCCACTGACAAGCCGAAGACCTAAAGTTGAGCTACAGTAATTAAACATTAAGCATTAATCAAAATGAGATCGTTAATCTCGCCACGATTATCTGTGATATTTTGTAAATTATGTGATCCTCGGGGGAAGGGGATGCATGCTAGGGCATGCACAAGCTGACAGACATATACACACACTGAGGGAAATTTGCATAGTCCAATGTGCAAGTGTATTTTTGTGTGTTTGCGTGTGTGTGTTTAAGCTGACAGGCCAGCTCTCATTGTTCTTTGATACCCTTTACATGTTTCAATCAACATCAATCAACAGTTGGAACGCAGCTCTTCCTATTAATTCAGAATGAAAAATGCAGCGGCAGAGGAAGGGAGAGGGAGGGAGGACGTTTACAGATCAGTGAATATTGCTTTCCATTCAGTTAGAACTTAATAGGGTCAACTGTCATTTTAGACGGAACTTCGCTGACCTATGCACACCACACTCACATAGACACACAAATCGTACAGACTCACAGCTGCTCCCCATAATTGAAAGATCACACATTGCAGAGGTGTTTGCCAACTAAGGAAATTAAGTTTGGCTCCTAAAAGTCCCGCTACTTAGGAAGATCTGATGCATGCAATCTTTTTTATGAATCTAAATTGGAGGTGACTTTGTAGACTGTTAAACTCTGAGCTTGCATTTACAGAAACATTATTGCTTTCTCTTTTTCCCTTTTCATTTCTGCTTTCAGCTTTCAGGAGCAGAGCTGTGGTTATCACTGCGTTTTGTCAAGAGACGGTCTAGGTTTCGGGCTCTGAGGCGAGTCTGGGTCTTATCAGTGGCTCACTTTGTTTCTGGATATTTCTGTCGCCTTTTAGTAAACGCACAAGAACAGCCAAACACACTCTTCCACACACCGAGTTGATATCGTGTCATACACTCGCACAAACATCAAAGATCTATGTTTTGTCGGTCATACATGGACACCCAGACACAGAGTTACTCACACAATCATACACGTGCACACTCAACAATCAGCACCACAGAAGTTGCTATCTAATCACTTTATTTTTCTCTGAACTGACAATAGTTGTTTCACTCTAAGTGGGCCACCCTTGCGCCTTTGTTGATGATAACAGTTACTTTCCACAAATATGATCTGCCCCAATTATACCCCCTGGCCAGAACACTAATGACAGATTAGTGATTAGGACCTAGTGCAGAGATTTTGCCCATCTATTTAATGTGGCAATTAAGGCTGAAACCGATGTAATAGAGTTACATTAGGGTAGATTAGTTAGATTAGGGTCTTAATTTTTCTGTAGCTTAAAGGGAAGTGTCCTAATGACCAACGATGGTATAGTGATTACAATTGCACATAAATGGGGGGTCTTAAAGTCCTGTTGTCTTAGAATCAAATGGAACACGCCACAGCTTTCATTTCAGTATTTTCCCAACTCTGCACGCAATGTAACTCAGCCTCCAAAAATGTCTCACTAAAGAGAAACTTCAAAAGGCACCTGGACTCGATCAGAAAAGACCCAATCCGAAAAGATGCATTTGGCTAAATCAATCACGAATCATGAAACAATGAAGACTGGAGTTTAGTCCATGATCAAGGCTGGAAGTTGGCAGATGCCCAGGGCTCTCAGAACTTCCAGGGTCTCCAAATGCCCTAGGGGCAGTAACTATTTGGAAATTGTTTCTGTCAATTTGGCTAATTGCAAATTTGTTTGGTAATATGCAAAAAAAAAAAAAAGAAAAAGAAAAAAAAGAAACTCAACTAAAACTAAAACGATGAAGGTCTTAGTGCAGCTCAATTATTTATCAGTCTAGAGACCCTTTTTTGTTGAGGGGTTCTATGTGAAAATCTGGGTTTAATTTTTAATACCTTTATTAATTCAGTTTTTTATGCTTACATGGTACATATTTCTAAACATAGTCTATTAGTGCTTTATCAAATGACCAAAGGTAACTGCACACAGCAGGGTAGTATTAGGAGTACTAGTCTTGGCTCAAGGAAGAATATAAAGAGGCTGGCTTGTGTAATCTGTCACAGTCGTTCATTGGTCAGTGCCTTACAAAAAACTCTTGCAAACAAATACACCACTATGGTTAACGTTTGGTTAGGTTTAGGCCACAAAACAATTTGTTTAGGGTTAGGGAAAGATCACGGTTGTTTTGAAAGGTTAGGGAAACGTTGAGGTGTAGGTTAAATTACTAGTTTGTTAAAAAGTTACCCTGTGCAGTTTTTGACCTCTAGTAGCGCTACGAAGAAGTCTATTTATGAATGGGTCACCGTTTTCTTTGTTACGTGCACACGCACGAGGACACACGGTCGATGCATACACAGTCCTGCCAGTGGTTTCACACTATTCCATTGCTCGACATGTGGCAGTAATGCACCATTGTACTTACCAATGTGCCAACAAAGGCAGGGAAGAAAAAGACTGTAAGCAAGTAAACATGGATATAAATGAAACAGGTTTGAAAATGTTTTTGGTGAGTGACACTGAATGCAAACATAGCTGTTGCTTGTCTACAAGAAAACTCCACAGGGGCACCTTTAAGGTTAGGAGACCTTTGTCTTCATGGGTACAACTCGGTTAGGGTTGGGGAACAATCATGGTAATGGCTACAAGAAACCGATGTGTACTGTCAGTAGGAAACGGGTAGCAAACAGCAGTCTCCCATGGTAAAGTCTGATGTTTTGTTGACCCATCTAACCACCCTGACCTCCAAACTCTGCAGCTGCTAGAGGTCTTGCCACTTGAATATAAGCATATTGCGTTTTTTGGGCATTTGCTAATACAGTTGATACTGTAGTTTTTCTTTGGAGGAAAGCCTCTCTGCCATCTGCTTTGTATCTGTGGATCAAAACAGGCCCACAGCTCATTATCTGCCCAGGGGTTTCCTTGTGGATTAATTAGCCCTGTCTGTGATATGTGCATTAGTTACCAAAAATGCCAGTGACCAGGATTGGAAATAAGAACAGGTCAAAATTGAAGGAGCAGTATTGAAATTTTTCTTGCATGGTTTCAGATACAAGCAGCTTTGTGAGTGTGTTTACACGATGGTGTTGTGAATGGAAATGAAATGATAGTACAATTTTGTCTTATAAATAAACCCATGCGTGTGCCTCTTTATGGTTGCTTAAAGGTTAAATCTGAAGCGAGAGGCTGCTGCATACTATTAAACCTATGCAAGATTAGTCATCAAAATGACTAATGGCACATTTTCAAGGAAAAAAGGGCTCAGGGGCTATGTTAAGTGCAAGGTTCTTGTAATATTACTTGCAATTCTTTTAATCTGCATCATCCCCCGAGGGCATGTTAAGTATACCACTTAAACCCAGAAAAAAGTCCTTGTTTATTAATGCGTTCCTTAAGTGAGTAGAGTGACAACTTATTATCTTGTTGAACACATCAGTTACACTCACCATTTTTGCATTTAGATCATGCACAAATCTGGTGTGATTTACTGTAAAAACAGTTAATGAGCAGGTAGGGATTGAGTGCTTTGCTTTTGGAAAGAAGGATGATAAGACATAAAACTGGGGTTGTATAAACTTGAAATTTGGTTGTTTGGTTATCAGATATTTGTAACACTGCACCACTTGGCCAGTTTCTTTTTTCATTATAGGAACAGAAAATATAATGCTTGTTTCTAAACATCACAAGCTTCACAAGAGCATTTTGCATGCAGGTGAACTCTATTCTACAGAGGTTTGACCCGGAGATCAACGTAAACTGTGATTGAAATGCACTCCTCCCTCTGTTTGGATGAATACTAAAGCAACCTGCAAAAATAGGACTTATTATTGTACTATTATCAAAGGAAGGAAAAAGGACAAAATATCTTCCTCTTGAGAGACATTTACAGCAGTTTGAAATCTGCATTTGACAGCTGCAGTGCTGTTGTTTATGTTTTGTACTTTAGGCTCTGATGAAAAACACAGTGTGGGGCATGCATAATCATAATGTAGCAGCTTACGGGGCAAACATTTGGCAGTCAAGGTCACTAGTTTGAAACCCACAACGTGTTGATTTGAAAACTGAATGCACTCTTTCCTCCCCCTCGTAAACGTCCACTGTGCTGTCCTTGAGCAAGGCGAGGACAGTGCAGTGGACATACATGTGTCCACTGCTCAGTTGTCAAGGTTGGGGAGTACTTGTGCTGTGCATCTCTCTGAATATGACTGTGTGTAAATGTATAAGTGTTCATTGGTGCTGAGCTGTAAAAGAATATGCATGCTCAGCATGACAAGTGAATCATCATAGGATAAATAAAGGTTTAAATATAGATATTACAATGGTCTCCATTGTAGAAAAATGTCTAGATCTATCTTGTAATCAGTGCCACTGCAGCCACTTCAAATAATTCTCTCTTGAAAGTTATTTATTGGGATAAAACTAGCACAGTTTATTTGCAGACTGAGCTAATGACAGGCCCAGATGCACAAAACTTATGTGCCTTATGTTTGCCCATATGTAGCCAAACCTACTTACTAAGGCGAACTGTAATGTAATCACGGTTTACGGAGAAATTTCATGGTTCAGCTGTGAGCTACTTTTGTTGTGTAGTGACACAGCTTTCCCATACAATGAGGGATTATTAGCGCCCATTAAAGTGCGCTCTCTCCACAAAATAATAGGGTTCATATACACTGGGTTAAACCGTTGGTTTGCTTGTAAACTGTCTGATTGTTGGACCACTCATCAGACTTCATTGTAGCAGTGTCACTGTGTTCCCAGATCTCAGTCATTACTTTGGGGAGTATGATGGTATAACTGACATAAATGATGGAAAAAATACAAAAATGTGACCCGCATTGTAATAAACTACTGTTTTTTTTAAGGTTCCTTCTGTGTTGTATCAGTATCAGGGGTTTCAGTGTAGTCATATTGCTTGCACCTGTTTCCATCTACATCTGTATCCATGTCCTTGTTTCCCGGTTTTCTAATACAGAGCTCATGTCTTTCTTCATGTCTCTGCGCCATTTTCTCAAGCCTTTTACCAAACCAAAAAAAACCAAAGTCTACACTGAGAGCCAATCAGAAATCTCAAAGCAATGCCCCCTAGACCAGATGGGGTTCAGGGGACAGCAGCAACAGCACACTGCAATGACATTTTGTTATTGGATCTGATTTCCTGCAAAATTCTATATATATTTATACAGTAAACAGAGCAATTTTCTAAGCAAAGGTGTTTAGATGACTCATGTTTATAATGAAAATTTCTGGGATCATTTTCAGAGTAAGTGTATTTTTTCTCTTTGGAATGAAACCCTGGTTCTACAAATTCTGCTGATTTTTGCGGTGGCTACTTCTGCAGGTTCAGCATTGCATATTTGATCACCAGAAGTTGGTTGAGACCAAACAACATGCTCATCTGTGCCCCTGATCAACTCACCCCAAATGGCCCCTCAAGCGACTGGAACTCACAGCCACATTAGAGAGGCACGTCTGTTGTGAACAGGGTGCCGTTTGTCATACATATTACCCCAGATTCAGATTGGAGTCTAATAGTCTTTTTGTTCTCTTCTTCTGTCTCCGTCGCGCTTGTCCCCAAATTTTTTCCCTCTTCACTAATTAGCTACTTTATGCTCGCTCTTGCACTTGAAATCGTTCACTCTGCTGTGTGCATATTCATCTCCTCAGTCTTTCTCCCTCTGCCTCTCCATCTTTCCATCATTTCTCTCTTATAGAGATGGATGAAAGGGGATATCAGGCAGTCTGGGTGGAGAGCTCAGCTGATAGGCTGAATCAAGGCAGGTCATTTACTCACCGCAAGCCCATCCATCCTGGGACCCACACACACACACCCGCCCACACACACACACACACACACACACACACACACACACTACATCCTTGACTCAGCACACACTCTCATACAAACACACTGCCCCTAAATGACTTCCATCTCTCTAGGTGTATTATTTCACTCCTGGGAAGTCTGAGTTTCACTATTCAACCCGACTGGAGCAATGGGATCCTTTTCATTAGGAACTTGCTCAGTCACACATCCAAGCACAGTACACACTCACCAAAACAAACATACAGAAAGGCACACAGACCCGTAGACTAAGAAATATCACATGTACTCAAACGCACACTCGATGACCAAAGCTCTAGATGCCTCATTACTGGCATGGCGTGCTTTCACCTCTGGGGTTTTGTGAATAAATCTGTCCCCCCTGATGATTTTGCTGTTTGCGGGTATGTTCCCCACGGGCTGACTGTTAATGACATCACGCCACTCTGCATCTGTACTTGGGGAACTGTTATCAACTGGTAACATTCTCCCAGTAACTCCATAATGCTGCCGTCTCATTGGTCCCGCTGCCTGCTGGTCGAATTACAACACAGCAAGAGGCTATTTTTTACCCTGACAGTCCCTGCGTCATCCCAGAACACCCAAAACAGGTCTTTTTGCCCTCAACATGATGGCATGATTACTGCAAATGCTTGATGCCACCTCCGGCAGGTTAGCAAGTTCGTGAGGGAGGAAGATGAAACTGGACCAGGGGAGGGGAGAGAGAGTTATGATCTAGAAAATCATGGTGATGGAAAACCAGTTGGACGGTGTTCGAGAAGGAACAGGCACATGTTGCCGCTCCATCGTACAGTATTCGTTATCGACAGATCAGAATCAGAATACAGCGTGTACATGCTACTGTAGAGTGGATGGATGAGTCAGGGGAGAAAACGCGATTACAGTGGCAATCATAACTCAGATTAGCCTTCCCCTGTACCTCTCTCCACTGCTCAAAACAGGAATCAATCACCATCACATTCACTATGCCGCCTCACATCACACACAGGGCTGCACCAAAAGGACAAATATTCTCTCCAGCAGAGAAAACAACATTGTCTATAGCGCAAGGACAACAATCACTCTCTATAATAAATAACAGCAGCTTTTATGATCATAAATAGTGAGGGGGCCAGAGGCTGTTTGTAGGGGGGAGGATGATACATGAAGCCATTCAGCATATTTCTGCTGTGGGCTTGTATCTCTGCAACTGAGGGGATCAAAGAAGCTCCTGACAAAAGAGGCGCCGATGCAGCGTGCTGAGATGACAGCCTTCACCGATGCTAGCAGTGCACTCAGCACTAACATTGGCTGACTAGAGACCTTACTAACCAGTCCAGAACAGCACATTCAGCCCCCCTGCTGTTTCCTCTATCTGATTATTATTGATGACATCAGGACATTCTCGGGCCCGTGGAGGCTCATTAAATCAGAAGTCAACTGATAATGAAGTTGAACAATCTGCACTATATTTCTTCATTTCCTCAACACTATAGACTAGCAAGGCAGTGCTTGCATACTTTGATAAGCAATTGTATTTTAGTTATTCCCTCTGGACTGCCATTTGATTAAAATGTGTGACTTGGAATCATGTAGCAAAAAACATCTTCATGGGTATGTACAAAGCCCAAGGCACTTGGCTAGTTTGAGTATGTGATCAGTCTGTCTGGGTTTTTGTGTTATACTGTGCGTGTGTACATGCGTGTGAGTGCAGGAGCAGCAGTAATTTGGTTCTCTCAGTACAGAAGCTTGCATTGTTCCAGGAGGGAAAATGCTGATGTGCTGTGTGTCTCGATCATTCAAATTAATTTGGAGCCATGCTGAGAACAATATTCCATCAAACGGTTTGTAAATTAAACACACATATACACAGACACAGTAGCGCACAAATTATTTTACAGACACGCTTACACTCATGGACAGACACAAATACTGTGTATACGCATACACACACCAAAGTTTTGACTTACACAGCTACACAAGCACATCCACCTCGCCACAGTTAGTTTGACGCCAATGTACAAAATGAGCGAATCCCATTTTCTCTCTGCCTTTTCTCGCATTCAGAATGATCCCCATAAACTCAGAGCCTGGAGGAGAAGAGGAGACATGGCCCGTCAAGACTTTTATGGCTTTTCCCCACAGTCGCCCAGGACTACAATTGGTGTTTTTATTATGTTAATGTAGAACCGACCTGCACCCCACCCAACCCGTCACACCACCAAGGAAACTAACGAGGTCCTTATATTTAATGGCGGCAAAACGCTTACACCTCCAGCAGTTGCCAAATTGTCACATCAGAGAGCAGCTTAAGCAACAAGCAACCATTTTCCTCTAATCAAACGTAATTCGAAGTGTGCTTTACACTTTTTGCCTGCTGTTTCATTGTGCTCCCCCATAGGCCACAATCTCTTACTTTTGGATCAAGTTAAGGTATTTGCATATGTAATTTAGCAGTGACAATCAGAGAGACATGGTACCATCTCCATCAACTATGAAACAAGATTTAGCCCCTCTTTCGATCTGTGACCAGTCCTGTGATGGTGCCTAATAGTGTGTATCTTACTGCTTATCACTTCATTTCTGGGAGCCAACATGCTGTTATGCTTAGATAACCACAGTCATTTGCTGTGTTAAGTGGCTGATTGCCTCACAGTTGTGTTTTGCGTGCATGCGCGGGTGTGTGGAACACTTTCATGCACGTGTAAGCACGTAAATGCTATTCGCTGCCCCTGCCTGTGATTGTATTGCAGTTTGGTGCGTGTGTGCATTTGCGTGCACGCCTGTGCTGCATATGTGTGTAACAATGCCAGCCGCTTTCTCCGCTAAGCTTAGCCCCAGTCCCCGGCAGCATGGCTGAGTAAGATTAAAGTCACCCATATTACACTTAGCGTCAGGAGACGTAAGGAAATTAGGAGAAAATTAAACAATGCAATTTGCATACAATTGCACAACAGCGCAGCAACCTGCTTGGTTAGTTACCGTCTGGTCAAGTAAATAGCATTTCTCAACGTTGCTTCATCAACTATGCAAACAACACTGGCTGGCCTTATTCAATCATGGATGTTTATTTGGACTGTGAGAAAAAAAAAGTCAGAAGAAATTACACACATTCAACAGTTTCTTTATTCACTATGTATGAGCTAATGTAAGCGGATGATGCCAGTTGCTCCTCTGACAGGAAACCGGCTCTGCACTGCAGGTTAAATCAAATTGCATAGGTTGGATTTAGATTATTTTATTTGTGCATGTGAGCCCACATCTGCTGTGACATTTTAGTGTGACATTCAGGCTGCAGTATGTTCAGGTTTCATCCCAAGTGTTTGAAAATAAAAGACTTGCACCCTGCTGAGAAAATCTTTCTCTGTCTTCCTCAAGACACAACCACGCTACCATTTATGTCTCTCTTGCTCCTTTCCACTACAAACACATTCAGATGCAAACCATCACCTTTTGCCACCTTTCACAAATACGGATATTAAACCACCTCAATTTCTCTTCCATCTTTCATCTCAAACATATATTCACATCCACACACCATTCTCTCTCTCTCTCACTGTGTGTCTCTCTTCCTATATCTGCCCCCATCCTCCCTACATACAGCCAACTCACCTAGTGACAGCGCTGGTGAAATATTAATGTGTTCAGTGAAGTGTTGTTGCTTGGAGTGATGCCCTGACCATGAGCTTTGTTTCTGCAAAGAGGAGGAAGCTAAGCAGTCATTCAGAGGCTCAGGCAGAGGTACACACTGTCGGATGTAACAGTCAGGACAACTCCAAGCCGGCCCTCGCTCTCTCAGCCGGCACTCTGCTTGATGCGAATGATTCATCACTGCAATGTTAAGCCCGATCGAGGCTACAGTAAGCTTTCGCAGTAAGTCAAGCTTCAGAGAGTTAAAGAGATCCCTTGCCTGAAGCTGCGGAGGAAGGACACCCAGTTTTCAGAGCTTCAGCTCATATCTTAGACCGTTTTAGTCTCCCTTAGCCACTGAAACCCTCCAACACACCCACAGACACAAATGCTTTCAACCTTCTCGCGTTTTGCTCCAACTTGCTTTTAATAAGCTCCGAAACTGCAGGTGCTGCCATTTCTTCTGTGCCCCCTTTTTGTGCCTTCGGTTGCACACCTTCCAAGTGTTGAGGCTCTTCTCATAGAGGCCTAAATAAGGAATGAGCTTAGTAACTGGGAGCTGCTCTCCTGTTCTGATTCAACGCACTCCTGTCGGTTTGCTTACTCCACATTGCCTAAAGATCCCTCTGGGTTTATGCTTCAGTATTCACACCACGGTGTGTTTGTGCTGTATCTGTGTGTTCTTGGCACAGTGCCTGTGTGTGCATGTTTGCTGATGCCTCCTGCATGTATGCCTGTCTCCTGTCTGTATGGGGGTTTCAGTGCATGTATTTGTGCGCACGCAGTTTTTTTGAAGGCCTGAAAATCTTCAGGCGGGCGCATCAAACAGAACTCTGCATTTCTTTAGTAGTGGCAGAAGTTCCGTTCAAGGCTCCTAGTTTGCAGATGTGTGAGAAGCAGTATGGATTTTATATTTTATACGGAAAAATGCTGACATTCCTTTCAGCTGTGCTTATCTTGCATCCTTAGTTCCGAGTCTTTCTAACCTTGCGCTTGCAGATGAAGCTTATACCTGAGAAGAGAGAATAGATAAGAGCATATACACACACACACACGCACACACACACACACGCACACACACATACACACGCACACACACACACACACACACACACACACACACACACACACACACACACACACACACACACACACACACACATTGGGAGGTCCTTGCAGGTCAAAAATGTGTAGCTGCTTAGAGAAAACATCCACATTTCTAACCAAGCCTGAAAAAGACCCGTGTACTTTAGAAAAAGATCAACCTGAGTCTAGTTTGACATGAACAGTAGAGCTGGACTCATACTTCACCATGGCTAGCAGGAACAAGCCTGTTTGTGTCCAGCTGGTCACGGCATATCAAAGCAGAGCCACAAAAAAAAAAAAAAAAGAAGAAAAAAGACATGCCTCTGTGTGTCACAAGAAACTGCCAATAGTCTGCAAACTTTCCAATTCCAGACAGTACAGTCACCTTTTATCTTGTCTAGACTGTGACATTATAGAGAATATACTGCCTGCATTCCTCTAGAGATCAAAAATCGACTCAGGTTCCCTCAGGTCTGCTAAAAAGTAACATTTTTAAATTCAAATGCCCGATACCTGCAACAACAAAGTTGGCCTCGACCCAAGGCAAAAGCACAGGATTTCAAAAACAAACACATATTCATGCAGACAGCCCCAGTGGACATGAAGATCTGGCATAAGCAGTTGCACGCAAGTATGCAGATATATATGCATACATAACACACATACAGTGCGTAAAATCTTGTGTGCCACAGGGATAAACACTGATGCTGCCAGCTTGTTTTTAAGACACACTGGATTAAGCTGGAGTGATGACTGGCAGGGATTTCATTGTTGTGGATACAGTGCAGCGCTTCAAGAAGCTAAATGTAGGATTTTCTCATTGTTTGATTGAAGATCATTTCTGCTGTTTTGAGAGTGAGTGGCAAACGGCTCATTCTTATTGTCCATAAAGAACATAAAGTGTGCGCGTGTGTGAGAGGAAAGAGTAACGACTAAGGTACAGACATAAAAGGCTGGCCCGCAGGAGGTTCTCTGGCTTCAAACGCCCTTCGTCAAAGACGTTCTTGTTCAGTTTTTGTGGTTTGTGATTTTGTCCACAAAAAGGAATCTGGAGATAGTTGGCTTTAGCAGGCGCTCAGACCGAAAAACAGTCCTGCGCTAAGAGATTACAGTGGGGTGTGTTGCTGAGGGTACTGGTGGGACAATTAAATAAGATCCAGGAGGTCCAGTTTGAGATTAATGAGCTTGAGGGCTTGTCAGATGCCTAAACAGTGTACAGCAGTTTATAATACAATAAGACAGGATTCTGGAAAGTTACTGCGGCTACATTAATTTTGTATTTAATCTGCATTGGCCCCCTTGTTGTGTCAACATAGCGGCCTCATTTAAATGAACGAGGCTGCATTTTTTAATTCAGCGGCGTTCTCTGTCTGAATACGGCCAAGCAGCTCTCCACAAAAGACAATTAAGACAGTCCAACAGCAGAACAGTAAAGTCAAGTCTCCACACTGCTATGCTTGAGCACTTAATACACCTAATATGAGGCTAATACTTAATCTAACACAACCAACCAGTCTCTTGGTTGTAAACACAACATGGGTTGAGAAATTTCAAGTATTTTTGTTGGCGATCTATCTTATTTGGTGTTGTTTTGTGTTTTTATTGATGCACACCACTTTGGGGAAAAACTTTTTTAGGCCTTACTGTACATCACATTTGTACATATAAGTACAGCGGAAAATGGTTTCCTGGGAGTTACTGCTCCAATATATTATTGGAATTAATTGTGCCGAAACATTCCAACACAGGCAAGAAGCAACTGCTGTTGTAATAGGCAATAACTCAAGTGATGTGCTTTTTTTAAGTTTCATTGGGTCCACTTTGGTGCTTGTCACGTTTGATTGCGCGCAGAATTTTTTTAGGAAGTCCTTCCTCATCCATTCAGAACAGCAGAGTACTCAAGTCTTCACGATAAGGCTCATATCACCCTATCTCTTAAGAGTTACATCACGGCCCCCACATCTGCCTCCTCCATTTGCTCTAATTTACCCTCTCTCCTAACAGCAGCAAATAGAAAAGCAACGTCTATAATGCTGTCTTTAGGTCTTATTATTATTCTCACGTCCTCATTCTTGAAGTAACTCTGCTGTGGTTCTCCTTATGAGTCACTCTGGATAAGAGCTCCAGCTAAACACTCAAATATAAATGAAATTGTAAAAGAATCAATTTAAAAGTCAAGCCAGTTAGCGATAATTGTTAGTGGAAGAGAAATGCAAGCAAAAATAATGTTGGTACAAAACAGCTGACACAGCTGTGGGATGTACCGCAGATGATCATTATTACAATTAATTTGACAATGATATATTAAGCAAAAATCCATCTCTGGTTTTCTAACAAGCTATATTCACTAGGAGCATAATTTACAGTATTTGTTCATGATGCACATTCATTTACAGTTTAGACTTGTCATAATGTCTTTTTTTTTTTTGCCGTTTTTAATGTGCACTTTACTCAGTAACATAACATAGCCATACGTTAACATTTAGTCATACATTAATATTTAAGGGATAGTTTGCACAGAAGGATCAAAACCAGTGAAACTCAAAATGAGAGGAGATGCAGATTTACGTACTAATTCTTCCAGCTGCCTCGAGGCTCAGTTTTGATCTTCTATCATCATATTTTGAGTTTTGAGTCCTTTGACAAAATATGCATGACATTATTTTCATTCCGGACATTATTGTACTGAATAACACTCGCACCTGTAGTAGGCACCGCCTTCCTATCTTTGTTCTTCTATTCCACCCGCTGCTGTCTTGCCACCAACCCCCCTTCAACCCACCCACTACCACCACCTTTTTGCCCCCCCCCCTTGAGTTCAAACGAAGAGGCCAATCCTTTCTTGTCCCTTTGCCCTCACCTAGCCTCTCGCAGGAGGATAAATACAGATGCTTCATTAATTCATCAGTGTCTCTCCAGACTTTAGCCAAATATTTTTTTTCTTTCTCTTAAGGGACTCAAGGACTTTCAGCAGAGGGTTGATCTGTTTACTCTGTACTCCCAGGTGGGGTATTTCCTTTTGAATGAATGTCTGTGAGTGTTGCACTTGGGTTTAGATATCATATCAGGCATGTGTATAAGTGTGTAAATCATGTTTTTGTATACATACTGACTGTACCTGCATGGATTTACAGTATAATGTAAATCCATTTACAGATTTAATTAAGTACCGTATGTGCGTGCTCTTGGTGTGTGTGTACTTGTACGGCTATGCATTGTGAGGACCAGTTTGAGTTTTAAACCACTGGAGTGCGGACAATTTGGGAAAGTGAGGACATTTTGGCTGGTCCTCACTTTTCTGACACAACTTCAAAGGGCTGTTTGAGGGTTAAGACTTGGTTTTAGGGTTCAGGTTGGATCAGGTTAAAGTTAGGGTAAGGGTTGGGGTTAGGCATTTGGTTGCGATGGTTAAAGTTAGGATAAAGGGCTGGGGAATGCATAATGTCAGTGAGTTTGCTCACAAAGATACAAGTAAGGTGCGCACATGCTGACAACGTGTCCACTACTGGTCAAAAGTTTTAGAACCTCAATTTTTTCCCTCTGTTAAATTTACATAACTCAGTTTCAGTGTTTCTGAAATTTAAGCTCAGAACAAATAAACAATTGGTGATTTTAAAAACAAGGAATCATGTAATCTACTTGTTGAACTAAATTTATTCTACATTTTGACTCATTCAGCATCTTAAGACACTCGTGGCGTTCTTTTCTACATCGGAAATGAAACATTGTTTGGAAAGTTTGTCCCAACGCTGTTGCAGATGTTTCCACGAATGTGTTGCACATGTAGGTTGCTTTGATTTCACCTTCTGTCCAGTTCATCCCAAACCACCTCCATTGGGTTTATGTCTGGAGACTGTGCTGGTCTTTCATCATTTGAAGCCACCGTCTGTTTATTTTCTTCTACTGATTTGGGTCATTATTTTGCTGTAGGGTGAACCCTTGACCAACTAGTCTGTCTTCCTTTGTTACTTGCCTTTTTCTCACCATTCTGATAGCAGTATACAGTACTACTTCCTGCAGTACAGTATTGTACTAATAATGCATCAGAGGGTGTAGTGACACAGTTTATAAGGGTTTGTAAGTAATCAACAAAGGTTGTGGCACCTGTTGGAATTGTTTACGTTAAATTTCAAAGCTTAATTTGCCTCTATTGCAACAGGAAAGCTGTAAATTAAGCCATTTCTTAATCCCTGAGAAAGGCCTGTTTTCTATGAAATTTTCATGATTTTTAAGTTTTTGGTGACATAAACTTTTTTTTTTTTTTTTTTTTTACCTTAAGCAGTTTTACAGTTTACCATTGTACCATTTAAGGTTATTCACTGGGCTTGAACTGCTTTAATTTCAATAAAAACTTGAGAAGTGGGGATGAGCTAAACCTTTGTAGTGCATGTATTAGTGGCAGAAGGTTTTTATGAGCATAGTGTGTAGCGTCAGGATGAGCCATCCAAAGCAAATCTTAAGTCATGTTAAGATAAAGTTTGGGCTTTCCACATATAAAAGCAACCACCTACCCCCACCCCAACCTTGCCCAGAGCACTGATAGGATGAAAAATGGAAAGAAGACCCAAAGGAAGGAGGGGGAAGGTCCATCTGTGAGCTGCATTCAAGGACAACAGTGTTATCCATTTTGGAACAGTATGAAACAAGCCAGTGTTTTCAGTGGGGTTTGGAAATGCGGGCTTCTGGATGAACTGTGGATGCTACTGTTGTCTTGCCAAGCCAACTGTGATGTTGCAGATTAGATGCGAATCATTGACTCCTTGTTTGTACCAGTGCAACTCTTCTTATTCAGAGTGAGAGATAATGAACAAATGTGACTGATTGTTTCTGATCGGTGTTGTGGTGAATTACTGCAGCAACAGAGATTGTTTTGCAGTACTGTGGTGTTAATAAAAGCTGTGTTTAATGTGGTTTTTTTGTTATTCAGCCCAGGTATTGGAGTTTGGCTATATCTATTAATCTCTGTTTTGATCTTTTCTCTCCTCCATTCCTTTTCACTTTTTTTTCTTTCCTCCATCTTTTTTTGTTCTTTCAACTCTTCCACCTTCTCCTTCCTGACCTCTCGGATAGAACCAATTCCACCTGCAGATGTCAGCCCGTGTGCCTCCATCGACCCTGGGCAGCCTGCTGCTGGCAGTCTTACAGGGGGGAGAAGGGGCCAGGGACAGAGGAAGCCGGGGGGAAGGGAGCTGGGGAGGAGCGGCCGTGATCTGCCCCGGGTGGGAGGAAGGGGGTGACGGGTTGTTGTCTCACCTGCAGAGGCACAGTGGTTCTACTTGGCATTTGTGGGACATCATCAACCTGACCCGCATCACAGGAGGTGGGGATAGGAAGGGAGAGGCCAGCGAGGAGAGGAGGGAGGATCAGATGGAAGAAGAGGCTTTGAAGATCCTTTCAACCCGTTTCCTGCGCTCCCCCTCTCCTATCTCCTCTGTTCTCCTCCTGGGCTCTGATCCCGAGTGCCTCTCCTCTGTCCTGCGGGCCGCTCAGCGCCTCGCTCCATCACTACCAGCGCTGCAGTGGATCATGGGATACCCCTTGTCACCAGATTCGCTACACACTCTAGGAGGTCCCCTTGGACTCTTAGCCTATGGGGAGGTCGGCCGCAAGCCAATCAGTTTCTACATCCGGGATGCTTTGCAGCTGATTGGCCGTGCGGTCACTGCTGCAGCCATGGTGAGGCCGGACTTGGCACTGATCCAGAACATGGTGAACTGTTATGACAAACCAAACCGCCATGAGCTCCCCTCTTCAGGACAATATCTGGCCAGGTATACACACTGACATACACACAAAAAAAAATTAAAGGGTCAGTTCACGTAAATTACTAAGAACTATCATGTTTTCATTTACCTCTAGTAGAACCTAGCAGTGCAGATAATTTTGGTTTAAATTCAAATTAAAATTCAGTTTGTATTAATTTTTCTGACGTGACAGCGCCCCCTACATTACAGATACGTGAATTTTTGGTACTGACTGACAATGTTAGCCATTGCTTGGCATAATCTGATTTAAGCAGATTTCCCTATATTAGTGAAAGACTAAATTCTGATCACTTTCCATTACCACATCTGGACCCTTGAATTAATTAAAGCCAGTTATCTTCTAAGGCTACTAGCTAACTGAAGATGTTGTTGAATTTTTCAAATGTAATTTTATTGGAAGCTAGTTGGCCATTTGAGTTAAAGCTTACTAGCCACACGGAAAGCGGAAACTAGTTTGAGATGAGATATTTCTGCCTCCACCCCAATGCAGTGGAGGTGAACAGTTTGTTTTGCCATGTCCCGCAGCATTGAAAAATAACATTTTCAAAAGGTTCAGCAGCAACATCTATTTCCAGAAACTGTGTCCCTGCTACCGGGTGATCCTCAGACTTCATTGTCAGTATTTTTCATAGGGACTTTTTCACTGGTAGAAAGTAGGTTTTAAATATATTTTTGCATGTAGTATGGTATCCCAACCTTTTAAGATTAAAGAACAATGTCAGTTTTGAGATTTGTCCAAGAAAACTTCAGCAGAGTGGATGATTGAAAAACTTCTTCCAAAAATTAAATATATTGCTTGAGGTGTCGTAGGATTAGCACTGGTCCAGTCAGGGCTGGATAGGACCATATATCTCTATATCCTTGCAGCTACCAGTCCAACTAATTTTTTTTTTAAATGACTCTTGGGCACCTAAAATGTTTGAACAAGGTCAGAAAAGTGCCAAATGATACATGCAAGACACTGACAAACTGCAATCAAATTCCTCTAGTCACACCCCTAAATGCCTGTATGCTTGATAGCTTTCTGAGTGACACGCTGGAGTTTTTGTGAGTAGTTGCTGGCCTCACTTGTGGCACTGTACGCTCCGGCTGCTGCCCTTGTCTATCCTCTGCACCATGGGGGTGGCAACTTCTGAATAGCACTGTCATACAGGGGGTGGGGAGGAGGTCTTTATGGCATACAGTCTCACAGACTGACACCAGAGAGTTTTATCTCTTTCTCTTCGGTGTTGCTGCTTCTTCAATCCCTGCAGCTTTTTAAAAGAGCTCTGACAGCCCTCACGGGTTCTGTCAAGGTGGGGTCTGTGATAACACGTGCACATGCAGAAAAAAAGCTTATTGAAATACGTATTTAACCATAAACATTTTCACTTAAAGCAGAAAAAGCGAAATCCTCTCATTTGTACACAGCAAAAAAAAAAACAAAAAAAAAAAACGCACACTCACATGCTTTACAACCTCTCCTAAGCCACATGTAGCACATACTGAGTGATGCACTGAAGCACCGTGCCATAAACTCACTCCAAAGGAAAATATTTCTGTTCTTCCAGTTGACATGGATATTTTTCAAACATTGCAATGGATGAAACAGCATGTATCCATAACGTCTGTGGTCATGAGGTACTGGTGAGAGAAGGATATTTGGCCTGAGATGGGCCCACAGCAAATATTGAACACACCCGAGGCATGCCATCTGAGAGTGATCATTAACAACACCCGCATGATCACAAGCTGGATTCTCACAGTGCTTGCTCCTTCTGCAGTTTAATTGAGCACTGGGATGCCAGAAGGGAGAGCCAGAGACTAAAACAAGTGGAGTTGTGTTACAAAACAATATTACTGGGCATTTTTTTATTAGAGTTAGGAACAAGTTTACTAGGTTTAATATGATTAAACTGCTCAGTTTTAGCTATGCTAACAACGTGGCTTTATGGATGGTAGTGTCTGTCAGCCAGTCCACCACTTTGGTCCAGATTGACATATTTCTGATTGACTTTAAACTGTTTACAGACATGAATGGTCCCTAGAGGATGAAGTTTATTATACTATTTGCGGCATTTTAAGTGTAATGCCTCGATAACGATTGGCTCGATTGCCACAAAATTTGGTATTTGAATTCCTCTGTGCCTAGCTGCAGCCTTAAAGAGCTGTATAGTCTTAGCCTTGTTATAATGTGAACAAAAAAGAAAACAATAAGTAATGCTTTTAAACTGACTCAGATTTCATCAGAGCACCAGGGAAAGTCACAATCTTTCTTGGGGGGGCCAATTAGGACCCAGTCTTCACTATCAAAATAGACTATTTATAATAGAGTCCTCCACATTATGGAGCCTTTGTTCCTGGCCTTTGAGAGTCTGATAAAAGGGGTCGTTTTATCGCACTATTCAAACTGGTCCAGTTATACTTCTTTGCCCTCCAGTATACTCCCTGATTCTTATCCCTCACCAGCAACAGCCAGACATGCAATTGCTCCGGAGAGCCCTAATAAAGCTGAAGGAAGTAAGAGACTTCCACATGGAAAAGGCAATTAACAACTCAAATCTCAAGGGACAGACCAAGGAAGGCAGGGAGGGAGAGAGGATGTCTGGAGATATAAGCAAGAGGAAGATATGAGGGAGTAGAAGAGAAAATAAAAATCCACTGTATTGTTGTTTCTGATTCAAAGCACGGGTGCTATGAGGATAAAGCTAAATAGGAGAAACTAGCCACTTTTGATGTAGTTCTTCCCAAATGTCCGGAAAAAAATCCCTGGGTGCTTATTCCCAAAAATTCATTAAAGAGAAAGGAGAAAGTTGTCAAAGACAAACAGATAGATGAAAGACAGAGGAAGTAGGAAACAGCTTAAGGAAAACAGGAATAAAGTCAAAGAAAAGGAAGGAGAAACTTGTGTGGAAAAGGATGTGATGGAGGAGAGAAAAAGAAAGAAGGGAGGGAAATAGATAGAGGGTTGTTGTTATCAGAGTGAGATCTGCCAGTCAGTGCCATCTCACTCGACACAGCTGCCATGCTGATTCCATCTCCCCTGAAGAGATTAAACCCACTGAAACAAGCAAGCCTTGTATCATCCACTGACAGACAGAGAGAGAAAGACTGAGGGAGTAAACTTTCTCCCAAACTACAGGAGATGGAGTAATAAGAGAGAGAGAGACACATGTCCAGGACGCTCTTCGAGTTATCATTTACTCGCCACTCTGCTGACATTTACTGTTAAAACTGAGGCCAGGTGTTAGTGAGAGGAAGCCATCGCTCTCTGACACCACCGGCTGACTTATCAACCTGCTTCTACATCCACTGCCATTTTTTAAATGCAGCCCCTGGCCTGATGCAACCCAACAAGCCGCGGACCCATAACTAAAACGAGACGCTGCTTGGAAACACGCCGAACTTTTCACACCCCTGCTATCATCTGAGTATTATCTCACACTCCTTTCTCACGTTCTTATCTCTGGGCATGAATCCAAAAATGTCACAAACTGTAGGCGAGGAGGGTTTGCACTTCTCTGCTCAGATAACAGATGTAAAGTGAGGGCTATGGTTAATTTTTTCACATACTATACTTTAGTGGCCAACCACAGCCACTACAGTATAGTTTATGAGTCTAGAGTGGGTTGGCTTGATGAATCTGCTGTCTATGGGATATGATGATTCAGCCGCACTATTACCATGAGTGATTTCAGCTCAAGGCAATGCTTGCACTTCCGCTTTATGGTCAGAGAGACAGAGAGAGCTGCTGATGAGGAAACATAAGTTAACGTGAAATGGGATGGGAACGAATTTTGAATCAGAGGCATTTTTAATCAGTTTCTTGAGAATTATGGTACAAGGAATGGGTTTATAAATTTATATTGTGCTGTTGAAGTGAATCAAAATGTGAAGAATGAGAGCAATGAACAAAAGCCAAAGCAGAATACACAAATCCTCACCTACATTTACATGTTGTATTCATTCTGTGTGGTGCAGACGAGCTTTAGTCAAGGCTAGGCTTGGAGGTGAGGTTAATGACCCTCATGATCAATTTAGTCTTTCAATTTTTCTTCGCATATCCCGTATTTAATGGAGAAAGTTCTCCAGCAGCCGTTACAGTCTTTGCTCATCAATTCATAGATATAACTTGGAGATGAGAGCAGGAGAAAAAGAAGGGAGAATAAAAGAGTATGAGGGAAAAGCCGTTTTTCTGATCTGAGACAGGGCTACAGCTTGGCCAACCTTTTCCATTAACAGGAAGGAAAACTTGCCATTTCTAGCCTTGACCTGAGACATAATCAACAGTCCCTGCACGGTTCTGAATGCAGTGATCCCTGCATACTTTAACATTTAAATAACCCCTATGATTTAAAATGACCCACGGACAATTCCCCACTAATCAAGGCCTGATCAAACAGTACATGTATGGTTTCACATTGAGACATCACCTGACAATGTCTACATCATCAAATGCTAAGACATGAGCTAACAATCCCTGCATGGTCCAAGAGGCCAGGGCAGAGCTATGGGCGGACTGGGATTGCTCTCCCTAATATATTCTACCGTAAAGACCAATGCGGGTCACCAGACAAGTGAGACGAATAGAAATGACTGTCTACATGGACTCGCAGATAGGAGGAGACCTTTTCTGCACTGCATTAACTTTTAATTATGACTTTCTGGGAGATGCAATTACCCATCTGAGACTAGACTTGCTAAAGCTACACAACAGAGACCATGCCTGTCTGCACTAGTCTAATTTTTACTTGCTTTTTCCCTGTTTTTTATTTCTGGTTTAGTGTTGTGCATATTGCAGGCTACATTTCTAAACTGCAATACCCCAAAACGGATATAGCATTTTTTTCTCAGTTTTGTCATCTCTTGCTCATTGTCTGTTTGTATCTCTCTGTCCCTTGAGATTTCTCTCCAACACTTCCTTCACTGGAGCCACAGGCCTGATCCAGGTGGATGCTGGCTTCTCTAGGATCCTCTCTTCCCAGCTGTTCCACGTATGGAGTCTGAAGAGGGGCGCTCTGGGCCAGCCGGCCTGGGTTACTGTAGGCCAGTGGACCCGAGGCAGACTGGAGTTAGAGGGAGGGATCCTAGGGCTGGTGGGAGGGTTCGGGAGCAGCCAAGGACAAGGTCTTGGGGCGGGAGTTAGGGGAGGGGATGGCCAGGGGGACAGCAACATTGGAGGACGCTGGAGGCCGGGACTTTCTGTCGAGGGGCACCGCCTGCGTGTGGTTACACTGGTGGAACACCCATTTGTTTTCACACGGGAGGTTGATGAGGATGGAATGTGTCCAGCTGGTCAGCTCTGTCTGGACCCCAGAACCAACCGGTCCAACATAATCCAGGGCCTCTTCAACCAGCTGCACAACCCGAACACTACAGCTGCAGACTTGGGGGGCAATGGTGAGTTTTGTTTTGGCATTTGTACCAGGTGTAATGTCAAGGGCCCAGTTCTACAGCTACATCTTTGTTCCATGAATGGAGAGGCTTACACGTAAAATCAATAAGAGACCAAGACTATTGTGTCAAAGAAATGCCGTGTACTATATGTCTGAATGGGGACTATTGGTCTACAATACACACACACACACCCTACTGTATAGCAGTAAAATAAAAGGCATCCTAACTTTCTTTGATGTGAATCAGCAAATGACAAATGGAAGAAGTTAAAGAATGGTTGGCCAGAAAAAATCAAAATGGCAAAAATGACAAGTGTTGTTAAATTTTTTCCGCCCAAGATTTAATGTGACTAAATGTTATTCTATCCTGGATGCTGGGGTTATTAAAAACACACAAGCTGAGATGTCCTGTGAAGATCCATCAACATTTTCCATGAGCCAGAGTCAATAGTTGTGGACATATTCCCAGAAGTTCAACCCCTACACTTCCAATGCAGGCATATAAATATCCGAATTGATTATTTCACATCATAATCACTTCTTTCCTCTTAGACCTACCGGATGACCTCAGGAAGTGCTGCTACGGGTACTGCATAGACTTACTGGAAAAACTGGCAGAAGACATGGGCTTCACCTTTGACCTCTATATTGTGGGAGACGGGAAGTACGGGGCGTTGAGCGGGACAGGACGCTGGACGGGGCTGGTCGGGGACCTGTTGAGTGGAACCGCTGACATGGCTGTCACCTCTTTTTCCATCAATTCTGCCAGGAGCAGAGTCATCGATTTCACTTCGCCCTTCTACTCCACCAGCCTGGGCATTCTGGTACAATTGCTTAAAGTCATCAGTAGTTTGTTTGAGTTTTTAGTTTGCATTTTAATGAGTGTAGTAGACACAGGGCATATCTTTAAGCGTCATTATGAGTCAGTGGAAGTATTGCAATCTCCAGGTTTACTGTGATTCGATCTCTCCAGTATGAAAGAGATATGGTCTGCAACTACTTAATTTTGCCCTTATGTCCTGCTCACCCAGTCTTCTGGTAAGGAACAGGAGATCATTAGTTGGGGCATAATTAGTCTGCTGAGTTTTCAGTAGGCATGTTATTATGAAAGTTCAAAATGAGAGCCAGTCTAAGTGTGCATAATGAATCTGAAAGGCATTTTGTGTAGCCGTCTTAACATAGTCCTCAAACATTCTGCAGTTATTCTTTAATTCGTTAATATCTCCCTCTGTGGCTGACAAACTGCAATGCATAATATGATCTGACAACATGGCTCCATTTGAAAATGAGAACTCCATTTTAAAAAGTGATTTATTGTCGTTACAAAAGGATGAATAGCACAAAATAAGAACAATGTATGTAATTTGTTAAAAGTAATAATGCTTAGGAGTGTTTAAGAGAAGTTTACTGACAGGATGCTAAAGACTGGAGGCAAAATTATAATCACACTGTTGCACATTGTTCAGTTAGTAATCAACTGTATCAAGCCAGTCTCTCGCACATGTGTTTGTTTATGATCTACCAGGTTCGTAGCCGGGACACCGCAGCTCCCATTGGAGCCTTCATGTGGCCTCTCCACTGGTCCATGTGGGTGGGCATCTTTGTCACACTGCATCTCACTGCGCTCTTCCTCACCTTGTATGAGTGGAACAGCCCCTTCGGCATGACACCCCATGGCAGGAACAGGCTGCGTGTGTTCTCCTACTCCTCCGCCCTCAACCTATGCTATGCCATACTGTTTGGACGCACTGTCGCCACCAAGGTAAAGTAGCTTTCCTGTTTGTGATAAATGGGCATCACGCAGGGTGGGGCAGGGATTACAAATTGCAGAGAAAGGGAGGAGGGGATGCACGTTATAGAAAAGACTAAACAAACAGTGAGGGCAGGTTGAAAGTGGAATTTAGAGGGGAAAGAGACATGGAATAAGATGATAGAGGGAAAAGATGGATAGGGGAGAGGTTAAGAAGGTAGGCAGTGATGAAGTAGAGAGGTACAGGAAGGATAATGCGCATACAGGGAGGGAGAGGGGAAAGGGTAAGTGGGCTGACAGAGATTGAAGGAGTTATGGTGAGAATGATGGAGATGGATGAAGGTGGAAAAAGAGGGAGTGAGCAGAGGTTAACTTTGAAAAGTTGAAAACAAGAAGGCAGGGGAAGAGGGCCAACAGTGTGTAGGAAGGTGAGTGCAAATCAGGAAATGGGCCTCAAAAAGAAGGTAATACAGAGGCTGACAGAAAGATGGTGAAATACGGCTGAAAGGGTAAGGGGGTAAGCAGAGACAAGAAAATTTAAGAGAATGAGGGTGACATGGAGTTGGGCATACAGAGGATGATGTAAAAGGGGAGATGGCAGGTGGGTGGGCAAAGTTGGGGTTGGGCGACACAGGTAAGTATGAGGTGCAAATGTGATGGCTGAAGACAAATGGAAGTCAAAAACTCATACTGAGGAAATTCTTTGTATTAATAAATATTTGGCAAAATAAAGCCAATCTCTTTTCCCTCAAAGATTGGAAAAAGTTCTCGTATTTTCATGTAATTTCTTGGTATAAAAACGCAAAGATATTAAATGTACCTTTGCAGAAAAACCAATCTTCAGAAACTTGTCACATTTGACTGATTATGTCACACTGCTGCACATAGCCAACTACAACGCAGATAAAAAAACAAGTGGGTCCCCTGCTTTCTTTGTTTTTTAAACAGCAACATACTTTGCCAAAATCCATCATTGTGATAGCTTACGCATGCTCCTCAAATTTTCAGGCAGCACATTCAGATAAATATCTGAAACATCATTTGCTTAAATTATTCCTGCCTGTCCGACCTGTGCCACTTAGTGAGTATGGACCTCATCATATTTTTTTCTTTAAACGCATAATCACACTAAAGGAAAGCAGTGCAAATGACACTGGTGGAACAGACGCCAAGTGATTAGACAGACTTTCCTATAATTGGAAGGTCACAGGTTTGATCCTTGCAACTGGCAATGTGTCAATTAACAGTTTGTGTTCATTAGCAGCCTTATTACCTGTTAGACTGTCCTTGAGCAGCCGTCTGAACCTTTTTTTTTTTTTTTAAAGTTCAATTTACAGTCCTGGTTGAAATTACTGGCAACCCTGAATTTTAAGTACAGAATTTAGGATACCTTTACAAATAAAGGCAAATTAACCAATTTTGTATTATCAAAAAATATTTTAAAATGTCTAAGGTTACTGAACAAAAGAAGATGAAAGAACAAAATGTGCATAAAAGTGAAATAATACAAACACAAAATGTACCGCAGACACAATTATTGGCACCCTTCATTAATATTTGGTTGCAGAGCCTTTGGCACCAATGACAGCTTCTAAACATTTCTTGTAGCCATCTAGAGGCCTCTTGCATCTGTCTTGGTAGTTTCTGCCACTCCTCCATCGCTATGCGTTCAAGCTCTTTAGGTTTGCAGGAGTCTTTTTTTGCAATGGCAGATTTCAGCTCTATCAAAAGGTTTTAAATGGGATTTAGGTCAGGACTCGTTGTTGGCCATTTTAAAACAGTCCATCTTTTCCTTTTCAACCATTCTCTTGTGCCGGTGGTTGTGTGCTTTGGGTCACTGTTCTGCTGAAAGACCCAGGATCTTTGCCTCACACCTAGTTTTCTGACACTGGGTAATACATTTTGCTCTGAAATGTCTTGGTAATCTTCTGATTTCATCAATCATTTGATACATTCAATTCCTCCAGTACCAAAGGTAACAAAGCATCTCCACAGCATGATAGAACCTCCACCATGTTTTACTGTAGGAAGGGTGTTCTTTTCGTTATGGGCTTCATTGTTTCGCCTATAAACAAACTGATGCTCTGCGTTCCCAAAGTGCTCTACTTTGGTTTCATCTCTCCATAGAACATTATCCCAGAAAGACGATGGCTTATCAATGAAAGTTTTTGCAGACATTAGTCTTGCCTTTTTGTGCCTCTCTTTCAATAGTAGTGTCCTCCTTGGCCTTCACCCATGGAGCTCTACTTGGGTTAGTGTGCAGCGTATGGTAGTAGCTGAAGCCACCACTCCAGATTGTTCCAGGTCAGCTTGAAGCTCTTTAGATGTCTTGCGTGGTGTTTTTTCCACAATCCACATCAACCTTCGCAGATTCCTCACACTGAGTTCCTTCTTAGCGCAACGTCCTGGAAGCATCTTAACATCTTGATAACATTACGAACTGTTGAAACAGGGATTTCAAGATCTTTGGCGATAACCTTGTAGCCTTTAGAGTTATGATTTTTGATAATAGCATTTGTGATGCTCTCAGACAGCTATCTTGTCTTCACCATTGTAAAAAAGAAAGTGGAAACAATCAGCCCCATTGTATGCAATAACCGTTATTAATTGGTTAATTCAGGTCATGTGAATACTGAAAATTAAGCACAGAAAGTCTTATTTGTTCTTTATTTATTATTATTTTGTTTGAGGAACTAATTTAAATTCATCAAGGCATATATTTTATGTCTTTATTTTTATTTCACTATATGAAAGCATTTTAATGATGTTGTTCAGTAACCTTGGAAATTTTATTAAATATTCTGATTACACAAAATTGTCTAATTTGCATTTAAATCTGAAGATATACTAAATTCCGTACTTAAGATTCAGGGGTGCCAATAATTTCAACCAGGGCTGTATGACTAGCACATTTGCTGTGAATTATTTCCCCGCTGTGTGGAAGCCAGTCCTGGATGCTATCAGATTAGCAGCTCCTTTTTCTCCAGTGAAAGCGAAAGCATGATTTTTGAGAGTATGAACAAGTATCTAATCTCTTTCATTCTAACACTGTTTGTGTCAGAATGAAATAATCTCTTCATACATTTTTTCGGTAATTTTTTTATTTTACAGATCCGTTACCTCCTAATAGTTTCCTGGAAAGAGCCATGTAGATTGGTACTAATTACAGGGAACAGTTGTGCACACATGTGCATCCCTCCCTTTCTCCCTTTTCAATGCACTAACTAATTATGCTAAGAGTTAAAAACATCCCCAACACCTTTGTAGTAATGGGCACCAACCTTTTTTGTATTATTAGTGTCTCAGTTACTTAAGCCTTTAGAAACACTATAAATTCATATCTTTTCTTTTGTTAATGGATTTTGAATTGGTGGAATAAAGAAATGATAGGTGTTCAGGTGGATTAATTCCCCTTGGCAAGCAGTTTTAGCATATTTCTGATGATATTTCTGATGTGTCTCCAACAGTCACACTTTGTTAGATTTCTGCTCTTCTGGTCTGTTATGATTAACTTTATTACCCTCACTCTGGCTCTAAATCGGGAATTTTAAGGACAAAGAGAAAGAGGAGGTTGAGAGCCTCACGGGAGCCTCTGCATTTATGTCAACTTCTGAAAGTACCTTTTTTCACACACATTTGTATTTTTAATTGTTATAACCCCTTCCCTTGTTTATCATGTGTAAAATTTGTTATCTCAATTTATTCTGTGTTCTTTGTTGTTGTATGGTTTCATTTCTTTCTTCACACCATGATATTTTTCAGTTTTGAGCCTAGATATTTTTAGATTCACTCATCGTCAAGATTTGCTCTTTGTTCTCCTTTTGTTCTGTTTAATTATTTTTATATGCTAATAATTGCAAAAAAAACCAAAACAAAGCCGAACAAAAAAATCTCTCTTGGGACTCATCTCCACTCTGCAGACTCCTAAATGCTGGACAGGGCGCTTCCTGATGAACCTTTGGGCTATCTTCTGCTTACTGGTGCTGTCCAGCTACACCGCCAACCTAGCTGCAGTTATGGTTGGAGAGAAAACCTTTGAGCAGGTCTCAGGAATCCATGACGACAAGGTTAGACCGCACACAAGGACACTAACATGTCAGCACCCCCCCCCACACACACACACACACAAACATACAGAGACACAGCTACATGTACACACATACTAATCTTACACAAGGACAAGCTAATGAGTAAAGAGCGGAATTATTTGTGAAGGATTATCGCTTCCTATATCCCTAAACCCTGTAGGGAGTTCAGGGCTACAATGAATTTGATATGAGCCCCATCATGATACCTACCCCCCTATTTCTCGTTAATCACCTCTGCCGCCGTCTCCACGCTCTCTTCCACCCATGCCTTCATGTGTCACTTCCCCAGCTGCACCATCCCTCCCTGGGTTTTCGTTTTGGCACGGTGAGGGAGAGCAGTGCTGAGGATTACATGAAGAAGAGTTTCCCAGAGATGCACGACTACATGAGACGCTTCAACCAGCCCACCACCCCAGAAGGTGTACAAATGTTGAAGTAAGACACAAACACATACAGGACGCAACGCACATTTGTGAAGAGACCTCATTTACAGCTGTGATTAAAATGTAATCCAGACTTTAACAATCGAGCCACATTTACATCTGCTATCTGTGGTTGTGTGTATTCTGTGCACTCATTTTACATTTGTACTTTGCATAATTATTCTGTCTACTGGCAAACATGGCAGATTTACAGCCATCAAAGGCTATTTAGATAATAATATTAATGTTTCATATCTACTATTCTACATTTTGGTTCATTTTAAAACACATTCAAACTCAATGAAAAGCAAAGAGTTAATACATTTTATCATATCATGTGAAGTCAAGTTAATTTTATCTATATAGCGCCAAATCATAACAGTATGGAGCAGATCTAGAATGTACAGAGACCCAACATTCCCCATGTGGGGGCAAATCCTGGAGTTTCTCCATATACATTGAATAATAGAACAACTCAACAGTGCACATTTTCAACAGTCCACATTCAGATTTGGATCTGATATCTCAATGATAACTAATACAAGCCATTCATTAATTTAGTGTCTGTGTATCAACTCCAAAATGTGTTACTCGACAGCATCACCAATACAAATTTTGGATGCTCTGATTTTCTAGCTTAGTGAGGCAGTTGTTTATGTTCGTTCCTACTTACTTAGCTGCCCTAAATCATGGGAACTTATACTTTAACGTAAGTTCTACTCTAGGATCGATTTTTTTTCCACCTCCAGTGATGTTGTGTCTAACCCATTGCTGGATGTTTTCATACATATTCATAGTGAACTTGCTGTTCACTTTTGAATCTGACAGAGATCAGAATTATGTTGCGAGCTGCATACATTTACACCCTGCATTAGCATGAGCTTTTTCTTTATCCAGACACATTTTAGCACAAGGTGTAAGTGAGGTGAAAGCACATGAAACACAAATTTCACTAACAAAGTCCTCGACATTTATGAGGGAAAATAATTTTGTTTTGTTTTGTGAAATGAAGTGTTGAATGTAGGAATGAATGAGGGTCAGGGGCAGATTGATGCGATGAGGGCTGAGGACAAGTGGTTGAATTGGACATCGAATGGGGATAGCGAGCAGATGAGAGCAAAGAGGCAAGGCAAGTTTATTTTTAGATCACATTTAATTCACAAAGGCAATTGAAAGTGCCTTACATAATGCATAAAAAAAACTAAAAACAAGATGCAGCACAAGACATTAAAAACACAAATTTAATTTTAAAAGAAATAAGAAAGTAGCTCAGGATCATAGTAGGTGGTTAAAGTTCAGCCAAAGGCAGTGGAGAAAATGAAGGTCTTTTAACTGGTTTTAAAATGGTAGTCCAAGATGGGGGCAAGTGTTATATTTACTTGATGTTTGCCCACCCCTGTGGAGCACGGTAGCTAAATGCTGCTTCTTCATGTTTAGTTTAGACTCTGGGAACAGTTACCAGACTGCTACCAGATGACCTGAGAGACCGAGAATGTCCTGTTGAGGAAGGCTGGGAATAGAGGTTTGGGGTGGGTTTTATCCAGTTCAGTTGAGTATTGTTACTCCCAGTTATGTGTTTTACGTTAGTCTTAACCTGGTTTTGATCACATTCTGAACCTGGTTTGTCAGCTCGCTGTATACAGTACAGGATTTTAACATTTTCTGGGTTTCTGATTGTATGATTAGTGAAGATACGTCCTTGACACGTTCACATCAAGCAAATCTCTACTTTCTCATCATTGCATCCTTTGTCATCATATTTTTTTCATTTTTTTTTATCATTCATACATGGTTACAGGTTTAGGGGACACCTGTGCACATAGCAGACAGTAATAAGAAACCTGGATGAGGTGCCACAGTGTCAGAGTACAGCCAGCCTATTAAGGTTTCTCAAAACCAGGATGATTACATGTGTAAGCACCAGGCTACTCCTATAACCCGGGTGGGAGTCGGAGATCATATAATCATACTCATTAATGTGGCATCTCACGGTACTGAGGTACAAAAAGAGTTAGGCAGCATACTTAATAGCTTAGAATAGGAAATTCAGTTTTAGGCAATTATTTTTAATTTAATTTTTACCACATTTTAATAGTTTCTGTTTTGATAAATTTAAGAACTAGTTTTTAATTTACCTTCATTTAAATGCACAAGGATACAAAAAATGTGACTTTTAAACAAAAAATAGCAGTAATGCAATTTTACATTTAAGAGTCCTGCAATGAAACTGTCATTGAAATCAAAGTACATAGGTATCATATGCAAATTGTACTTCAAAAGTAAAAGTACTCATAATGCAGAAAAAAAGGTCCCTGTCTCTGTTATACTATTATAGAGTTTAATACTATCGGATTATTATAACTGATGCATTTATGTGTAAGTCAGACTTTAGTGTTGTAGTTGGTTGAGGTGGAGCTAGTAATATTTCATATACTTTTGGGATAGTTTAATTTATAACAATGCATCATATTAATAAACTCATATGTTTTGTATGTAAAATCTTAATCTGTGAAGTAACAGATAACGCTGTCAGAATAATGTAGCGGAGCAAAAACTTCAATATTTCCCTCTAAAATGTAGTGAAGTAGTGTATAAAATATCATTAAATGGAAATACACAAATATGTACCTAAATATTGAAATTCAGAAATGCTACATGAATGACAAGAATATGCTAAGCATGGGTTACCCGAGTACAGATACACTGACATGCTGTACCATGCACAGCAAACACACTCACAGCTTAGTGAGACCACATACACTTCTCAGACACAATGCCTACTCCACAGAGCACCAGCAGAGATGCTGAGATAGTGCATGTGCTGACTTACTGATACAAGTTAGAAGATGCAAAGGGTTTGTTCAGAGAAAGAGGATGAGAACAGGGAAGATGAAAGCGGCGTTTGTTAGCGAGTGAGGCGAGGCGGAGGTGGAAGTCACAGCGGTGCAGAGAACCAGAGTTAGGCTGTAAAATACCGTGTTGGCAGATCTACTGACCCCAATACTGCACTCAAATCTTAGAGGAAAAAAAAAATCTTCTTCCGGAGAGAGAACACCGCGAGCTACGTATGCAGCCGCACACAAATGTATAGGCTCAGAGGAAATAATGCACGCTCAAGCACATACCTAAACACAGACGTAATACTTACAGCCCTACCCATGCACTTTCATGCCTACACAGACACACAGATGCACACACACACACACACATACCTCTTATTCCAAGGCCAGGCATTAAGGTAACATCCAACCTTCTTTAGACCCAGAAGAAGTCTTTATCCTCTTTTTTTTTTCCCTGTGCCTAATATATGACACGTCTAGACAGAGAAAAACAGACTTCCCTGTTCCGCCAGCAGAGCAAAGACTTTGTAAAGTCAGCCTTTTGTTTAGCAGTAAATGTCCTGAATAACAAGAAGTTTCAGGTAATTTGATCAGTCTGGTTTGGTTTTCCCATTAGACTGACTATGTGTGTGTGCACTGTTTACCAATATATGCATTTACTCTATGCTTGTTTATCTGTCTGTCATTTAAATTTGGTGTGTGCGTATGTGTTTGTGCACAAAGTCTGTGTGTATCTGACTTTGTGCGTAGATTGGGGTGTCAACAGAAGTGCGTCGTTTCTTCTTCATCAGTCTGTCTGTGTGTAGGTGTTTTAATCAAATCCAGTATGTTGTGCTTTGTATCCTGAAAATTTTCTGCCAGCCGTGGTCAGCAGCAGGCGCTGCTCACATAGGAACAGTCTATAATTACGGGTCAATTAGGGTCAATTGGATCGATATTGCGGAAGTAGGAGACTCTTCGGTAGTATGTATAATGCTTTATCAGTCTGCCACAGAGGCTGTTGGTTTAGGTAATGATGTATGTGTTTACACAGTATATTAGAATGCAGTTAATCTCATCCTCTTTATAAATGACAAAGTGGGATGACAGCCCAAAACACAGGGTTCCTGCACGGGTCTGGGGTCTTTGAAAAAGTTTGGGAAAGTAAATCTGATTTACAGGTCTTCAAATTTTAATTTAATTGTCTTTAATTAATGCTTCTCTCTTACTCTTGTGATGTGTGTGTGTGTGTGTGTGTGTGTGTGTGTGTGTGTGTGTGTGTGTGTTGGTGGTGAAGGACAGATCCTCCTGCCCTGGATGCATTCATCATGGACAAAGCCCTGCTGGACTTTGAGGTTTCTATTGACGCAGACTGCAAACTGCTCACTGTGGGGAAGCCATTTGCCATTGAAGGTGCACACATAGGGGCGCGCGCGCACGCACACACACACACACACACACACACACACACACAAACGCATGTGAGGAAATTGTATTGACTTACAGTCATTCCCTGGAGGCATTTTTAAAAAGGCATCTTAAAATTCACTTTTGTCTTTTTCTTCATTCTATAACATTATGTTTTGTGGCTTTTACATTTTGTGTCCTTTACATATACTGTGTAGTCTGTCTCTTTATGTTCTCTTTGTCTTTTCTCCTCTGTAAAGCACCTTGTAACACTCCTTTGAAAAATGCTATATACTGTAAATCTAATTTGCTTTCCTGTTTACTGAGACTTTAACCCAGAACACTATAAGTCAAACCCAGACCTTTACTCTAACCTCAATCCACACATAACTGTATTCTCAACCCTAAACCCAAATCTGAATATCCTAAAATAGGTTGACCTTGTGGGGACCATTGTTTTTTGTCCCCATACGACAAGTGAGTCCCCACAATGTGACTGTATGAAAAGATTTGTCCCCATAATGTGATGGAGTACACACACCATTAGCGGCTCACACACATACACATTTACACTTGTGTAGGCACTCACACACTTGGAAATACTATACCTGTGCGGACATGACATATACTCTGTGAGACAGACAAGCACACGCACACGCTGTATACACCTCGAAGCATGTACACACACTTTCACAAAAGGAGATCAAATACTGTAGTTAGCTACATGACTGACAGAACAACACAGTGATTCATTGAGTGAACTTGTAAGGCTGCAGGGTGAAAGTACTCAGTCATCTATTATTAATAACAATACCCAGTCAGAACACTTTGGTCTTGACGCTCACAGGTTGGAATAGCTATAACACAGTCATGAAGCATAGGACAAATCCACTGCCAGTCAAAATACCGCTAATGACCCACACAGGGGGTTATCACGGGCCTATTACCATGTCTGTGTGTGTGAGCGCTGACTTTTGTGTGCATTCTAGTGCTCTTCTTGAAGGAAAAAATTTTCCTTTTAGAGTTTCAGAGGGAGGACATCCAAACTAAAATCACCATATGAACCATGGCAAGCAAGGAAAAAAAGTGCAAAATAGAGCCAAGATGCTTGCAACAAACATTTTACCCCGCCGTCATGCTTTTATGTTTAACAAACTTCAATTTTCCACAGTTTTGCTCCTTTCGCCTCATCCTCCTTCTACACCTTGTGCAACTTGGGTACGTGTACTACCGAAACTAAAACTACTGGAAAAACAGTCTAAACCTGACATTAATAGCCTAGCCTGTTAAAGAAGTTCTAAAACATTACCAAAAAATATATGCTGCATGTAGTGGAACATGCAGTCCTCTGTACTGGCTAAAGGCACAATATCCAGCAAGCACTGACATGAAATCCTTAACTTACCAGGCAAACATAATTGCAACTTGCATCACTACAGAATTGCTTCTGTTTGTTATTCAATAAGTCAGTAAGTCAATAAGGTCTTATTTCAATCTGTTTTGATGTATGGAAACTTCAGTTACAAGACTAATTAACATTGTGTGTGAAGACTAATGATGAATTACCAGTAATAAATCACGACTTTTGATAAGGTATTTGCCTTGCACAATTAATATAGCCAGATTAATACATTATTACATTACATTATTATGGGTAGTTGCAGTACTGATGACAGTAATAGTGTTAGAAATTGTAGTAAAAGTAGTAGTTTCTTTAAGTGATGTGTGTATGCTATTAGCTTATAATACATGTGAATAGTTGGATTTTTTGCAGCGGAGCAGTAAAATTGTATCTCTTCGACAAATAAAGGCTGCTGACCTGTCAGAAGAAATTATGTCCTAGCTCTAATAAAAGTCTGGTGCTCCCTTTCATTGAGGTAAATAAAGGTTCCAGCCATTATTGCAAATTTTACAGTATTCTAGTCGCATGCCATCTGCATATATACGCCTTGGGAAGGTGACTTTGAAATGAAATTTCCACTAGCAGAACACATTTTCTGGACGCATCAAACATTTGACCTCTAACCCAAACGCAGCTCAGGTCTTTTTTTTTTTCTTTTTTTTTTATTATAGGTACAGAATTAATGTGTGTGCTCATGCCTGCCCATTGATGTGCATTTATCCGCATGTATATATACAGGTGTGCACTTCCTGGTGTATTTGTTTCAGTTCAGCCTTGTCTCTTCTTGCATTACTGAGACAGGCACACACAGATATACAGACAGTAAATAGATACTAGTAAGGGTGCCACATGGGACCAGACACTTACTTTGATACCAACCCTCTGTCATCCAAAGCTTAGACTCAGAAAGACCCCTCTCCCACATTTCCTACTCACTGTACAACTCTTGTTCACTTGAGATTATCTACTGCTTTCTTGACTGTACAAGACAAAACAAGCCAGGAGTCTTCACTGTGGCATTGCTCACAATTGTTGGGATGAGAAAGCAGGTCTCATTGGTATGTAGAGTAGGTCAGTTTGATGATTACTTGATTCATTGTCTACATAAAAAGGCAGGCGAAGAATCCACACTGCCTTTGGTAGCTGTTCACCTCCAAAGTCTGTGTGAGGACAAATAGGATGGGAGTGAATAACTCAATAAGCCTAAATAAGGTAGAGGAAGAAAGGTCAGGAAATGGCCCAGACAGGAAATGTGAGAGGAAAAACACGGGGGGGGGACAGAGTATGAGAGGAAAAAAATAAGTAAGAGAAAGAACAAAAGGGAAAGAAAGGGAGGGCCAGTGTAGGGGGTGAGCGAGGTGGGAGTTGAGCACAAGAAGGAGATAGAGGGCTTTCATTTGCCCACTGCCAGTTTGTGCCTTTCTGCACAGCAAGTGATAAAAGAGCCAGCCAACAGAGTCCCCTAATCAAGACAAACCTTCACCCCAAGCAGATGGAGTGAGGGAAGGGGAGAAAGGACAGAGAGAGAGAAAAGATGGAGAAAAGAAAGAGAAAGTGTTATTTCGTCCATGTTAGGATGCAGGCAGGATTTATAGAGTGGTTTGTGGTCAGGAGATACAGCGAGACGAAGGATTTGGAACTGTGGAGTCGCTGCAGGCTAGGTGCTCTGCTGAAATCTTATGGCTACTTAAGTGGAGAGAGATGTGGGGGTGTTGCTGTGTGCCTGTTTCCACTGAGTGCTGTTGGGAGATGTTTACGACAGCCTAGACACACCCCATTAATAATATTGCCACTGAACAGGCAGCCACTCGCTGCTTGTTTGTTTGTGTGAGTGTGTGTGTGTGAATGTGTGTGTGTGTGTGTGTGTGTGTGCGCGCGCGCACGCGCGTGCATCCCTGTGTGCATAAGTGGACAACACAGACTCAGTCAAGCGGGATAGAGCGTGCCTGAAGATCAAAATGAGGCTGACAGAAGGTTTTGTTGCTGGGGTGAGACTGCTGTTTGCCGGGTAGCTCATGTCTGGCAGGAGTGACGTACAGCCGCCTTTGTCTGCTTATGCTTAAATATGAATTTGCATGCCAGTTATTGACATTATAAGTTGCTCACACACCTAAATTTACTCCTATTGCCATTTCTAATATATACATACTGTAAACACTTACCATATCTGCACAACCAGTAGAAATTGTGCAGAAGTTCAACCAACCAATCAATTAACAGCCCAGTATCTTTAACTGGTCATAATTTCACAGGACATGAAACATGTCATAAATGAACCAGTATGGAAAAGTAATTATATGCATCGATGTATAAAAACATTCATGTTACATTTATAGCTTAAAGCAAATGTGATATTTATCTTGATATTGATGTTAAGTCCCGTCATCCATCACTGATATACCGTATAACCCTTCTCTATCGGTGATGAACTCATTGAAATACTATCAATACCAAGTTCACTGAAGCGATAACATTTGCTACATTGGAACTGCACATCCAGTAAAGTGGGACAAAAATCCTCTAGCACAAAGACAATTGTGTTTTAAATTTTCAACAGCAATCATTGGAAGAACAAAGCAGTGCTGCATATAGAGAGTCAAACTCCATTAACAGAAATCATAGAGAAAGACCTAATAGTACTGGCCACATTGTTTGATTATGAAATAAGTATCACAAAGACTATAATTTGAAAGTTATGAAAGATCATAAGAACCTTTCTTGCGAACAGCTACATTTTTGATCTGTTTTTAAAAGCAGGTTGTAAAATTTTTAAAAACCTATATAACAAAATTTGATGTGCACGGGCGTGTCTTGAGTGAGTAGGTGTGTGGGCAATTTGAGTGACATTTTTAGGACTTGTGGCTTGTGATGGAATGTGGATGGCTGGGGGAGAGAATCGAAAGAAATGACAAGGGGTTTGCCCACTTGTATTTCCCTATTTGACTGAGTGCTCTAAAGAAATGTGGATGGAGATAGGCTGATGAGAGAAAAATGTTGTCTGTCTGCTAAGAAAAAAAAAAAAAGGAAGAAGACCGAGACATAAAGGGACAAAGCAATGGACTCAGGAGAGGAGCTGAGAGATAAAGAGAGAAGAATGGAGTGAAGCAGAAATTGAACGGAAATGAAGGGATGACAGAGATAAGGAGTGGACTAACTGTGGAAGAGACTAGCAGCAATGGTGGGAGAGAAATGACCTCGGTCAGGAAAAGAGAAAGGATGAGAGAGAGGACTGAGGGAAAGGAACAAGGGAAGAAAAATGAGGAGAGGAGGCAGGGAAAGAAGCTTAGACAGTCTTTGTCATGTAGGAAGCAGAGTGTGACAGTTACGTGAACCTTCGCTATTCTGTTTCTGTCCGCAGCCCCCATCAGGCTAGAACACCTTGACAGCCATTACACACACACACACACACACACACACACACACACATACACGACACACACACATTTGCGCAGCTATCCTTGTCAGGACATTGCATTGACTTCCATTCATTGTGGACAGCCCAGGGGCCTCCCTATGAGGCAAAATGATGTTTTGCCTCATTGGGACTTGGCTTTGGTCCCCATGAGGAATACCGGTCCTGACAAGCTCGGTGTTTGTACTGGAAAAGGTCCCAAGGAGGTAACAAAAACGCATACACAAACAGCTGCCAGGACCAAGACAATCAAACACACACACACACACACACACACACACACACACAAATGCTGTTGGCATGAGTGTGTCTTTGACTGCAGTACAGATGAAATGAAACAAACAACCCCGGGAGGTCTTGAATGGCAATACATCTCCAAGAGGGTCTTTTGATTCTGAGCTGAGGGACAGATTTTGTTTATTTTGTACCTGCAGAACTGTGGGCTGTGATGTTAAACAGATGCAGTTGCAAAGTCTGGACAGGGCAGAGCGGCATTTCTCTTTTGCTTTCAGCTTGCGTGATGATAGATGAATGTGTCACTTCTGAAATTAAAGCAATGAACGGTGGTGGAAAAAAAGTACTTAAATCTGTTTCTTAATTAAAAATATTATTATATAATTTTATTGCTGTAACTATAGTATATTTCACTGCTGTGTCTGGTCTCATTACTCCACATACTGCTGGGGTCTTAAATTAGGAAAATAAGGAAATCCAAGGCAATACCACTCAAGTGATGATCAAACTTTTTCTACAGATTAAACTAAGATAAAAAATACATTACTATAAGGATTTGCTTTACTGCCTGCATTTTTGAAGCTATTAAATCCATGTCTGACACCCGCGAGTTTTAACCCTAATTTTGCATTACATTTTGTGAGCAAATCATAATTTTTGCATGTAAACCATCACTCTGCAACGTAACCAATAAATTTAGCTGTCAGTTGCATGTAATGGAACAAAAGGTATATTTCTCTCTAATTTTTAGTGGAGAAAGGTACTTAGCTGTTGGGTTTCAATATACTCTTAGACAATACCTCAAAACCTTCCTCGTTACTGCATAAATTTGAACTGATGTACTTTTAAACTCGTGCAAATGTATTATTTATTATTAACTTAAGTATATTAATTTCAAGATGATTTGGATTTTTTTCTTCAGTCGGGGCTGTGAAAATGAAATATAGTTGCAAGTGCAGCCAGGAGGCTGCCACAATAGCCACATGCAACAAAAAGCTACACCTGAATAGTAAGGGAACACCGTCAAGACCTAAACCAGATCCACAAAAGAGCTGTAATGTCAGCATGTTATCAAGTTTCCATGCAAATGTAGTGAGCTGCCCTTTGTTTGGCCTTGCTACAAAACTGGGTATTATAACTGTAACCGGAGGGGATGAGTGTGAAGTGAGCAAGGAGTGGATGATCTGCATCATAGGCTACAATGAGTGTTTTGCAACTGACGGCTCTGGTGATGGGGTCAGGGTGGGGGAGAGGCGCGAGGTCCAATTGCTCTCGATGCCGTGTGGGTTATTTTTATGGATTCTGGAGGTGTGGCGACAAAACAGATTGCATAACTAGAAAAGGATGGGATTGTCAGATTTCTCTTCAAGGCATGTGTGACTAGAACGAAGTGTCATGCAACTCAACGGGAACCTGTTTGAAAACACTGACAGAAATGAAGTCTAACAACACGAAAATTATCAAGCACACAAGAAAAAAAAAAAAAAAAAGGAGCCAGTAACGTTAATTTGGGGGGACAAGGGAAGGGAGTATGATCTACAGGTGAGAAAAGAGGAATAAAAGTCCTCTTTATAGAAGGCTCCATAACATTTAAAAAGCATGACACTCACATTTCTAAATCTCAGTGAGTTACTCCTCACAGCAGTACTAAGAGGACCAGGGGATGGTGCTGGACCATCTCCTGCCACATAGTGTTTTACATATAAGCGATTTCCAACACAACAATAAAGCACCGGAGGCCGAGCATAGCCACAAGACTGCAACCAAAAGGACATGTAACTGCCTGTAAGGAGCACAGTCAGGTAAAACATGAGCATATTTGCACTCCATCTGCTGCAGGGAGTCTAGAGAGTGGAGTCAGACCGTCCAACCAATAAGCTGGGATCAGACTACTTGATATTATCCTAAAAATGGCCTGATATGACAGATGGCAGGCAGAGGATACGGAAATGAGTATCAGGCATGACGTTTGGCTTTTTCATTTAATGTTTTTTGGTGGCAGACACATCTAGTCTAAGTTTAGGATGCCTCACAAGGCTCTAACAGAAAGACTAGCGTGTCTGAAATTTTTTGCCCTCTCTCACCTAGTTTCACAACATCTGCATCATAATCCATAGATGCTTCCGAGGCCATTGATTTTCAGCGTCTCAGACAATAGCTGTATTCTCAATACCAGAATTAGATCCACTACAGTGTGTATTCTATACCACAGGGGATTCCTCCACTAGCTTTAGTGGTTCAGTGCTTTGTTTCCCTACACAAATACTATACCAGAAAAAGTGTATTTGTACCTTATATTCCACTCTACGTGGTAGAAAACGTGGTGGATTCTGATTCCGTAAACCCATATATCTCCTTTTTTTCCAAAAAGGCATCTGCCCATTGGCTGACTGCAACTTACTGACACAGACTTAGACAGTAGTCTCTTCCTCAGGCATGGTATTTTGCTCTCGGCTCTGTAACATTTAGCATATGTATTTACATCTGTGTGTGTGTCTCGTCTTTCAGGCTACGGTATAGGCCTGCCCCAGGGGTCTCCTCTAACCCGTAATATGTCAGAGTTCGTGAGTCGCTACAAGTCTGACGGCTTCATGGACATGCTACATGACAAATGGTATAAGGTTGTGCCCTGTGGGAAGCGAGTCTTTGCCGTCACTGAGGTAAGTCATTGGTTGGAGAGTTTTCATGTATTGCGTGTAAGGCGAAGCCCTGTGCCGATGCACTTCTATAAGTGAGTCTCCCTTTGGGACACGAACAGGATTGCCTGCCAGCTAAGCACACATAGACTGACGGTCGCATACATACACGCAGACAAACACATACAATCACAAGCTCACACCTATTTACCAACCTTAACCAGAGTTAGAGGCACGTACTGTCTGGGTGTCGACACTTGTTTGTGTCTTGTGTGTGCTACAGAACAGTACTCGCTCTCCCTTTTCCTTTTTTCACTCTTTTTTAAGAAGGGGGAATCGCTAGACAGAGCACACTGTATCTATAGTATCTCTCTTGTTTGTGAATAGAGAAACTACTCGATTCCCTTTGGCCATTCCTTTTAAATCCCACTTCAAAGTTGAGTCATATTATAGCAACAAACGCAATTACACAGTCATAGGTTCCTCCATTGAAAAGAAAACCTTAACTTCACCCTGCATCAGGAAGTTATTACTATTCATCCCATTTGAAGCCAAGAGACTGGGCTAGTCTCAACAATGTGGGCATTAGTGCTATCTTGCCCTCTGGATTGGGAGCAAAAGGAGGTCAGTGTTGTCGCTGATGAATTTGTTGAGTCAGCATGGGGCTAATTGCCATCAGAGGCAGTGCAGAAATGAGCCTGGTGGAGGAAACATGATTAGAGTGTACTGGAAAAACTCACCACTGCCTCTTCTGCTTCCCCCGGGCCCGTAAAAGCCTTGTAAGAGATAGACATTGTGTCAACGAGGACGTGGGTGAACCAAATGGGAACAAACTGCTCTTCAATTAATCATCATCTCTTTTTACCGTGTTCCGGCTATCCGCTGTTTCTTTCTATTACTCTCTGTTTTGCCTCCCCCCTCAGCCCCTCGTGCCCGCTCTGTCCCCTGCTTTTCTTCTTCAGGTCCTTTTCTTACCAAACATGTCTTTTACGCTGTTGCCCTCTCCTCTCTTTATTTCTATTATCAGGGGCTTACACAGCCAAACTAGCTATACAACAGCAGAATATCAATTGCATTTTGACAAAAAGTGGCCTAAATGGTAATTATGTAATATACAAATCATCAATCTCTGTATTTTCCTCTCTGTCGGCTTAAATCTGTACTAATCTGTGTCACTCCCAACCTCCCTCTCTTTCTCTCTGTCTCCGCCTCCTCAGACTCTGCAAATGGGGATCCAGCATTTTTCAGGCCTGTTTGTGCTGCTGTGCATGGGGGTGGGTGGAGCTTTGCTGACTTTGGCAGGTGAACACACCTTCTATCACCTGGTCATCCCTCGCCTCCGGCGCACGCACACACTGCAGTATTGGCTGCACACCAGCCAGGTGGGCGAACACATACCTTTTGTGTGCTGACGTACAAGCATGCACCACACACACACACACACACACACACACACACACACAAACAAACACAGAAAAGATGCGCAAAGGGTTACAGCAGTCTCCACATTATCACAAGTGTATGTGCACACACACATATGAGCTCTGTTACACACAAACATACTGCTGTTGGTGAGATCTCCTTACCCCCTGGAGTTAACTCTTTTTTTGCAGGTTGCATACGCCCTCTACTGCTGGAAATTTATAGTATCGGTCAAGAACAAGACTAATATTTTCTATACATCTGAATATCATTTTTGCTTTAATTTAACTTTACGCTAAATGTATCCATTAATGCTAATGAAGTACTCTGTGAATTAACTAATTCCGGTTTTAATTGCGCTATATTAATCAACATTTTTAATTAGTTAATTTAGTAAAAAGTTAATTAAGGGTTCTATTGGCAGTGCTTTACTAATTGGTTCATGACCTCACATTCATTTGCTTTTTCCATTCAGAGGCAGCTGATTTATAAACATCTCTCACAGATAATTAAATGCACCTCATAGGAAATTTGTAACAAAATTATGTAATGTAAATGAATATATAAGATCTGCAGAAGCTTATTTTGCAATTAAACTGTCAGGGAACGAGAGTGTTTATGACAACATGCGCCACAGGAACCACAAATTCGAAATTTAAAGGTCATATTGTTTTTTATGAAACTCTAGCCATTTACAAATGAGGTGCCAGTGGCAATATTTCAGTGAATAATGGCACGAGCGCTGTGAATATCACGGCTGCTCTCATTGGTTAGCTACATCTCTCTAAAAAGGGCGAGCACTCGCTCTAGCATTCATCACAAAACCAGTTCATCTGTCTGAGAGGATGACATCTGAGTTAGTCCCTCAAGATAATCCCTATCTAAAGTGAAAATCTCCTTTTCCCTCAGACATCTTCAGACGTATACACACACACACACCAGATAAAATTAAAGCTTAGTCGTACCTATCAACTTGGTTTGAAGATGTTTTTTTTTTTCAGTCTAACCTAAGCACATGGGTACTTAAATCAAAAAGGACTTAAGCAACTGATACCTTAGCCGCTAAATTTTAAGCAGAATGGTGTCTTTGGTTGAATTACAATCATTTGATTAAATTATCCGAAGGCCCACCAGAGCAGGATATAGAAGGTATAGCTGTCACAGATGTTCTGTACAACTGGGAAGAATAACAGCTCTTAGAAATTATTATTCATCATCTCTGCCGATTTATTTCAGAGCTGATGAAGTGAAAACAAATTTTATATCACTAATCTGTGGTTCTCTTAAGTTTTTTTTCCCTTTTCTTCTCTAATTGCAGAAAATTCACCGAGCCCTCCACACCACATATGAGGACGTAGGGAAGGAGCTGACCGGATTCGACCAAAAGTAATGAAGTTGATTGATTATCTTGTGTTTCTGCTCTATTAATCGTCATGTTCCATTTGTAATGGCCAGAACAAACCGGTTGAAATCAATCAATATGTTGTATAAAGGTCATAATTCTTAACAGGTTACACCGGCTTTGTCTGGCAAAAACGCATTAGGTTTTTTCAAGAATTTTCTAGAATAAAATTTAATTTTCTTCTGGTTTATTCTATCTCCATTCAAGAAGCTACCTCGGTTTTATTAAAAAGGTCCTTATGCAATAGTTTAACAAGCTATAACTAATTAGTGAACTTTAAATGAACTGGTAGGAGGAGTTTGTTATCTTTGGACAGAGCCAGGCTAACTGGTTCTAAGCTGGCATTAGCTTCATCTTTACTGTACAGAGTGGTATCGATCTTCTCATTTACCTCCGGCAAGAAAGCACGTTTCCCAAAATGTCCAAATATTCCTCTAAGATTAGTCAATCTGTATTAGAAAACAGATTGAAATAGTCTTAAGAAAGTTTTTCGATTTTATTTCACTTTTATGACTTGATAAACAAAATTACTTGTTATCAGCTTGACAGCTTTATGGTGGATCTTAAACAGACATGACACTTGTATTTAATTTAAAAAAGAACCCAAGCAGAGAAAAAACAGGACAACGTAAGTGACACTAACATGAATTCTGCAGACAGTATTGCTTAGTCTGCACTTAATAATCCTTTTATACTCTAAAAGACAAAAAACGATTTTAAATGTAGTTATCCCACTTACATATATAGTATATATTGTTTTTGCATATTGTTTATGAGAAAATGTATCCTTATTCTGCTGTACAGTGTATCTCACTGGATATATGCCCTTTGCTGTGATCTTCCTCTCTTTCACTAGCCCCTCCTCTTGTATCTCAGAGAACTGCACACTACACAGGAAACAGCATCAGCCTCCTCCCCCATCTCCTTCCACGTCCCTCCCTGCTTCCACTACAGCTGGAGACACCAGCAACTCTTCACCATCCCATGAGCCCAAGGAGAAACGTGTGCACTTTGACCTTGAGACCCTCCACAGCTACCGCCTGCGCACACACACTGCTTCAGTACGTGGCAGGCCCGGGATGGTCGGTCGTCCCGGGCTCGGCCTAGGAGGGTTGGGGCTGGGCAACCTGGGGAGTTTTAGCTCCCCACCACAGATTAGCCTCCACGCCAACGGTGGTCCAGTCTCAGCACTGGCTTCCACAGGCTTGGTGCTCTCTCCCCTGGGGAGCAGGCCCACTCAGACCAGCTTGTGGGAGGGGGAGCTCCAGGAGCTGCAGGGGAAAATTGAGATATTCCGCACCCAGCTAAGAGAGGCTCTGGCCAGGAGAGCAGAGATCCAGAGCACCCTGGAGCGAGAGAGGAGCGGACTTATACGCAGGGATACCAGTCTGGAGAGGGAAAGGGACAGACAGAGGATACAAACTATTAACACAGACAGAAGTAGCTCCACTCAGTCAAAACTCCCTGAGAGAGACAGGACCAGCCACCTGCAAACCCTGAATAATCAACAGACAGGGAGGGCTAACCAGTCAGGTGGGCCTGGGACTCTGGAGCATGGGAGAAGCAGCCAGTTGAACACAGTTAACAGTTTGGACAGAGGGAGAGCCAATCAATTACGCTCTGTTAATACTTTGATGGGAGAAAGGACTGTCCAATCACGCACGTCCGCCAGTTTGGAGCGAAGTCGAGTCCCCCAACCAGGTGCAGGAAACGTGACTGTCCAATCACGGAACACTTCTAGCCTGGACAGGCAGAAGGCCAACCTATCACACAGTCTGAACACTTTGGAGAGGACAAAAGCCAACAAATCAAGTGTAAGCAGTGGGACTTGACTGTCTTTCTGAAGCCCCTGATGTATAAGATTGCAGAGGGACTGGTGCAGTTTGTACTTGCATAGCCGCGGGAAGATGGCTTTGTTGGAAAGGGTTAAGTTTGGGGGATGCTTGCTGAAAAATTACGATATATTAACTTACACGATTACTTACTGCAACCTAATAATTTTCACAAGTGGAATTATTTCCAGACTCGCTTCAAATTACAACTAAAAACCTTTAACTGCTGATAAAATGTCTGCATCATCCATGAAATCATAAATCAGATGTTTACTTTTGTTAGAAGCAACAACCAGCGACAACCCACTATACTTTCACAACAACAAATCAGACAAATGGGAATGGCAGTGTTAAAATCGCAATGCTTATTGTGCAGACCAGTGGTTCACTCACAAACAGGGGCAATCAGCTGAAAAAAAAAAAAAAACATGGTCTGTTCCACTGGCCGAAGAGGCCTACAAGCACATGTAGACATCCTCGACAAGAGCACAGAATAATTTAAGTCAGCCCAATGTGAAAAAAAAAGAGCAAACAAAACGTTTTGAAAATGCACTTGCAACATCCGTTTTAACTGAGTGTCTGCAGCTGGTGAAAAAGATTCAAAAATACATTATATTTTCTATTTCGTGTCCTCGTGTGTTATCCTGATATTGTTACATGCCTAAAGCACGCTTTTTTTTCATATTTTCATCAAAGTCCCACCCTTCTCTCTTCCTAAAATGTCTCAAAATTGAAAAGGTGTCTTGCGAACTGAGCCATTCCCCAATAGATGCTTTGAGAAGGTCATTCTCTTCTTTAATTTGATGGCTTCCACGTGAAAAAGAAAAACGATAAGGGTTTGGAGACTGCACAACTTTATAACAGAAAGTCTGCAATAAAACTGGGGCATGGAGGCCAGGAAGAGACTAATACAAATGCTGCTGGGAAATGTTGGATCCATTGTTTTTTGGACTTTGACCAGTACAAGAGACTAAAGGTCAGGATATCTAGGCATCTGCTGCTTCAGTTTTGAGAGTTTTTTTTTTTTTAGACAATCTGTCTCTCGTGAGGCCCCGACTTTTTGGCGGTGCAATGCTAAATCACTGCAGTTGCCCTTTCCCATATAGGGTGTTTCTGGGGGAAACATGGCTGACCCATCCCATTACTTGTAATATTAATTTTTAATGTGTCCATCAGTAGCTGCAGCAGCATGGGTGATTGTTGTGCATTTGTGTGTCAGTGTTTAAAATGGTTTCCATTTTCCAAAGTGCTGTAGTTACTGCGTGTGCCATCACTTCAAAGAGGGTGGTACTTTATATCTACTTCAGATTGTTAATAATAATTTAATGGTCCAACATTGTGTTCATGTGGAGCGATGTAAAACTACAGAAAAGTCTCAAAAACATTTCAAGGAACCTTTAGTTATCTGATCAACCCAAATCCCAAACAGCTCGGAACAGTTGTATATTTGCTTTGAATGTGGCTCTGGCCAGTAAACAAGTGCAATTTGGAATGAATTTGTTCAAATTCATGACTGAAGAAACTCATCAGGAGTCTGGCAACACTTTTAGTGACTGTATTGTGCATGAATTCACACGATAAGATATCAGTTTACTAGCTCCTCACAGCGTTGAGTGTGCTCCAATACGTGAGACCTCGTGTTGTTTTTGTTTTTCCTATAATTATTAATTATTAAAATAGATGTACACTTTTTCACTGTTAACACTCAGAGCATATGTTTGCTTTCTACTAAAACGTAAAGTAAGTTTAATGCTTCATGTCACTAATTTGGAACGACGAAGGCGGGAAATCTTCAGAGGCTGTACTGGGACTCAGCTCTTCGGCCAACCACCAGAGGGAGCTGCATCCCTGCTTCCCGCGGCTATGGACGCTGGACTGTTTGTGCTCTTTTGTTCCAGCATAGTCAAAAAATAAATAAAATTAAGCAATCGACTTGTGAAGAAACAGTGACAGATGGAAGCTGCATCTCGCCCGGCTGTTCCCATGCAGCTTCAGAGGACCTGGGGAAATAAGGCCTTTATGAAATCACTCCAGCACTGTGTAATAAAATGTCATCTAATGGTACTGAGATACTCAATCCTGCAAGTCTCAACACTTTAAGCAGGTGTTGGAGATTTCACTGACCTGCAGGTCTGTGGTACAGACACTGACATCACTGAGAAGACTTTAGGCTGTTATTATGGTACTTATGTACATTTAAACGTTTCAAACTCTGCTGTGGTGTGATGTGATCGTGTTCACATGCCATGGTGTCTATGAGGAAAAGAATATTTTAGGTCTTTATTTAGAAAGAGCTTGTGGTACTGGATATTTAAAGAAATACTTTTGAATCTACCCCTTATAAAAATTGTATCAGTATATTATTGAATTTTATCATAAATGATCACTCATGTTTTGAAATAAACATTTATATACTTATGTACTTGCATAATCTCATATTTTGAATGTAATCCTATTTTTTTTTTTTTTTTTTTTAATAAGGACATTTGACCTAAGATTATTTAAATAAGTGAACACTTGTACTGGCTGAGTCATTTTGATAAATTTAAACTCAAACCCATTTAAAAATTCATTAATCTAATTTCATTGAAGACCTATATGGTCATGAAATCAAAAATTGTTTTAAATGTTGCTTTTTGCATATATAATTTAATCAAAATTGTTCTGAACACTTTTTATGAGTACAAAAACACTGGTGGAAAGTCACACTTGCATTAAAAAAAGCCAAAACTCCCTTTGTAAAAGTTGTTTTCAGAGAATATTAAGGGAGAATTAAAAAAAATCTTGGACAAAACATGCAAGCACAGAGCCATTCCACCCTCTCAGTTGATCAAGAGCACAAAACCGAGCACCTGCCTCAGTGATAGCTTTTAATGGTGGGTGAGCTTTTACTGGTAAGGAGTAACAGGTGTGAGGGGACAAGTCCTGGTAAATCATTAGCAAGTTCTTAAAGGAACATGATACCTTCTGCTAACAAAAAAGATTTAAAATAGTAATAAAAAATAAACAGCTAAAAAACAAGGCAAGTAATCCGCAATATATAAATATGCCATAGTTTGTAGATTAGTACATTAATCACAGAAAAACTGAAATTCTTGTCCTTATTCCTAAACTGAGGGAATGGTGGGAAAAAGAAAAACATCCTATGTGCTTCATGAGTAATATAAATGATTCAGCATTCTCGCAAATTTTATTCTATATCGTGGTGGTGTCAAAAAGTTATGTAGACTTATGTACTGTCTTTTTATTTCCTGTTGGACACACCTCCCCACACCTGTTACTTGTTAATGATTACTACTCCTCCAGTATAAAACTATGAAAATGTGCTCCTGCTCTGTGTTGCACTTATAGTCGTCCCAAGGGGTAGAAACATTTGTGATTTGGGGTCGCAATTATGTTTCTGACAAGAAAAGTTATCTTAGGTTTTGGGGCCTTTTTTTTTTAAATGAGATTCAGTGTCATGTCATGAGCAGGAGACAGTTCATTTGTGTCTGTACTGAGACTCCTGGCTGTGTCTGCCGTCGCAGTAAACAAAGCAGTTCACCTACACTCTTGCCATTCCTGCGCCGCAATGCTCATTTCCGGTCCTGCCAGACTGCCACATCACTTGAGTCTGGAGCAGAAAAACTATTACTGAAGCGCTGGCGGGTGAGCAGTTTGTTTACGTGCTCAGGAGCCTGTATGGTGCAGCATCAAAACGGCAAAAATCTCTGCTCCGCACTGAAGCTTTAGTATACATCGTGCTGCGCAATAAAGGTGTAGCTTTACATCTAGTGAGGAAAATGCGAACTTGTAGCAGTCTCCAGAAGCTAAGACAGCTATAAAGGCCTATGACTATCTGGCAATTTTAGGTATACACATACAGAGGTGAACATTTTTGACTGAACAGGCCTTTACAGTCAAATAGTGATGCCCATTGAAATTCATGGTGCAAACCAAAAAGCAGAATTTTTATAAAGTGGATGTTCATCGTCAGTGAGTAAATCTACACCTACTACAGCACCCACTACAAGAAAGTGTTACCATGGAGCATTTAAGCAGTTGATCTGTGTGGGACTTATTGATGTTAACGATTAGCTTGTCAGAAAACTGATAAAACTTGAGTACTCTGTAAGCCCTCCATCAATTACCTTCATATTTTAACTTCTATGCAGTAGACACAAGCCCAGACAAAATTAAGTGTAGGACTGTGGCACAATTGAAGGGACTTGTCGAAGACGTGCCAGTGGTCCCGAGCCCACTTAAAGGGGATGTTTAAGCCCTACTCTTCCCGAGGGTTTAATGGTGATGTTTAACTTGTCATGACGGCTTTCAGCCACACAGTGGCACTTGAACCTGTACCCAAGCAGATGAGTGTGCTGTGGCGTGGTGATCCCTGCAGGGAATGACTTTACATTATGGATATTGTACTGAGAGTATCTAAAGGACAGCCAACTTTGGATGCAAGCCATGTATTGTGAGTGTGTGTGTGTGTCTGTGTGTGTCTTGCCCCTTTGTGTATATTTGCTGGTCGGTCACCCCGTGAAGTGGTGTCCCCCATAACATGGCAGAGTGAATCACTGTTACACATTTCACCTGTATTGACTTAGAGTCTTGCATTTTATATTAGTGGGGAATGTTTTCATAACCACATAATCATAGCGACATTAATTCCTTTTTTAAAAATACCATTTAATATCGAACATTGAAAACAGAGTGCTTATATGAAACCTGACACTTAGTGAGGAGAGAATTAAAATTGATTCCACAAAATATAATTCTTCAATACAGATGAGAGCTAACAGCATGTGGGATGTTTGAAGAGGGGGAGATGGGAGTTGCATGCTGATTCAGTGCTAGTTCATTGACCAGACTGTATTAAGTGAAGATAATCACACGGTGATAAATTCAATCAATCGTGTTGCTGTAATAAAATAAACAATGGGCTCTTTGTCCGGTGTCTCCGCAGCACTGTGGGTGCACTGAAGGGGTTGTGTAAAAAAATCAATCAGAATCCTGTCGCAGAATTGCGTGGGCTTTCGTAGATGGATGGGTGAATGTGTCAGCGTGCGCGGACATAACAAACCCAGAACGCTTTCATTCAACACGCGTGCGATGCGCGTGCTCGCCTTCCGTTGCGTCAACCTGGAAGTCTGCATATGAGCCTGTGTGTAATATGTGCGACTCAGCACGAACGCCAACCCTTGCGTTAGCCGTGCAAACACGCGCGTCTGCCGCATGTGCGGGTGTCCGCATGTGGGTGTGCACATGCAGGCGTGTGTATATCTGAATGGAGACTGTCGGCCTTTTGCTCAGTCAAAGTAATTGGGTCACATGTGTGAACAGCAGTCAAGAAGGATTTTAATCAAACTTAAGAATCCCCCAATGCAACCCCCCCCCTGCAATCAATTACCATCCATTGGGGGTTAATGGTAAAGACTGGTGGTGACACACTAACTCTATATTAGAGGAAATGGAATTGTGATTTCTGCAACTCACGGCTACTGTAACTGTGTTCATACTGATCAAATGCACCATGTTGGGAGGAGTGTGAGTAGCCTGTGGGAAGCACAAAAGAGTGTTCCACCACCTCCACCTCACATGTCTCTCTCCCTCCCGCTCTATAGCGCTTTGTGTCGCAGGTAAATAGGAGCCAGGCACTGTGAGTGATGAGTTTATTAGCTCCTGCCAGCTGTGACCAACCCTTGGGTATTATTGACAGGGTGCATGTGTGTGTGTGTGTGTGTGTGTGTGTGTGTGTGTGTGAGATTGTTGTCGGGGCGGGGGCTCTGGGCAGGGTAGGGGGAATGAGGAGGGGAACAGCAGGGGCGCAGGGGAGGGAGCCGGAGGGACGAGGGAGTACCCCATGAGGAACAGAGAGATTCCCTGGCAACTGGAGACAGGATCAACACTAAATGGGGCGCCCCCATTCATCTAGCACTGGGCAACAACACAAAGCCAAATGATAGAGATTGTGTGTGTGTGTGTGTGTGTGTGTGTGTGTGTGTGTGTGTGTGTGTGTCTTGTGGGGGGAGGGGGGGGGGGTGTATCTGAATGAGTCTAAAACCGCTGCGGTCTGGCCAGCAGGCGACTTCCTGCTTTGTACCGTCTCAAATGAGTCCGCACAGATGTGATGTTAACACACGGGCTGAGAGGGTCCATGAATGTGTCACAACACTCACTTATAACAACGTCTGACACGAGGAAGAAAAAATGGAGGGAGGGGGGGAAACGTGCGTGTGCTGGATGGATGTTTAGGCTCAGTTATTAAACTCCATTAAGAATTGACAACCGTGGGAGCGGAAGATATGGATTTCTTACAGGGAACGGCGACGGCAGCCTCCAAAAGCGCACGTGCACTGCGGGCCAGTGACTCGCGGGGGTGTCTGCGGGGCTACCAAGCGATGCTCGCGTGCGCGCGTGCTTGTCCTCGAGCGCCCGCGCCGGATCCTCCGGGGGAATCCAAGAGCACCACAGTGGTCGGGCGCCTGCCACACCCTTCTAAAGTAAACAAAGGCCGAGACATCCCGAGCCGCCATCCCGGGAAGGATAGAAGTTCGGGGTCAAACGAACGAACCCGACGGTGGTTACGGAGGCGCGAGGCGTGTCTGACGGCGAGCCCTAATATTATAATCACAGAGAAACTGGCGCTCGCTAATGGTTGAGAGGTTATCTCCGAAACCGCCCCCTCGCTCTTACGCACACATGCGCAGGCCGCGTTTACTCCACTCGCGTACACACTTACACACACACACACACACACACACACACACATTCCAAAATGTGCCCCTTTGTCTTGGTCGCCTCTCGGCGGTAGCCCCGAAACAGGAATTCAGTGGGGAAAGGAAGGGAGAAGTGTGGACCAGACTGTCTCCTCCCCCCACCATAAGCCCAACCCCCCCAGACCCCCTCTCGCCCCCCATGTCTTTGTGTGTGTGTGTTTGTGTGTGTGCGCGCGCGCTGTAACGCTGACTGCGTACCCCAACAGCGTGTGACGGATGCCTTGAATAGAAAATAAGCTTTTTTTGGGAATTTCATATTCATCCGTGTTTTATATGTGTGTATATATATATTCTGGAGAAATAGAAAAACGGGCAAGTGCAAATAAAGGGGAGGAACCGGTTGGCGAGCACGTGAATCTCTCACTTTTCCAAAGCCAGGAAACAGAAAGAAGAGGAACGCGTTACCAGCAAGTGCCACCATCAGCATCCCTCCCCTCTCTCCTCTCTCCTCTCTCTCGCCATCCCTGCTCCTCCTCTGTAGGTCTCCCCACTCACTCCCAATCCAGCCTCATTCTCTCAGTCTCCTTCAGTGAGCCCAGACCCACCACCACCACCACCCCCCCCACCCCCCACACACACACACACCGGAGCGCTTTCCAAACATTTGCCCGGGTGGTTTTTGGGATTTCGGGGTGACCTGGGAGACGCCGGAGATGGATTAAAGGGGGACGGTGCGGCGCAAAACTGGAGCAGCACGCACGACCACGCCGCGGGGGAAGGGGGCGACGGGACTCGGTGAATTCACGGAGCCCCCGGGACAGAGGTGAGTGCTCAGGCTGTCCGGGGGTACAGCGGCTCTCCTTCCCCCGCACGCAGTCCCCGGCAACCGGCCGTTCCTCCTCCTGGCACTAGCTAAGGGGCGACCGAGGAAATATCAGCACATGGTCCTCACGTTTCCATAATTGATGATCTCATACGCAATCTGCTGATATCCGCTTGTGGGGAAGTAACAGCTGTGTTATCGATAGTCTATACAGCATTATGATGTTCTGTTTTTTGATAAGGTGGTAAAATGTGTGTGTATAGGAATAACAATGTGGGTCTAAACTACAAGCTGCAATAGATGACGATCGCGAGGAAACAGCAATTAAGGCAAACGAACTACTCGAACTCTTTTCAATTATATAAGGGTAAGTGAGTGAATCTGCGTTAACCCTCCTCCACACCAAGTCGAACATTCAGCCCTTTTATGTCTCTCTGGCCGTTGAGGGCCCCGCAGTGTGTTGTTTTCGCAATAGGCAGCACAGGAACTTTGTTGGTGGATGGCTGAGTACTTGTGAATGTGACTGGAAGATGGATAAGCTGTGCTGTTACACTTTATGCTCTCCTCATTAATTCATTTTCAGTTTCATGTGGACCGGGGTCATAAAAAGAGCAGCAGCATCTATTAACTCTTTATTCTGGTTTTAATGCTTAGTCAATGGCCTGCTGGGAGACACCATGGATCCATCATAGTATTATATCATGCTTTTATAGCACACTTTACTATACTATGTTATACTTTATGGAATATACTCTTTGTGGGATCAATCCAAACACTCTTTTAGAAAATACACTGACGGGTTTTTTTTTTCTACCAATTTGACAAAATTCTGATCCGTAATAATGTTATGAAAATTTTAAGAATGTATTTGCTTAAGAACACCTCAACTAGACTGGTACCATCACACGCTTTATTTGAAACTTAATGGACAGTTAGGCCAAAGAAAGATTTACTTTTTTTAATTTCATCAAAAGACGTAGCCAACATGATAAATGTATAACCCATAAAGTTCAAACACTTCTACTATTGTACCATGCTGCTGCAACGAACAACTATTTTCAATATCAAGTCATCTGCTGAGGATTTTCACAATTAATGGATTAGTTATTAGGAAACAATCATAAAATAATGAGAAATGTAGATCAACAGTCCAACCAACAGTCCAAAACCCAAAGATATCAAGGTTACTATCACACAACAAAAAACCCCCAGCAAATCCTCATATTTAAAGCAGCTGAAACTAGGTAATATTTGGCATTTTTGCTTGAAAAATGATCAAAATTATTGAAATGCAGTAGCTGCAGCATAATTTTCTGTCCGTCAACTAATTGAGTATTTATCTGATCGTTTCAGCACTATGCTATACTATACTATGCTCACGTGTACTATATCTGCTAAAGTAGACTATAATGTACAGACGGGAAACAAATTAAAGGAAAAAAACCTGATTAAATGAGTGGAGGAACCTAACGAATGCAGATGCTTCTGGACAGAGCCCCAGGCGGATAAACAGTTTGAGAATGACCATGATGTGAATCCTATGCTACAGCCTTTGCAGTCACCAGATCTCAACTCAGCTGAACACCTATGGGAGATTTTGGACCGATGTGTTGGACAGTGTGTACTCCAACATCCATCTCTAAAAGCCAAATTAGGGAATCTTCTAGAAGAATGGTGTTCAACCCTGCAGTAGAGTTTAAGACTCTTATAGAATCTTTGCCATTGCAGCTCTTCTGGAAGCTTGTGGGGGCCCAAGAGGCTTTATATTGGGGTTTCCTTTAATTTGTCACCCGTGTTTGCAAGCACAAGCAGACAGCAGCTCAGACTACAAACATTTTGCCGTCACGCACACACACATAGGATGTGCCCCAGAGGACAAATGCTGGTGTGATAGATAAACAAGCCCCTTTTTTCCCTTTAAAGAGGCTCATTTTGTGTGTGTGTGTGTGTGTGTGATGTTAGTTGGGGTGAGGTTTAAATGCTGATTGGAGTAGGTCACTGAGACCAGGCAGCTGGGATAGTGAGACCCAGGACCCAGCGTCTTCCTAAGCTGCTTTTAGCCACACTGGAATCCATCCATCCCAATATCCTCCCTGTCTCTGATCCTCATCCCACCCCCCCCCACCCCCCACCAGACATGTACATGCATACATACATACACCCACTTGAGCTACACTCTTCTGCTTTTTCGTTTTTTTCTATCATTCGTCTTCTTTATATCTGTCTTCTACACTTTTCTCCTCTCCTCTCCTGTCTTCTCCTCTCCTCTCCTCTCCTCTACATTTCTAGCAGTCATGGAAATTAGACTGTAGAAGTCTTTGATTTTCTGTGCCTTACACTGCCTCAGGGTCAGGCCCTCTTATCTTGGAGAGAAAAAGACAGAGAAAGAGAGGAGGATGAAGATGAAAAAGGCGGAAGAGGTAGAGAGGTGGGAAGAAAGAAGGGACGCAGGAGAAAGGTAGAAAAAGCAGAGGCAGGGATTTGTAGACAATGATGAAGAGAAAGAAATGTGAAGGCCAGTGAGACAGAAATAAGCAAAGCTAAACAAAAACTGAGAAAAGAACATTAAACCTGAAAGACAGAAGTACAGAGAGCTAAAAGATGACAGAGGCAGAAATAGGTAGAGATGACTAGACAGCTAATGCCAATATGAGTTTCTTGAAGAATAGTATTTTTGGATTAAAGCTTCACATAAACTGATTTTTGGCTCATATTTGATCTGCTTTAATGTTCCCATTTGTGTGACAAAAAAGGGAAACTGCGTAAATGACAATGTCTACTTGTAATCACTCTCAACCGAAAACCAATTCTAAATAGTGTGAATCATTTTATTTGGGTCAGCAAGACTGTGACACAAGGTGGAGCAAGCTTCACTGCATGTTTTGACCCAACGACAGAAAACCAACATATCATACAAGCCTTGGTTGGATATTCGTAGAAAGAGAGTGAATGATAGATAATTGACTGTAGAAGGGAGCGAAGGAGACAGATGTAAAGAGGAAAGCGTGGCTAATATGAAGGCAGATTGGTAGGGAGAGGGAGCGATATATGGAGGGTGATTGAGAAAAAGGATGAGTAAAATGGGACATGGAGAGGTGGGAGAGGTAGAGAGTTAGATTGAGAGAGAGGAGGGAAATGGGAAGAGGACAGAGATGCAGAGATAGAAAGACAGGCAGAGTTGGGGAGAAATAGGGAGCTGTAGGGAGAGCTGTGAATATTTAACTCTGTTTAGTTTTCCATTGACTTACTCCCCTCTGAGGCCTTCTGGTTGCCTACAGGTTCCTGGTGGCGGGAGATGTCTGCATGTGTGCATGTCTGAGTGTTTGGAAATGATAGATTTAGTGTAAAACACCCCTTTTGAAGATGAAAAGCTTCCTTTTGAATTAGAGCGAAATCTTTTTGTGTTGTAGATTTCACCATGCCCTTCCCCAACCTTCACTTTTCAACGCAGTGCATGTTAATAACCGGGTGCGTGTTTTTCTGTCTGAGTGCATTACTGAGTGTGGTTATTAAATGTTCATGTACAGAATTGTAGGCCTAATCATTGAAGGTGTCTGTGTTTTGGGTATGCAAAAAAACTAATAATGCACCTCATTACTGAGCAAAACTACAACAAAATTGCTCATAATACACACCAATGTGTGTATTAGCGCAAGGTCTCATTATTCAAATTAATTCATTTTAATTTGTGCGTTATAAAACCTTTCAGCCTTAACCAGCCCTTTAAAACTTTTCGAACCTGTATCTTTAAGATAAGTCCAGGCTTAGCAGAAGTTTGAACATCTTTTTTTTGATGCTTTCAGAATATTGATGGTGTAAATAATGAGTGCTTTGAAACTCCTGACATCTCTTTGCAATCTGTTATCCCAATAGGCTGTGACTGGTCCCACCCCAAGATGACGTCCCCCAAAAACAAAGCCAAGAAGAAACCACCGAAAGATAGCATGACACTGCTGCCATGCTTTTATTTTGTAGAGGTATGTCTAGATTGGGATGTATTCATGAATCACCTTTTTTATTCAGCAATGCTTGGTCAACAATGCTTGGGCTACATTTTCTGAATCACTAGGTGAAATACTCATTTTATAGACTCATAACAGTAGTCAGTGGTTTGTGTTGACTGCATCTGGATGCATCGATTTCTACTGAAAGCAGAGTTTGGTGTTTTGTCTTAAGCAAATATTATGATGGCAACGCTTTCTTCTTTGCCTGTGTGTGTATTTTATGGGGGGTGTATTAGTTATTGTAGTAGGAGTTGAATGAAAACACTGGATGAATTACGCCTTATTAAATGCTAGTCCCTCTTTGCTTTGTCCTTGTGTTGGGCATTCGGGGTGTGTGTGTGTGTGTGTGTGTGTGTGTGTGTGTGTGTGTGTGTGTGTGTGTGTGTGTGTGTGTGTGTGTGTGTGTGTGCGCGTGTGTGCACATGGCACCCCAGCTCCCCATTGTCCTGTCCTCCTTGGTGTCCCTGTACTTCCTGGAGCTGACAGATGTGTTGTCCCCGGCGATGGTGGGCTTCCGTTGCCATGACCGCGACCTCTCCATGCCCTACATCGAGACGGGCGATGAGCTCATCCCACTGCTGATGCTGCTGAGTTTGGCTTTCGCTGGTCCTGCAGCATCTGTAAGTCCGTCCCACACACCTAAGGGTTGTTGATGGGGACTGAAGGAAGTCCCCAGCAATACAAAGGAAAGTGTAAAGGATTACTTCCATATGGCGATTTTTTTCCTTGTTACTCAGACTCAGACAAAATGTTGGCTCTCATGTCTCTGCATGCAGTTTTAAGTTATGTTCAACAGTCTTGGACTACCTTAGTTCAATTCTTGGATCTCTGTGATTAAGTAGCAACTTCTGTCAGAGATGAGGGCTATACCTTAAATTGCAGTTTGTGTGCTTTCATTATTATAAAGAAAAGAAGTCAAACCAGGCATCTTCCGCATAGCCATAGCGGATTAATGCCTACAGTATATGCATAACACAGTAAGTCCTGTGAGTAGGCGTGGAAATATTCAGTCTGAAAAATTTCACAATAGTGAGTACAAAAATTTAAATTGTTGTCGCTAGAAAAGGCATATTTTCAGTATAATCCCTTGATTTCATAAATAAACTTAATTTGAGTTTAGGAAAGCTAAGATATCAAAGAGATGCATAACACAGAGAAACAAAAGGCATTGTTTAATCTGAATATGCATTCAAATTCCCTGGTAATTTTTTCAGAAATTATTCTTCTAAAGTTCGACTGACTATTCTGTCCATTGTTTAGCAGCATACATAATTATTAAAAGATGAGTAATTTTTGGCCATTTGGGATAGAAGAAAAAAACATATCCCATCTTTATTGTTCAAAGCTATTTTTGGCTATATCATACAGCACATTCAGAGGAATATTAGCATTCATTTGGAGTCACATTTCCGGATTTTCTAATGAATGTAAGTGTAATGTCTGCGCTCACTTTCACTCTGTTTTGGTCTCCACCAACACCTGAGAAAAATACCTTAATCTTTAGCTTGCCAGGTGTTTGTTTGACTATAGCTAGTCGCTAACATTGTCATTCGGTGTTCAGCGGGTAGCATACATTTGGCTTATCAGATCTTTTTTTTTTTTACTGAAAACAAATACTGGAAAATGGACTGAGAGCAGAATTTGCAGGCTGAACCACCAAAACGATAACCTAACCAAAGCTAAAAAGCTTGCCGAGTTAATTTCTTGTGGATTTTTCACCAAGTAGCATTTCATCCTTCGTTCATGTAAAAGGGACACCGGAGATAAAATCTTATCACAAAGGATTAGTGGCCCTAATGTGTGTCTGCGGTTTTGCTACACACGTACATCACATGAAAAACATATGTACAGAGAAATACATAGATCGCACAAATGTGAAAACGTAAAGCTTCTCGAGGACTCACAGAGTAATTTCAATCTCCCATCAGAAATGCAGAATCAATGGACACATTGATAAAGACACACTTGGCATTCCAATACACAACATCAAACACAACACAGTCCCCTCAGTCAATACACACACAGACATGCACACTAATCCATCAGCAGCATGGAAAAGAGCAGGCCTCCCCAGCACTCATCTATCACTCTGATTGGAAGTGATCACTATTCGATAGCACCTTGCCTCCTTTCTCTTGCCACAACTCTCTCACTGTAGATCACGATCACAGACATGGATATCTGACATGGCAATTTAACCGTTTTTCCTCTCTACCGCTTTTCTCTTTTTGTGTTTTTGTTTTAATTCCATTTATTCTTTTATATTTCCCTCTTGTGCCTTTTTCGGCGTATGCAACATTACAGACACAGCATATTCCAAAAACAATGTCTCCTTTCCACTCTTTTCTCCTTCATCTTTTTCTTACTTTTCACCCACTTCTCTCCCTCTGTCTATAGATAATGATGGGGGAGGGACTGATGTACTGTATGCAATCCAAGCTGAAGACTTGTCCCAAGTCGGAGAGTAGCATCAATGCTGGAGGCTGCAGCTTCAACTCCTTCCTACGCAGAACTGTGCGTTTTGTCGGTATGTCCAACTTCCACATTTGTGGGGGGGGGGTTTTTCGGTTGAGGTGACAGGAGCTACGGTCATGTTCTGATCCACAGCATCTACCACTTAATGAATAGGGTTGGGGTTTGCTCAAGGAAACCTTGACAGGGAACATTGCTGCTGGTGGATGTTGCAATAGTTGGGGTGTAGCTTGCACCTGGGACCATCTTTTAGAGGGTGCCATTAAGCATTATTTTCCCATAGATGCTTATTCAGTTTACTTCATTTTATCACTGTCCAAATAACAAATTAATTATGCATAAGGCCATCGGACAGAGGACACCTTCAAAGTAAGGTTATAGAAAATGAACAGGTAACCAGATATATTTTTGGTCTGATCTTACCAACAGCGTCAAGATTGTAAACAACTGTCTGTCATTAGTAGTTAGGAATAAAAAGCTGTTTTTAAGACGCAAATCAGTTTTGGCTCAGACAAATTATTCCACTTAACGGCTGTGCCCCCAACTTTATTCCACTTTTTAGAGTGGGGAAATAAGCTAATTACGTGCATTAAATGAAGGGTGACATGAAATGAAATAGGCATGATGTTATTCTTCCCTGGAAATAGCTTGAGGCAGACTTTGAGCTTTGAAGTGAAAAGAGTAATTAATTCACCTTGCCAAACTTCACTGTCTGTGGAACATCTTCATAATGTAACAAACTGAAGGCCCGTGGTGTCACTTCGTGTTGTCGGAGCAAATGCAGTGTTGTTTTTTTACTGCAGGTATTCATAAATGAACAGCTCAATGTAAGGAAGCCATCAGGGGCTTTTATTATATTTATCAAGGCTGCCTTACCACCTCTCTCGCTCTCTCTCGCTCTCCCCCGCTCTCTGTCTGTCGTTTACCTCTCTCTCCATCAGGTGTTCATGTGTTCGGTCTCCTGGCAACAGCCCTGGTGACAGATGTCATCCAGTTAGCTACAGGTTACCACGCCCCTTTCTTCCTCACGGTCTGCCAGCCCAATTACACCGCCCCAGGAGTGTCATGTGACAACAATGCCTACATCACACAGGACATCTGCATGGGGAAAGACCAGTATGCCATCATGTCCGCTAGGTGAGGCGGGCGCTTATGTTTAGAGCTGAAAAAGAGCACACATGGACACGAAGAATGCCTCCATCTGCCTTGATTGAGAACTTGCATCCCCATATACAAAACAGTAGAAAACATATGAAGATACACAGTTATAGTGAATTAATTACAATAACTTATCAGTTTATCAGTGCAGGATCTCACCTGTATGCTTTTCAGCTTTCTAGCTGGCTTTTCTGATGCCATCATATATATGTTTGGTAGCCTGGCTCACCATATGCCTGTAGCTGAGGCTTTGCTCATACAAATATATGCATTATCAGAAAACTGCTACAGAACACATTGTGTTATGATTATAGATGATTTACATTGATTGCACAGTATACTGTATGTCGCTACCCATCACTACCTTGCAGGAGTATATGCAAACGAAAAGGTGAGGTGTCATCAAAACTAATTTGCATTTGAAGAGGATTACAGGAGATTAAAACAGCTAAGGAGGGAAACAGTTGTTGTTACAGTTGGGTTTTTAAAATAATACAATATTTGGTTATTAATAAAATGTTTCTTTGTGAAGTTAAGAGTTTATTTGTACAGCAAGACTAACAATGCCCTTACAAAAACTCACTGTGCCGAGCTGCAGTGTCTCACTTGCAGGTGCTGTGGCTAAATTTGGCTTGTGAAGATACTCTTTAGCAGCGTAGTGGTTTACACAGACATAGGTCAGACATTCAAACAAGCTCCAGAATATGGGTACTAGACAGGTATAAGTGCATACAGACAGAAATACAGCTAAATATAGCTGAGACAGGGATAATCCTGGTACTGCAAATGCACGTTTCTGCAGCGGTCAGTTAACGTAATCCGTACAAAAAACCTAAATGGTAAAACGACGAGGGGCCATGTGCTGGACTGTTTTTTGGTCAGGAGCAGTTTCTGGAAAAACAGCAAAGCGTCTGCACCTGGACAAGAAATAGTCTAGCACATAATACATAAAATCACAATACTGTTGAACAGAGCCAAGCTAGCTGTTTCCCCAGTTCCAGTCCGTGTGCTAAGCTAAACCAACCATTTGCTGGCTGTAGCCTTGTTTTTAACAGAAACGTATGAGAATGGTATCAATCTTATCATCTAACTCCTGGCAAAAAAAAAAGCAAACGAGCATCTTTTTTCAACTATTGCTTTCACAACTAAATGCCCAACCCCAACAATTAGCATAATCTTGCTTTAAGTTTAAAACCCCAGTCTTGACCTTCAAGCAGACCTTTGAAAAAGTAATAATCTACTCACTTTTAAAGGTGTAAAACACAAATTAGTCTTCACAAAGAGAGAAACAAGAAACTGATCTAACCAACACACACACACACACACACACAGTTTTAGCCTGTGTGTATCTATAAAAACACTACATAAACACTATAGTACAAGACACTAAGATTAACACACGCTCACAGAGGCAAATTACATGACATTTTCTAAACTAAATTCGCGGCTTTGACCTTTAACCACTCACTCATTCTCCCCTAGTGTTACCACTAATGCCCCATGGTATTCTGTTTGCGTTTAATAATGTTCACATCCAAGGACGCACGCTCAGTTTTGATAAACACAGTCAGGCAGGCAGACAGGTTTTAATGTCAAATACAAATAACACGAGCAAACATGACAGTTTTATTCAGGTTTATTCAGAATTCACACAGCTTTTTTTAAATGAAAAAACTGAATATCTTTCTCTCCTTGCCTTGACTCTTTCATACCTAACTCTCCCCCTTTCTCCCCTCAGGAAAACATTTCCATCCCAGCATGCAACACTCTCTGGCTTCGCTGCTGTCTATATCTCCGTAAGCACTTCCTAGGTTCTTACTTGCCTCCTGTGTTTGTGTAACTTGACTATGATGTATTTGCATCATATGTTTGCATGATGCATATGTGTGTGTGAATGTGTGTGTGGTTTACTGGGCGTATCTCTCTTACTAATGGTTAATTAATAGTTAATGAAATGGAAACCAGTTTCTTTTATATTCGGGCAAACATTGCTATTATGGCAGTGTTTTCCGCTAGATTTCTGTATCCTTTGATTGTTTCTTTCCTGGAGTTTCTGTAGATGATATTCTTTTCTTTATCTGTTAAATTATTTCTGTTCATGGTAACTATCCAGATGTTACTCCTCCTTATTGTTAACTATCATTGCTGCTGGCAACATAAAATCAGTTCCTGCATATCAGAAGATTAAATTACGGTCACTTCATACATAAGTCACAATTGCATTACAGTGTTTACTCCCTGAGAGATTTCCGGGTCGCAGTCTATCCTTAGGCAAAAGAGCCATCTAAATCTCACATTAAAAACATAACATGAACTGTCTTTTGAGGTCAGATTTCAGCGTTTATTTTTACAATCTAATGCATAGTGAGTAGCTTTTAGCCATTCCGCAGTCCGGTGCTGAATGCAGCAGTATGTGAACTGTATGGCAAAGTAGTACTGTCATTTTTCCATGAGGTAACACCCTCCCACGCACACACACACACACACACACACGCACACACACACACACACACACCCTCCTCCACCAATGGCTATAGTGAGCTACTGGCCATATCACTGCTGCCTCACTGAGCCCAGTGTGTGCTCATTAAAGCTCACTAGACAGATTTCTGATCAGAGAGAAAAGGCAGTGGAAGATCAGGAAAGCAGCTGTTTGGGTTGCTACAGTTACAAAATGTTGTTTGATCAAACACAGTGATGTCGGATCATTTTTTCTTCCGTGCTCTTTGTTGCTCAGAACATTGAGACCTTTATTTATTGTATTCAGTCTCACAAATCTGTGTTGAAAATTACAATGAAGAGAAGTAATTCCATTTGTTTACTTTTCACAAAACAAGGTTTTTTTTTCAGAAATCTGCTGAAACTAGGCATAATTTTAACGCTTAACAAAGCAGACACTTGATTCGAGAAGTGCTGAGAAAATTTGAATTGCATTGAACATGACTGAAATGTCACGCTGCTTACAAATTTTTTTTTCCCCTCTTGCTTCAAGGATTTTTATGCTCAGTACTAGATTGACAAGCTTGTTAAAATGGATATTTTTGCAAAACTTGCTTTTCTGTCACTCAGCTGTCCTCCACTTTATGTAATCAAAACATGGAGTGCATGTAGAGAATGTGAATGTAACCATAAATATATTTTTTCCCTTGCTCTGTCTCTCCTGCTCTCTCACTCGTTCTTTTTTACTTTCAAGGCATATTCATCTTGATGACCTAGTTATAACCTCGTATACGGCATACAGTTTTTTCTCTTACATTTTCCTCTGCTTCAAGTCAATCAAGGTGGTGTACTTTTCATCCAGAAATGTCATGGAACCGGCAAAAATATCTTCTGATACGACATTTAACTTTTTCAGGGTGATTTTACTTAAAGAGAATTCTTCAAATCAGTGGAGTTACATTGGAAACAAGTGAAGTTATGTCACCCAGTGGGATAAAATTGTTTTTTGTCTTTAAAGGCATTCTTCGACATTTTGGGAAACGTACTTATTCGTTTTCTTAAGAGTTAGATTAGAGTATTGATATTACTCTCGTATATGTCTTTTAAATATGAAGCTAAAGCCAGAAGCCGATTAGTTTAGCATTAAGACTGGGATCAAGGTGAAACAGGTAGCCTGGCTCTGTCCAGAGCTCATAAATCAGCCTACCAGCACCTCTAAAGTCCACTAAATAACATGTTATATTTTGGCTAAGCACATTAAACTACCTGGAATCTCTTTAAATCACAAGATTCCTGCTAGATTCCTGGCAAGCTAGAATCTAGCAGGAATCTTGTGAAGCTCCAAAACATCACTACACGGGACAAACAGCAGCCATTTCTCCTAAGATCGCAACTTGTCATTTTCACATTTCAGTTTTTGTACAAAGAAAACTATTGAGATAAAAATGTGTGGATTACTGATCTTTAGAGTTTGTTTTTTTTATGAATAGTAAACCGAGCCAGAATAGCCTTTTCCCTCTGCTTCCAGTCTTTAGGCTAAGCTAAGCTATCTGTCTCCTGGCCAGATATGAGTGGTATTAATATTCTCATCTAACTCAGCAAAAAAAGGAATAAGCATATTCCTGAAAACCAAACACTTCATTTAATAACAAAAATGAATATGCATGGAATGATATTTGCCATATACTGTAGTTAAATAAAACCTCTAAACCATAATTGTCTTTGTGCGGTTGAGGTGAAACTTTTGCTGCAGTGTGTCCAAATGCCTCGTAATCCCCAGTATCCATATATCTAAACTGTCTCTTGCCAATCTATGTGTACGTCTGTCTCCGCAGATGTACTTCAATGCCAGCATCAGCAGCACGACCAAACTGCTGAAGCCGCTCCTCGTGTTTGCGTTCTGCATGGCGGCGGGCCTCTCCGGGCTAACGCAGATAACTCAGCACCGCAGTCACCCAATAGACGTCTACGTGGGATACCTCATAGGAGCCGGCATCGGAGTCTACCTGGTCAGTTAAACAAAGTGCACAAGAGTGTCTATGACAAGCATAACAAAGGACTTATCAGACTTGTTATGCTCTATACTAAAATCTGCAGGCAAAATATATTAAAGGACTTCATTTATTTTGCTGGTTTCAAGATAATTACTTTGTTTATGATCTTGTAACTCGCCTAAGGACATTTGTACAAGTAAAATCGTCCTGAAATGGATGTCCTATTTCAGGCTTTAGTTTGGTGAATGATATGGTTGTATGCATTTCGGGATTTGTTTTTTCCTGAGGGAGTAGTTAACAGTCAGCATGCGATTGGTGGAAATGACAGACTACACATAAATAGATTTTTTTTTTTTTTTTTTAAATAAAGTGGTTTAGTTGTTTTTGTTGTGACTGAATTGCCACATTGTATTATTCTAACACTATCAAAGCATGTGCTAACAAATGCTGCTTTTTTCATCACCTCTCCTCTTCATGTGGCTTCCATACTTTTCTTCGGCAGGATATATATAGCTTTTCTATTAAGGGGGGAATAGAGAGAAAATGAATAATCCGATAAGAATTCTCTGGAACAATTTCACACTTCATTTAAAAAAAAAAAACATGTCTTTGCCATTTTCCACGCTTCCCTCCTCCTCTCAATCCTTCTTGATTCGTCTTTCACTTTTTAAGAGGCGGTGCATTTCTTCCCGTCATTAAAGGATGAATTCTGAGAGAGGGAAAGAGAGTGATTCATGCTGACCTCAGACTAAACAGAATAAGAGAGATGCCTATTCAGGCACTTTACTCCACACTAATAGGAATATCAATTTTTTATTTTTCCCCTCCCAAAGATTAAAGGATATACATTTTCACGCTTCAGTCTATTTTTAAAATGCTGGGTACTTCTATTTCTTCATTTATTTCTCCTCCCCACCTCCCTCCCTGTATCCGTCTGTCCTCCGTCAGGCTGTGTATGCAGTGGGGAACTTCAAAGCATCAGAAGAAGATGCTCCCTCTTTACAGAGACTGTCCGCAGCTCAGCAGAAGGACAGCCTGAGGGTTCTGAGTCAGCGGAGTCATGACTCCCTGTACAGGAAGACTCCCAGGGTGTCCGAGAGCAGAGAGGAGCTTGGGGCAGGGCTGGGATCTGGGGCCCGTAGTAAGGTGAGGAGGGAGAAGGCGTCCCTGGCCTCCCTCAAACGCGCAAGCGCCGATGTGGAGCTCCTGGCGACCCGGGGTCCCATGGGCAAGGAAACCATGGTAACCTTCAGCAACACATTGCCCCGAGTTGCAAACGGCAACAGCCCCATCTCGCCCTCAGAGGAGCCGATCACCACGCAGCGCCACATGACCTTCCATGTTCCCTTTGACCCCCAGAGGTCTCGGCAGCTGGTGTCGGAGTGGAAGCAACGCTCGCTGGAGCTCCGCAGCCAGAGCTCACGGGACGAGGAGGAGGGAACAGATGGGAGAGATGGAGGAGATGAAGGAGGAGCAGGAGCAGCAGGAGAAGGAGAACAGGGGATGCCTTCCTCTCTTTATCCCACGGTGCAAGCCAACAAGGGCACCGCCACACCAACTGGAGCCAGGATGGTGGTGGCACCGCCACTAGTTCACATTCCTGAGGAGGCCTCTCGTCCACCGCCCGTCTCACCCAAGAGCGCTAAAACCCGTGCCAAGTGGCTCTCACTCACAGAGGGAGGAGGGCTTAAAGAGCCGGGAACAGGGCCCATTGCGGTGTCGACTCCCCGTGTGCCCAACACGCAGCCCAACCAGCCGCCAAGCCAGCAAAGAGTCACTCAGGTGAGGTAGAGATTAGAAAATGAAAGCCTGATAATCATTATAACTACATTATTTTGAGAAGTATTATTTTCATTCTCTAATTTCAACTGGCATGCAGCCAGATTTTAAAAATGTAGTTTAGACAGGAGAAGAGATTTAACAGCTGCCAGACTCTGCATGCGCGACACACCTCTGATTTATTTTTTGTTGATGAAGTTAAAACAGAACATCACTGTTGGAGGCAATTTCGCTGATTAGTTTCGAATATGAAATACTCTGACAAGGGTTCAAACACTAATTATCGTCGGAGTTAAATCTTATTAAAATATCCTTGAGGGATATTAAATATCTTACTATAACACTTCACATTGCTCCCCATAATAAAAGTCCCTGGACTCATCATATTGCCACATGGCAATTTTGCAATAACAATTTGCTGATTTCGATAGTTGCTGCTTTTCTCTAATACTGATGAGATTTCCTTCTGTCCTGCAGGTGATAGCTATGTCAAAGCAGCAGAGTCATGGGCCCATCACCTCGTCCACTAAGACATCAGAGGGTGGCTCCTCCTCCGGTGGTGGGTCCAACTGCTCCGAGTCACCCTACTACCGGATCCCATCTGATCGAGACAGCTGCAACGGGAGCTACCCAGGAAGCATCGCCGGAAGCGGGAGCATCGTCACAATCGATGCTCATGCCCCTCACCACCCAGTGGTGCGTGTGTCGGCCACTAATGGCAAGCCGTGGGAGTGGAGAAACACCATCGGCGGTAACATGATGACCACTGACACAGCGGGGGACAAACACCGTGCGGCTCTACAGCGACAGGACAATGTCAGTCACTACCGGGATTACCGGACACTCCCAGTGAAAACGGACTCACTCTGCTCCTCCTCAGCCAGTGGGAGTGCTGAGGGAGCGGGGGAGCTGCCTCCCCCACCTCTCCCCAATTCCTCTTCCCCTCTGCCTCCGCCACCTCAGCTGTCTTCATCCCCTCTTCCACCACCACCTCCTCACTCATCTTCTTCCCCACTACCTCCCCCTCCACACCCAAATTCCTCTCCAATGCCTCCTCCTCTCCCTCACCCTGTTTCTTCTCATATGCCTCCGCCTCCTCACCCATCCTCTCAGATGTCCCCACCACCCCTCCCGTCATCCTCTCAAATGCCCCCACCTCCTCACCCATCTTCCTCCCATATGCCCCCACCTCCTCACCCATCTAGCTGTCAAATGCCCCCACCTCCTCACCCATCCTCCTCCATGTCGCCGCCTCCTCACCCGTCCTGCTCCAGCATGCTTCCGCCTCCTCCCCACCCAGATTTACTGATGGACGGCCACAGCCAGACATTGTCCCGCTCATCCACCCTGCCTCGTCGGCCTTCTGTGTCTGTCCACAGCCATGCTGAGCAAGAGCACTATTACAAGGCCATGCAGAACGAGAGGATGTTATAGTAAAGGGGAAAGACAACTGACTTGCCATTTCAATGATTGTACTTCAGAAGACTCAGCTGAAAGAGACAGTGAAACAAAGTAGGTTGTGGCAGGTAAAGAGATTTATGACTTTTGAAAAATGACAAAAAGGTTGAGAGACACTGAATCCACAACAGCAGCTTCAGTCAAAATACTGGAAATGAAGAAACAGCAGGGGTGGAGGACTATGGGGAGGTCCGGCAGCTCACACACTCAGCAGGGGATCTGGTTTTTCCCTGCTCACATGTACTGCCCACAGCGCCGGCTCAACGGCCCAGACTCGGAAAAGAACAGGGACAAGGGAAGAAAGGGGAGTCAAGGAGAGCAGGGTGAAGAATTAAAATCCCTGGTTCACCTCTAGTTTTAGCCCACACACATCCCCCATGTTCCTTTTAAGACACATTCAAAGAAGGAAGGGAAGAGGCTGCAGCTGAGAGAGAGATCACAATAAATGGTCTGGGATTTGCTATAACAAGTTTCCCTTGAGAGGGGGGATAAGACTGCGAAAACAAAACAACTACAGGCAATACTATCTTCTTTAAACTACTGCAGCTGTTTGAGGATGCCAACCATTACACACAGAGAATTTGCCCTTGTACCAGCTGAAAAACGCATTCTTCAAAGCACCCAAAAGCTATGAATAAGGAAGAATGCAGTAATGTCAAGTTCAACTACAGGTTCAAAAGTATAGAATACAACCCAAAAAAAGCACGAGTCCTTTTACCCCTCTGAATAAACAGACCAAACGGGGAATTTTGTGTTTAATGCCAAGCAAGTCTATAAGTATTGACCAGAAAGAGCCAGCTTAGGAAGCGTTGCTTCTGGTTGGGGTGTGAGGAGGAGGAGGGGTGGGTGTAAGGAGGATCGCACACAGTTGGGCACCCGTATACAGACGTCACTGAATGGATTACTGTTGTAAACATGAGAGGCGGTGGAATGGAAAGAGAATATTTCCCAAAAGTGAAGAGGGTGGCTGGGCCACACAGCAAAGAGAGCCAGGCAGCCAGTCTGTCTTTGCTGCGCGTGAAACCTGCCATGGAGCCTGAAGCAGCACTAAGGAGATTAACGTTTGTTTATCAAAACCATGCTAGCACACTCTTCCCTCTGTCGCCCTGCGCATTTGGCCCTTCGGCGAATCCCAGTGGTGCTGGGAACGTTAATGGAAAGCTTCCCAGCCAGTAGTGCAGCCTGCTATCACCACCAACATGCACACTGGCTCGAGCAGGTGGTGTCTGGATGCAGCTAACTGGCTTGTGTCTGTTTCGGTACCACTTTCTAACAACATACACTTTATAAGGGGTTTAGAAGCCGTTGATTGGTTAATGATCACGTATTTATGCTTCATAGATCAGAAATAAGACATTCTTATGAGGAACTTTTGGATGTCAAATTGTGCCAGGTTGAAAAAAAATTTCCTTTTGTGTACCTCCATGAATTTTTATGTAGCTATTTGATTGATCAGGAAGAGCTCTGTAGGAAGTTAGCAACACTTAGTAATATTTACAGTTCCAGACTTACAATCTTTGTTCGTCCATCTGTCCATCCATCCACTATCTATATGCGCTGATCCCTTGCAGGGTCACAAGGGATCGCCTGCCTATCACAGGGCAGCCCTTTAGTAATTTTGCCTTATTAGAAAGTGATACCAAGACTTTTGTGACGTGAAATAAATTCCGGATTTTTGTTAAACAAACGACAGTGTTCTCTGTCATTCTCAATCGCAATTCAAGTCGAGGTCCACTTGCTTGTTTACTTTGGAACTTTCAATTGGATCACAAGGACGTCATCAGCATATGTAATTTGCTCAGTCGCCAGGGAACTGTAGATGTTCAAACAATGGGGAAATGATATCTGCTGATGAGGACCACGTGATACAGTCAAAAGCTCCAGTACAACTGAGTAAGCGGATCTTGAGTTGAAACTGTTTAGCCAACTGCTGTTGAACTGTAAACAAAAGAAAATTTAAATTTTATTCAGTCATCTAAAATGACTAGTTCCGAAAGGATTTGACAGAAAGTTCAATGACAAAAGCTAAATCATTTCTCAAATGAAATTGCAAAACATTTACAGATTACAGATGCTCAAAAGTGAGAATTTGCTGCTTTCTCTGAAAAATTGTGATGGTCAGTTTTCACTATTTTCTGACATCTTTATTCAAAACGATTACTGATAATTGTAAAATTAATTTAACGATTGGTTTTGATAAACTACTGCAAATAATCAGTAGTTGTAGACCCAAAAAATACACTGTGAACTGACTTCTACGAGTTGAAATGAAATGTGTGTTCTTCCTGCTCACCCCTGCCTCTTGTGTGTATTTATACTATGTTGTATAAAGTTGTTATCCGGTATCTATCATTTCATATATCCAAGTTTTTTCTACCAGATGATATTCCATCCAATGACAAGTGCTTCATTTTAGACCATACTTTGATCATATTTTAATGAAAGATACAGACTTGCAAACACACAGATAAAGAATTTGTTGGCGTGTACCACAACAACATAAAGATATGTAAACCAATTTTGTAAAGTTGTGCTAGGAAGAGGCTGCGTCAAATGGAACAAGTTGTATTTTGTAGTGGAGCTCCTCAGATGAGGAGCTGGTAGATAACATTGCTTGTCAGTTTGTGCTGCATGTGTGTATGAGTGTGTTTTTTTAAAAATAACTTCTATGCTTCAAGTCTGCACCGTTACCTTTGACAGACAGACATGTTGCATTTTTAAGTGCTGTTGATTATCGTACTACTTTCCCCCATTTTGACTGTAAAAACACTTGATATTACTTAATATTATTAATACTATTATTATTCTGCAGTCCTTTTTATGGGCTAATGTTTTCTATCTGTGGTGATGTGTAATATTAATAACCTCGTTGAATAAAAAAAATGAAGACTTCTTAACTGAGGTTTCATCTTGTTTTACATGAAAGCACTGTGGCATGTGTATATGGCACGGCTCAAAAGAGAGGGAGGGTCATTGCCAGAGCAGCTTTTACCACCACTCTAATGAAAAGGATCTTCTCCATTGATTCCTGGGTTGGGTACTTTCATGCTCATTCATTCTGTCCAGTCATACATTGACATACACACGCAGACGCACAGAAATACACACAGCGAGACGGATAAGGCACAAGCACATTTGCAGTGCAATATTTGCTCCTTTCCTGTGGGCTAGTGTCAAGTTTCCATAATGAATTCTGCTAGAATGTTGGTCAATGCCAAAAGACCTGCAGGGATGCTGAAAGCATTGGCTGAGACCAATATGTGTATGGAAAAAATTGTGGAAATCTGTACTTCACAGCAAAAATTTATTTTTATGTGTTTGAGTCCGTGCACAGAAGGTTTTCTGGTAAATACAAATGTCTTTTGTTTATTCAGCTTAAATTATTGCATGATTCATGTGCATTAAGGTGGATGATTATGCAGATATGAACTGGAGCTTGTGTGTGTGCAATTGCATGGGTGTATAAGAGTAGTTTACCATCCAGATTTAGCGAGTTTATCTTGTTTTGTGCATTTTTCTATCTGTATGCATGTTTGAGTGTTTGTTTCGGTATGTATGTATACAGTATGTGTGTGTGTGTGTGTGTGTGTGTGTGTGTGTGTGTGTGTGTGTGTGTGTGTGTGTGTGTGTGTTGGGGTGGGGGTGGGGGTCCAGTGCTGTGGAGCACTGAGCTGTGTGATGAGACTGTAGAGGCAGTGGGGGTGCAGATGGTGTACTGAGGCCTTAGGACAGTCAGCCTGTCCATGACTCACACTCAGCTAGCCAGCAACTCACTCTCTCTCTGTCCCTCTCCCATCTCTCTCTCTCTCTCTTTCCTTGGTGGCCCAGAAAGCACAACACAACAAGTGTGTATGTGTGTATGTGACTGCGAGAGGCAACAAAAAATGCAGACTGAGCTGTCTGTACACATGTGTCTATTTTTGTGATTGTGTGCCTGTACACATGCCTATATCTCTCAGTGTGGGCATGTCTTTGTGCGTGTTTGCGTGTGTGGGCTTGTTTTACTATATTCATGGGGGTCTGAAAACTGGGAACCCACAGCTTTTTGGGACCAAAATGCTGGACCCTACAAGTTTAAATGAATGTCTGAGTGTTAAGACTTGGTTTTAGGGTACAGGTTAGAATTACATTTAGGTTAAGGTTAGTGTATGGGCTGGGGTTGGGCATTCAGTTCTGATGATTAAGTTTCGGGCAATAAGCTAGGCAATGCATTGTGTCAATGCGGGTCCCCACGAATATAGTAAGGTGTGTGTGTGTGTGTGTGTGTGTGTGTGTGTGTGTGTGTGTGTGTGTGTGTGTGTGTGTGTGTGTGTGTGTGTGTGTGTGTGTGTGTGTGTGTGTGTGTGTGTGTGTGTGTGTGTGAGATAAAGAGACAGTGAGAGAGCGGCTGTCCAGTGGAAGCTGCTGACACCCTTTTCAGGACTGATTTACTACTGCCGAACAGCACAAAAGCCTTTTGTCCACAGTTCCACTTTTATCTTAGTCACTTTGGTACTATCATTCTTCCTACTGCCATCTCACCTGGCTCCTCGAGAACCTTTACACATGGAGGAAGGGGATTTGGAGCTTTGGAGCTTATACCCTGATTTTCCCTCGGCTATCACTTTCTTGAATGAGGGATTTGGATTCAAAAGGGTCACAGGGATCATTTTACTTTCGGTCCGATCAATGTAGGGGGTAGTTTTTCTTAAAAATCAAATATTGATCCCTTTTCAGCATGTAAAGGTTGTCACCTTCTGGTTAGTATGTACTGGGTTTGACTATATTGACAGTGCACCCCAGCCATTAACAAGTTCATTCTTTATCAGTGTTCATTGCTGAAATGATTGAAGAATCCCTCTTTAACAGTCCTCTTGAAGGGCTTCACCAACTAAGAAAAGGAAACAGAAGTGATGGTTTCATATTCCCAGGGCATTATGGTTGTTAAAATTTTCAGCCTGGGTTCTACAGTAAATTAAATTTAGTCTCACAAGGGCTTATTAAACCCTGTTAGAAATCCTGTCATTTGTCGACCCAACAGACACAGACCTTGTAGTGAGCTCTTTTTTTGGATCCCAAACGATAACCAGCCTTGATGTGCCAGTCAGCCGTCTACCACCACAGCTGGGGGCTAAGACTGACATTTCTAGGAGGCCGGTTTCACTGAGTGAGTAGCTGTGTTTTCAAAGCTTGTTTCTACCTAGAGGTCCAGGACAAGAACTTTTTTTTTTTTGTTTTTTTTAAAATCTACATTTCATCAGTTTTTTATGTGACCAAACAAACTGACAAAATGCTAAAGCAGCTGGTAAAGTAACATAACATCCATAACCAGAATTTTCCAAGATTTTGCTGGTGAGAAGAATCATCTCCCTCCATGGATATAGTCTTGGAGTTGAGGACATGTACTCGCTTGCTCGCTCTTTAACCTGCAGGCTATTGAAAGTGATAAATGTCTAACCGGGCTACCAGTGACGCTGTTACAGCCCAAATGGGAGCCTGACATTTTTATAGGGCTGTCCTCACCTCACAAGAAAACTGCTGCTTTAAAAGAGATTTATTTTCAACAACACTGATTCTCAAGATAGTCTTGATGTGGTCCGTTTTTTTTTATTTTCCTACGTGAACTGAAGGGCCACATAACAAGTTTTTTTAAAAAGTCTACAGCCATGCTAGCAGCTCTAATGTTAACATCAGCATGCTAACATGCACACAATGACAATGTTAACATGTAACATGAATGTTTATCATCTGTTTACAAGTGTTTAACCATCATGGTTTAGTGCGTTAGCATTCCGATAATTGCAAATTAGCACTACAGAAGAGGCTGAGGGGAATCTCATTCATTTGGCAGTTATTTGGTCATAAACCAAAGTACTGAACAAATTAATTTTGGTCTGATGTTGGCACTTGACGAAAAGTCCGAACATCACCAATGTTATTACAATTCATGGTGACGGGGGCATGAATGTCTGTAACAAATTTCATGGCAGTCCGTCCAATAATTGTTAAGACATTTCACTCAAAATCACAAATGTCAACCTACTGGTGGCGCTAGAGGAAAAGTCAGGGGATAATCAACTTCACTGCAATTAATCCTCTGGGGGCCATGAATGTCTATACAAAATTTAAGAGAAATCCATTTTATAGTTGTTGAGATATTTCAGTCTGGATCAAAATGTTAACTGACTGACATTGGCATCACAAGAGCTACACAACCAGCACAGGTGAAAAGACATGAAACTGACCTCATGAAATACATGGCTGACAAAATGTAAATAGGACTGTTTCTAAAAATTCCCTGAAAGTGGGCTTTGCAAAGATGCAAAGCTTTCAAATACAGCTTATAGAAACACTCTACTAAGCAGAGAATGTACGCGAGTTTTCCGGTCCCCCTCGCTCTTCTTCTCCAAGGATACTTGAAATGTCTGTTTCACCGTCTTCTCATACTCTCCTCTCAGAACTGAGGAGATAAAGATGGGGAAGGGAACAATGCACTCCTGCACCCCATTACCCCACATTCCTAGACGCACTCAGAAGCATAAACACACTTACATATTCCCATGAACATACAGAGCAACACAATCACTAAAATTCAGACCTAGAGACGTATATACGAAGACAAACATCCTTCTAAAGATACACATAGAAAGTCACATACACAAACACACACTCCCATGCCTACTTTTGCCCTCACGCTATTTGCCTACATGTAGAGACAGAAGGGGTAACGGTGCAGTGTATTTGAGCATGACTGGGCTGATGTGACTGTGGCCTTACATGCATGAGTAAGAGTATAGAGTACATGGCTTTAATACCCTTCAGGCCCCGCAATGGGTAGTAACACACTGACACAGTTATCAGACCAGACTAATTGGGTCTGGGACTATGTGCGTGTACATGTGTGTAAGGGAACCCTTTATATATGGATGTCTTAATGTGTGTGACCCTTTCCTGTGTCTGCCGGGAAAGAAATCAAGTAAGAGTGTGTGTGTGTGTGTGTGTGTGTGTGTGTGTGTGTGCGCGTGTGTGTGCATGTACTGTACGTATACAGCCATCTGTTTGAGTGTGTTCTGTCCTGTCATGCATTTATAATGACTTCATACGTCACGTGAACTACTCTGTCCCTCTGCGCTGTCCCACCTCTACTGCTGTATATCTTCTCAAATTCATAGATATCTCTCCTGCCAGGAAAAACTGTCAGATGTGTCAGAGTTTTCTGTGGAAGCTCTTGGCAGAGGATCACGCTCTCCTCTGACCCAGTTTCAGTCCTGACATCCCCACAGTTAAGATGCTGAGGGATATTAAGCATTATACCCAAAAAAAACACACACACACATACACACACACACACAAAGGCAAACATTTAGCCACGTCTGCAATATTGCAGATTACAACAAAGTTGCCATGTCACAATCAAATGGTCTGCTTCGCCAAATCTGCAAATTCATACATGCTCATATACCGTAGCTTGCATAAGTGTTTCTCCAGATCAGCAAACAATCCAGTATGAAATTTAAAAAAAAGACAGTCCCATCGTTAATCCAGTCTAAATCAGTCGGTCTGGGACCCTCAATTTAATGAGTAAATTAGAGCGCTGCGGCACTTAACTCATCTGTGCTCATGCCTGTGATCCATCCTATTCCATATCAGCCTCAAGCAGGGGAGCAGAGACAAAGACTGGTTCTGAAAGTAACTGAATGTATCTGACTGTTTCCAAGTATTTTCTATTCTGGTTCAAAGACTTGAATCAAAATATTCACTGAGTAATAGAAATTGAATATAATACACTGAAGAAACAAATGAAGGAATGAACAAATGATGAAAAGTGCGATGAAAGAGGGGGTGAAATGAATGCATGGGAGAGAGAAAGAAGGGAGGCAAAAAGGACACCAAAGAGAAAGCAGGTAAGGAGGGAGTGGGAGGAACAAACGAAGGGAAAAGAATTAAATAGAAATCCAGGAGGGAAGAAAAATGAGATAAATGGGGAGGGAAAAAAAAGGAAAGAAAGGCAGGGATGGATGTATGGACTGAACAGCAAGAATAGAGGTAAGAATGTAACAGACAATGAGGGATATGCATAAGCAATGAAGGTGGGACAGCTAAACGGGGATAAATGGAGGAATGAAAGAGGAGGAAAACTGAAGGGGAATAAAGGGAAGAACAGGGATTGGCTAAAAGACCAGAGGAAAACACGCAGTAAGGAAAGAAAAAAGGAAGCAAAAAACAGAGAAATTGTTAAATAATTGGGGGAGCAAAAGGTCCTTATCAAGTTTCCAGTGACTTAGTGGGTGAAACACAGAAACAAAAGAACTGCCACTCCACTGTGACTCCCAGTTGAGCTTATGAATGGATCACTGGCTTCACCATGATACTCACTCACTGACCTGCATAACATCTACGAATTACCACACTGTTCACATCTGATGCCAACTTGATCCAGCACCGGGGGGGGGTCATAGTGATGTTGTGTATGAGAGAGAGACAGATATTGAGAAAGACAGACAGAAGGAGAAAATAGGAATGCAGCTCCAGTGCCACAATCCAAACATAAGAGTGTGTGTTCGTGCGGGTGGATGGAGAAGTTGGACAGTGACAGTAGGTGTGTAACTAATGATGCCGCCTTATGATGAGGCTGACACATCCGTTCACACTCACACATTTCCATTGCATGCCCCTCATTATTCCCCAGTGAATCTATGGCCGCAAATTGATGTGCATTTATTTGTGTGCATATTCAAAACAACAGACATTGTGAGAACGGTATTAAAAACGGATTCAGAAGGAGAGCAAATGTGTGCCTTTTATTATTCATGTCTGGTTTAGTGGCTATATTCTGCCGCCATGGAGAGGAGTACAAAGAGAAGTAAAGAGTGAGGCAGGGAGGGGGAGAGAGGAGAGGAAGAATGACAAAATGAAAAATGAGGGAAAGAGGAGAGTAAGCCAGGGTAAAAAAAAAAAAAAGGGTCAGAGAGAAACATTATCTTTTTGATGTACTTCAGTGAAACAGTTCATTACAAACCAGAGCAACAAAAGAAGGACAAAAAACCTCCAGCTCCCACACACTCCCACATAAACAGGTACAACAGTATATAAATGAGGACGTGAAACCATCTACAGTAGCTCACAGTGGCACGATTGACTTTATGAAACATACAGTGAGAGACAGAGACGGAGGCAGGTAAGACAGTGGAGAGAAAAAGTGGGAGAAGAATGAGAAAAAACAACAAAAGAGGTGAAACATTTTGGCATTTTTCTGGCCCAGTGCACTGAGGGCATTCCAGGACAGAGGGAACTCTTTATACTCCACCTCCTCCAGGCCTCAAGCTGCCTTTCAGCTCCCTCCCTCAATACTTTGAGTCTCTCCCCTCACTTTCTCGCTTATCCATTCACTTTCTCATCACTACATCCTCCCCTGCTGTGGATTTACACCCGCCTCCTCCAAATTCCACTAAGTTATTTTCATTTTGGGTAATTTTTTATTCCGGCGATGTTTATTCATGACGAGGTTCTGAGCGAGAGATAAGAAGCCAAGTGCTGAGCTGGCCCCGGGGGCCGTGAGGGCTCCAAGTCAGCCTGTACACACACACACACACACACACACAGACACAGACACACAACACACATGCACAAAAAAACATAAAAAAAGACCCAAATCCCTTTTGGTTATACCCACTGGAACACACACACAAGCACATGTTTGCATACACGTCCACATAAACGCACACACGAATGCTAACCCTCCCACAAACACACACACCACTTTTGGTTTCTCATCACGCACAAACTGAGGTGTTTTGTCCGTGAAGCTCCACTATCATCATCAGATTGAGACTGAGCCGGCTGCCTCCCTTCGCTGTTTCTGTTTGTCAAGGGGAAAATCATTTCTTTTCAGAGATGTCAGTACCAAAACATGCACTGACCCTCATCTGTCAGCAGTGTTTATCATGATATCATGGTAGACACACACACACACACACACACACCTTACAAGGGAGACTCTGTTCCCCTACCCCGCGTGTTTGTGTTCGTACGTTGCCTACTTGGTGCTTCTGTATGTGCAAGCAGGCATGTGGGTGCAGACAGATTTTCTGTTAAAATGGCCAGGGGGACTGAGAGACGGAAGTGGACTGTACATAAAGTGAGCCAGAGCCACAGAGAAAATGAGGCGTTTGGTTTAAACCCCTCTTCTTCATTCTCACTGGTTCCCAGATCTGCTCAGCTGCTTTGCTCGTTCCCAACCTTTCTCTAATTCCCCAGACAGTACACAACAATCTGATCCCCTTCTGCGTCTCTCTCTCTCTCTACTGCACCTTTTCCACCTTTCACAATTCCGAGAAAACCAGGGAATGAGTCTTAGCTTGTGTCTGGCATGGGTATGCCGGCCAGTTTGATCACAATGGCAGAGCTCTCTAAAATAATTAGCCATAATTGCACTTGCAGATTTTAGCTCAGGTTCCACAGAGTTCAACAGACTATAGTCTGACTATCTGTTAGAACACCTCACCATGTTTCTAAGAAAACTGCCTCATTTATTCTCATAGATTTTGACTCCCATGCCCCACGTTAACAGTTTAGGACACACAATATTGAGTTCTGATAACCCACTATGCACTGATTGGCAGGTGAAACAACATTTTTAGTGTTTTGTAGATGCCTGAGGTATATAACCATTGTTTCAAAATCATTTCCATTAATACATTGCAATGTGAAGCAGGTCCTGACTACATCTTAAAATACTGGATAATTACTTAAAAGCTGTTGAAACCATCATATGTAACCTGGAAGCCTAAAACACTATCACTTTTCCATTAAGTTTAGTCCAGTTTTAACCTGGACACATAGACGTCTTCTGACCTATCAATCATCACATCTTTGCTTACTGGAGGCGACTATCTCATATTAAAAACGAGAAAAAAGGACGACCTCTTTAAACTGTTCATTAAGGCCCTGAAAACCTGATTCTTCAATCAGCTTCTTGCCATGAGAGATGGAGTTGTACAATTTTCTGTCGGCACAGTTTTAGTTTTTACAGGGGAGATTTCTGTATTTGTGTTTTTTGTCGGTACTCTTCTCGCTGAAGCAGGTGAGGCTCAGTTGGAAATAGATGAAAAAGATGATGTCAAGCATGTTTCTGATTAAACCACACACAAAGACGCACACGGACACACACACACACGGGTTTGCGCAGCTATGCTTGTTAGGAGATTGCATTGACCTCCATTCATTGTGGACAACCTAACCCAGGCCCTGACCCCAACTGTGACCAATTCGTGCCTTACTCTAATTTTAACCTAACCTCAAATCACATCCTACCCCCAACCTTAACCAGGAACCTCAGAAATGATGATTTGCCTCTTTACAACCAGGCTTTGGATCCCATTAGGACTACTGGTCCCGACAAGGTCCGTGTTTATACCAGAAAGGATCCTAAAGAGGTAACACACACACACACACACAAATGTACTTCTATCTTTGTGAGGACACTCATTGACGTAAGACATTCCCTGGCTCCTTACCTTAACCTCAACCTAAACCTAATCCTGACCCTAAAACCAAGTCTTAACCCTCAAAAAGCCAGTTAAACCTATGGGGGACCCCACACGTATAGCAGGCTCCCAGTTTTCAGACCCCACGAATATAGTAAAACGAGCTGACACACACACACACACACACACACACACACACACACACACAAGTCTGGACAAAGTATATTGGTTTATTGGCTGAGTGTTGGATGTTTTTTTCCCCCAGAATTCAACTTTGATAGCTGCTGTTTTAGCCATAAATATTTAATGTTGTAAAGAGAAATTCATCAGATTCAAAAGCCAAATTCAGGGACTTGGACAGTCAGGAGTCTCGAATTTATACAAATGCTACCACTTTCCACGTTTAGTTTAGTAGCTCTAATCCCTTAATCTACCAGGGATACATAAACCATTTTGTCTGTTCTCCTCAGCTGAGTGAGTTGACCACTCAGTAATTCTCCTTGAGTACAAATGTATTCTAAAACACATAAAGCACAACATAATGTCGAGGCTAACACCCATGACCCATGTCATTTTATTAAGTGTGAGAAAATCCTCCCCGATGTCAAAAAGTAACAAGCATTTCCTGGTCTAGCCATCGCCAGGTGAATGTACAGACACGGGTTTTCAGACGAGAAACCCGGACTAGGAGGCGAGCGTGTCTGCGACACGAACGCCACCTGGTGGGCGTCGGGTGCAGGTGCGACATGTTTTGGTTGATCTGAGGATGCAGATGTGAAAGAGTCATTTGAGTCAGACAAAAAAAAAAAAAAAGAAAGAAAATCAGTCACAATAAGGCTGCAGAATAGTTTAAACATATCAACGTTTTTTTTTAAATTCCGTGCGATTGTTCCCCTGTGTTTTTGATTTGATTAACAAAAAAAAAAAAGAAGCTGATAGATAATCGCCCAGCTCAGCTCAAAATCACTGCTCGAGGCTGTGCTGCCATTCAGCCTCAGAGCCTGAGGATATTTATGTAATAGGATGAAATCACGTTAAGGAGTCTTGACGTTGACCCTGTCCACCACTAGATGGAGGAGGGGGGCAGCCGAAATGAAAGCGCGGTCCTATCTCCCCCGGTAGGAGAACTGGATTGGATCCCAATTTCGGGCTGCACGTAGACCGCTCTTCTGCAGCCCTGAGGCAGACAGCCCTGGGTCCTTGGACGTCACACGATAAGGCTGGAGGAAGGCCAGCAAGGGCCCTCGTTTGGAGAGGAGGACCCATATCTCAGTCAACACGGGCGGCCAGGGCCCCATTATCTCCACAAGGCAGGGAGGCGTATCCTTTTCCCCTCCGCGCTCCCCTTCACATACCACTCTGACTCTCTCTCCCTCTCCCTCCCTCTCCCTCTCTCTCTCTCTCTCTCTCGCCCCCTCACCCGTACACTAACTACACTACAACCTGCCTCAGACGACGCCCCACAGCCCATGAGATTTGCGCCGAGAGCAGAGCCACCTCCGCCGTGCGTCCTTTTCGCTCGACGGGAAAACCATCGGGGTCCTGCTCTTGTCGGGCTGTGCGCGCAAGCTGCCCGCGGCATCTCCTCGGCAATAACAGACGGAGTGCCAGCCAGAGTAAGGAGAAGGGGAGGAGGAGGAGGAAGAGGAGGAGGAGGAGAGGAAGGGGTGGCAGAGTATTCCGAATTGACGCTCAGAAATAAACAAGAAGACACCCTGTGCGGAAGACGTCTGCGGCGGGAAGCGAACGGCAACTGAGTAAGTCGTGATTTTTGTGGGGTGCAGTGGTTGTGTTTTCGTGTGGCTGGCCTGCTTTGGGTGATTTGTCCGGAGGCTGGCTGCGCAGCGGCGCAATATCTGAGCCTCCAGCCCCGGCAGCATCCTTTGACTCGGACAGGAGGGATGACAGGGCGGAACGGAGGTGGGGGGGACATCAAAAAGGAGAAAAATATCGACGGTGTCATTCGGTCCTAGAGAAAACCCCCCACTTTAAACGCCGTGTGACGGTCGCCGCGTTAATGAGGTTCACAACTCGCAATCGCAAGAGGCGCCGCATCCTGCGAGGGACCTAAATGCACATTCGGGGAGAGAAGCTCACAGTCAAGTCAGGCGCTGATCTGGAGGCGAATTATAGAATAAAATGGCTGCATTATCATGTCATGTCAACATCCTTTATTACATGCCTAGAGGGCCTCTTTACTGTACTGCACTTTCAAGCCACGATGCAGCCAGGACGACAGGTGTAACAGGATGACATGTTTACGCGAATTCCTTTGATGGTCCATCATGTAATATCGATCTGTTTGCGAGGAGAGTCTTTCAGGATGTCTCTCTCTCTCTTTTTTTTCTTTCTTTTTTTTTTTTTTTTGGTGCCTCGACGGTGCATTTCCAGTGGCGCCAGCCGTGCGTGGCCGTCACGGCAAACGGGTGAGAGATGCTGACTGGCTGCAGGCTGTGGAGGAGATGGGAGTAACCGGGTATTTTATGTTGTGTTGTGATGAGAGCGGTCCGCTCCAACATGGCGCGCATGAGCTGATAAACCTTGGCCATGACATACTCCTGTCTGGAATTTACACGGTGCAGCGGGCCAGGCCGTTGGGTTCCAGGATAGCAGGGAACGAGACCGTGCATCTCTAGCAGCCTGGGGTTTAGCCCAAATTCATTTCAGCCCAGGTTGCCACTGGTGATGAAGTCTGGCTCCTCGATCCTCTTACAATATCACGTAGGCCTGTGTTTAGTTTATTGAGCTACTTCTGTTTCTGTCTCTGATGTAATTATGTTTGATCACAGCAAGACAAAGACCACGTTTTTGTTTGGTCCTCCATTGTTTCTTTCCTGGGTTTCTGTCCTGTGAACCGATGTCACTGTTGTGTGGACAACACCTTTGTTGACAAGACCGGCGAGTGCATGACAATAGCATAGCGTCTGCAAACATGAAACACCCATTAAATTTCTCAGGAAATTCGTGTGAGTCCTCAGAGTACAGGCAGGACATCAGCGCTTTGCTTTATTCATTAAAACAGCTGGAGTTGACACCTGTTTGATTCCTGGAAATGCTGGGAAAATAAGTGAAGTCAAAGTTACAGACGCTTCTTCCATGACAGTTACTTATGAGGTGACTTTGAGCGCGACATGTCATCCATCTGTCATCCCAGGTTATTAATATGCGTGTTGATGCCGACAAGGAGCCAAAGTGACTTTATTTTGAAGTCCTAAGGGTATGATTTCAAGGTTAAGACGAGTGCAAGGAATGATGTGTCTCGGTGTAACGATCAGATGAAGAGGGCTTCAGCACCGTAAACATTTTTGGGCTCTCTTTGCAATATTCTGTGCTGTGTCACAGCTGTACTTAAACTTAAGAAATCTAGCAAAGACCTGACCATATTTCTCATCTAGAGTAATTAAATGAAACATTGCATGACACCCACTTTCCACAGGGAACATAGCTTAGAAGCCAGAAAACTTACGGTGCTCTTGGATCACAGCCTCTGTTTTTGCGAGATTACTCGGTTTAGTTTCAGTGTCTAACAGAATGGAAATTTGTCCTTTGTTATCACCCAGTACAAAATACACAAAAATACATCCAAAAACTCAATACAACAAAAATGCAGATCACTTAGCCCATACATTAAAGCATTGCCATAACTGAGGCATGGGCAGATCATCACAAATAGGCAGTGATCACACTACGTACGCTTTAAAACGTCAGTATTAAAGATTTATGAGCGTTAGGACGAGCAATGAAGAGTTGCACTTGTATGTTTGGTGAGAAAATAAAGATCAGACTGACAAAAGGTGGAAGAAAAAAATATCAGTGGCACATCTCTGTCCCTGTTTGTTGTCCGTTCTGTCATTTTATTGTATGTGCGAGACATGTTGAGTCCACCCTAGGCCTCAGCCTGGCCATGTGTGAGCTGAGGGTCTATATCCGGTCGGCTGCTCTGTGTTGTGTCAGCAACTCGCAGTGGAGCTGACAGCACTTGTCTTGTCCACCCAATCATCATTCGGCATCATGACTCTGGAAAGCCACATTTCTGTGTGTGTGTGTGTGTTTTCGTGTGCTTGTATGACTGTGTATGTATCTGTGTGTGTGTGTGTGTGTGTGTTTGAATATGTACAGCTTTTTGCGTGCATTTTAGTCTGTCTTTGCACATGTGCCAGAGACACAAAGATGGATTGTGTGTGTGTGTGTGTGTGCGTGTGTATTTGTGTGTGTTGATTACTGTCTCCTGGCCTGGCAGGCAGGGCACTGGGAAGGATCTGCTTTTACCAATTTAGGGAAAACGGGCTGGCAACCGGAAGGTCACTCATCCCTAATTTTGGACTGTGAGTGAAAAATTAGGTGAAATGTGAATGCAGTACCACCGACTACATTCAAACCGCCCTTCAGTAAGCTCTGAGGCCCTGATTGCTCCAATAGAAATCCTTCCTGAGTAGGACTAGGAGAATGGTCATACTGTTGCCCAAAAGAGCACGCTCACTAACGTCCCTGATAAACACACTTTAAATGGGCAAAGGATGTCCAAATAACATTACAGTGTGGTTGCTGATATCCGTGCAAAAAAGCTGATTTGGCACAAATCCATCTCTACAGCCCAATGCTTACTTACACTATCAGTCAAGTCCCACCAGTGTGTAGCCTGTGCATCATTAAAGTGGCTATGATCAACATTTTTTTAACAGTGGATCACAGGACTACTTGTATGTGAAATGGCTCGCTTGCAGTGACAAATCCACGAAGATTTATCGCCCGACTCTGCAGTTCCCCTCGGCTCTGCAGAGCTTTTTAGCTTTCAGCTCATTGCTTTGGCTTTCCGGCCCACGACTTTACTGTTTTGGTTCAGTCTCACCGCTCTCATCAACATCATTTCCAGGCAAAGCCAGCAGTGGTTTTCGGCAAAAGAGCTCTGGTAAACCAACTGCACACTACCTGCCCAGCACTAAACAGCGACGGACAAAGTTAGTGACTAGCTGGTGAACACAGTGGAGCATTTAGATGCTTAAAGCCAGATATTTGCCCTGTAGGAGTTAGCGGAGACATCACATTTATGCAAAGGTTGCTCTGTATCTGCTGGATGTGTAAATAGGCAACTGTTTGCTTAAAATATGTCAGTGTCGGTGTGTGTACAGATCGTTTCCGCTTCCCCCCAAGTGGCCAAAAAATCACTTACAGAACGTTTAAAGAAAATGCTAGGGGATTACAAGTAACTTCTTTATTAAAAGTGACAGCAATATTGTAATTTTAGAGCAATGTCACAGCTATTGCATGAATGCAATCTCCTAGCATTTCTGTGGCATAACTGGTTGTTACAACATCATTACCAGAAGACAGCAGGCCTCTCATTGGTTCATATTGTGCCCTAAGCGAGTAGCCCTAGAGTGGTGGATGTTGCTAATTACCCGCACTGACCTTGCTGTTACCGAGTTATTGCCATTTACGCTGTTCTAAAATCTGATCAGTAAGCTACTTGTGGAAAATGAATGACAGGCATTACAGAAGCCCTTACTGTTTTGTGCTGAAAGATGGTACTGTAAGGGGACAGATGAAGTGGAAGTGAAAGCTTGCTAAGTAAGTATACAGAGTGATAGAGAGTAACATCTGGACTCTGAGATATGACATATTATTAGACAATGCGATGCGCTCCACCTTCCCCTTTCTGTCTCCGTGTTTGTTTTCTCTTTCTATTAATCTGTCTCCTCTTTTCCTCCTGCATATTCACGTTTTCTTTCTGTTTTTCTGATTATCTCTCATTACAAACCCCCCTTCTTGCTGTTTTATCGTGACAGATGAGGCAAAAGCCGATTTGTTTTTTCACTCGTCCCAGCAGATAGTCTGTCTTCAGATAAATTGTCATTTTTAGCCATTAAGTCGTTTTAATCTCAGAGAGAAATATGCTCAGCAGTATGTGTTTGTTCATTTGAGTGTGTGTGTGTGTGTGTGTGTGTGTGTGTGTGTGTGTGTGTGTGTGTGTGTGTCATATGCACCCCTCCTGAAACACGCACACACCCACACAGTCATATGACCATCATCAGTGTTGTTTCAAAGATAATATCAAAAGCACTATTGATAAGCAGCAGAGAGGGATCATCTATCTTTTTGCACTGTAGATGACCTGAACCTAACACTGCACACACACCCTTAGACACATGAACATCTGGTTTAAAAACCAGAATATAATTTTTTACAGTCCCAGAAGAGGCTGGACAACCATCCTTACAGTGCATTCATGTGGTGTCAGAATAATCGGAAAAATGAGTTCCCGTCTGGGAAAATTCACATGAACACTCCCTCAAGTCGGAACAACACTTGCCGAGTTGTCACATCGTGAACAGAAGCAGAAACATGGCGAACGAAAGTAAATTTCGGTTGATGGTAAGAAATTTTTGATTAATGGTGCAAATTCATGTTTTCCATATTAATTTTTGTGGTGGTTTCAGGGAATTTACTGGTACACTAATAAATCTGGGATGCTCTGAGCAATAAAATACAACACGTCTTCTTTGTAGCATCCATGTTGTTTCCATATTCCAACTTAAAAGCACTTGAACACACCAGAGTCAGAAGAATGACTTCCCAACTCGGGAAATGGGACCATCCTAGGAGCACGTGAATGCGAAATTAGCATAAACAATTCTTGAGCCTCTTGAGAGCCTTAAGTGGGGACTGGGATCTTGCCATAAGGGGAGGCACCTATTTGGCCTAATGGTTCCGGTGTTAATGCTGAGAGGATACTCCAATAATGTAAGTGCATAGCCTTCTTATAGCTGGATATATACAGTTTGTTGATGGACCAGAGATGTAGAGAGCAGACCAGGACACAGGAGACTATGGAATATACTATGGAGATGGTGTGTCTGTAAACATAAAAGCAGTGCAGTCAGCAGGTCATGTTGATGCTAATGTTGTTACACTGCTTTCACAAAAAATGCAGACTGAGGAAAAAGTCAATCATTAGAATAACTAGCCCAGTTTAACTCTCCCAACTTCTTGAAACACTTTTATAGCTTAATAGTGAGAGACACAAACAGGGATTTGAGGCATTTTTGTGCAACATTCTTGTAATATACCAGTAATCAGGTGATAGATTAGATGATTAGATTACTGTGCTATCCAGGCCAGGATATTTGGGTATTCAACCAAGATTTTTTTATTGCAGTGCATATACTTAACATTAAGATTAAGTAATTGCGAGAACACTCCTACACATCGTAAAAATCAAGTTGCTCTAGTGTATATATTTCATGGCAAACATTTCTGGAGCACCCAGATTCAAGCTCTTTTGTCAAGATTCCCAGTTGAAGAAGTGCTGTCCTGTTGCTAATCCAAGTGACAACCACAAGTGCAAAGTGCCTGAGTATGAAGTTCCTCTAATGGCTGCTAGAAGCTGACTCCAAAATGTCTCTGTTCTACAGTAACTTGTCCAATGCTTTGTGGTAGGTCTGCAACTAACAATTATTTTCATTATCTATTAATCTGCTAATGAATTTCTTGAATAATAGATCAATCATTGTGTCTGTAAAAAATTCAAAAAACTGCCTGTTATTATTTCAAAAGGCTGAAGATGATGCATGATCAAATTGCTCATTTTATTCAACCAACAGTCCAAAATCTAAAGATTTGAGTTTCCTACCATGTCTGGCAAGAAAAACATCAAATCTTAACATTAGAGAAGCTGGAACTTGAGAATATTTGGCGTGTTTCCTTGAAAGATAATTCAAACAATTAATCAATCATCAAAACAATTCATTTTCTGTCAATCAACTAATCAATTAATCAATTAATTGTTGTAGCTCTACTTTATAGTAGGGCCATTGCATGAAACCCAATCCATTGCAGTGTTAATTGTGGTCATGGACCTTTGTGTAATCTTTTTTCAGGGCATGTAATTTGTTCTCTACTTACTTTTGGGTATGGCTATATTCTTGTTCAGCTAGCAGCTTTGTGATGTCGCACAACCCAGTCTTTATCATGCTTATTATCTGTCGTTATCTCCTGTTCTCCCTCTGACAGCCAGAAGCATCCAACCTCAGCATTTTGCCAGTTCTCTGAGTTGTCCTTGTAGTAACTTTGGTCATTCCCTTGTAAAAATGTGCTGCTTGTCAATCATAACATTGTTCACTGGGTGCAGAGCTAAAAGGCCTCTATGTCACTCTCAGCCATGGTGGTTGCCACTTTGCCCTGCTGCCGAAATTTGGATTTTCTGATTCCAACGATGAGCTAAACTCTAGGCTTTCAAACATCCCAACATGGAGCTCTAAGTGACATCAAAGACACCATGCACCTGTTTTTTCTTCAGTCTACAAGCCGAACCTGTGTTCCAACTTCCATGCAGTGGCGGTAATCAAAACAAAGGGATCAATGAAGGTTCACAACAGCTGTAGACTCAGCATGCATTCCCTGGATATATAAAAATGAACAAGCAAAGACCATGCCTCAACAGACTTGCAGTGTAAATGTTTACTGTTGCAGAAGAGACACAGCGTGGCGATGCCTAAGCTCAGAGTCTTTGAGGGCACTAACAAGGGGCAGAGCAATAATTTTTGTAACTTTCTGAAACTGACAATCCGAGAACTATGTCCACCTCAAACAGCAATTGGCGAGGCATGCAGAGGTGAAAAAGAAGCCAAGATTTGAACTTTTTTGAATTCTTCACATAATTTTTTTCCCGTCACATTTTGTTAGTACAAAATAGTGCAACACTATGAATACCTCAAGGAAAGATTATCTGAAGCAGTGACCTGTTATCCAAGTTTCATTTTTCAAGTTTATTAAATTTATATAGAACTTTGGTGCAAACCTGTTTGGCTTTTAATCGCTTCACATAGACAGACATACAGTATATGTACGCAGATACAAGCTTAAAGACACATGTGCATAACACAAGTTGTGGAAATAAAATTATTAAAATAGAAACAAGTTTAAACACAATTTAAAAGCCAAGGAGTCAGATAAAAATAAAAATGGGTTAAACAAATTTAAAAGCCAGAGAATAAAAGTGCGTCTTAAGGTGCATCTTAAAATCATCAACAGACTCAGCCTGTCAAATAGCCTTTGGCAGGCTATTCCAGACACTGGGAGCCGCTACAGAAAAAGCCCTGTCCCTGTTTTGTTTTTTTGTTTTTCTCCATGAACAGGGCACAGTCAACCTGCCATGGTTGGAGGATCTGAGGGCTCTGGGGGTGCTGTACGGGGTGAGAAGTTGTATATGTAGAGGTGAGACCATGGAGACATTTGTAGACAATTAGAAGTATTTTGAAGTTTAACCTGAAATTAAAGGGGGCCAGTGTAAGGATGCAAGGATAGGGGTGATGTGGTCTCGTTTCTTGGACCTTGTATATTACCGGGCGGCAGCATATTGAATTAGCTGTAAACAGGAAATGGAAGCCTGAGAGATACCTAGATAGAGGGAGTTGCAGTAGTCCAGCCTGGATGATATTAGGCATTTCTTATCACCCTCCGATCTAGAAAGAGTCATTCATGCATTCATGGTTTTGCCTTGAAAGAAGCTGGACCTTACAACAGAATTTCCCTGCCTATTGAAATTTGGATCCCCATCAAAAAAAACACCTAGTTTCTTAGCATGTGTTCTGATGTGTGCAGAGAGGTGATTGACGGCAGTAACAGTGGTGTGGTGTGGGAGGCCAAAGAGTAGGATCTCTGGCTTGTCCTCATTTAACTGAAAGAAGTTATGAGCCAACCAGTCTTTAATTTCTTCAAGAAAGTTTGGTAGTCAAGTTACATTGGACTGATTTGGGGAATTGAGGAGGAGGTAGACCTGAGTATCATCTGCATAGCAGTAAAAATAGATATTAAATAACATTAAATAAGACAGTAAATATTTGAGATCTGGAAGAATTAAGATAGAGCATCTACCGGCATCCACAGCACAGAGGAGTGAATTTGTCACTATTAGGAGAGCTGTCCCTGTGCTGTGGTTTTCACGGAACCCTGACTGGAATTTCTCAAAAATATTGTTTTGGTTTAAAAAGTGCAGAATCGGATTTTTAAAAAAACCTTTTCTTTTCCCCATATCTGACTGATATGGTGTCTCGGTCTGTGTGTGGCTTCACATTTGTCCTCTCGACAAAGATGTCACACAGTATTTCACCCTCTTCTGTATTGAAAGAGCTGTTATTTATGGGTGACCTCAGGGAAAAGAGGTTTTACCCTCTTACCCCTGGAATACTAACATGTGACCTCAGCAGACTTCCTAGAGTTTTTATTGGCACTGTACTGTTTATATTTGGCACAGTTTGTGTTGTGGCTCAGATAGAAGGATGCAGGGCTGCTTGGGTAGTGGTGGAGGAGTCGTGGTGTGCATGCTGGCCTGGGATGAGTGTGTGTGTGTGTGTTTGAATGTGTGTGCGTGGCTGGGGCAAAAAGGCAGGGAGGAGTATTGTTATCCCTGCACTCTTTTGGCCACAAGGAAGGAAGCCGTGGAAGTGGGGAGTAGAGAGAAGGAGAGAGAAGTGCCGCTCCAACACAGTAAGTGTGAAGGGCATTTGGGATTAACTTCCTTTTCCAGAGTCTCTCAGTTTTGTAATGCAGGGCCTGGGTCATTAAGCTCAAGAGTCATTTTCACAGTCATCATTATTTCTGAAGACATTTTTATGCCAGACAGTATTATTTTTGTGTGTACACCGATCATGTTGTGGCTGAAATCTGTATATATACAGCGTATATACAGCGTATGTATCTGTATATGTGTGTGCATGTCTTTATATTATATTATATTATATTATATATATTATATATATATATACAATATATACCACTCCCACCATATACAGCATTAAAACCAAAAACTGGTTTTAATTTTGTGGCTGGCCAGAAATTACTATCTTGTTCGCATCTGGGATCTTTCCAGATTTTAAGAGTAAGTAACAGTAAGTATAGTAATTATTAATGTAATTTTTCCTTAGCTTCTATTTTTTTTTATTTTTCTACCTCTCCATTTAATCTCATTTCTAGACAGGAGTTAGTTTTTGTGAGTGTGCTTGTGCGTGTGCTGGGGAGTTTCATTATGGCTGCACCATACCAGGTAAACTGTTCTTGCTGGTCTAAACTAACACCTGAGTGAACATATTTCCTTTTCAGGAGGTAGTTATTCTTTTATAAAAGTCTGCATGCTAGCACTGTATAACTGTATAGCACTATTCTCAAGTTTATTTTTTTGTAACTTTTCTGTGAAATGCAGCTGCCACATGCCATTAGGGAGCATGGGTAACATACAGAAAACGTGATTCACCGCAGTGTCTTTTCTATCTTTCTGTTTGGCTGCTTGTCTCCTCCACTTGGTCGGATGGGTTAACGCAACGCTCAATCTAACTGATTGCCTCTCTGATTTCTGATTGGTTAATGAGAATGAGTCTCTCTTTTGACAACAAGCCTATAACAGTTCTCCACGCACCTAGTGTGGTGCACAGACATTTCAGACCAGGGTTCTACTTCAGTATTCAGATTAGTTTAAAATGCAGTAATGATTAGGTGTAAAGGATAAGACTGGAAATATTCTATATTTTTGTTATAGTCAACAAATCCCATAAAAAGAGGAAAAACCAACACTGTGTTAGTTCATCTCTCATGACTTTACGACTCCCCCAGCTTGTAAAAAGGAGTAAAAAGTGTATTTCTCAACAGTGGATTTGGTGCGGTAGAAAAGGTCAGTTTGGTGTATATGGGATTGACTCAAAAAAGAAAAAAACTACAGAGCCCATGCACTGAATCCTCCTTGGGAAAAATCACAATTTTTCTTCCTTTTTTCCTGATTTTGTTAATGTCATTCTTTTTCGTCAAGCCAAGGGACATCCCATGCGGTTGCAGTGTTGTAAGTGTAGGATCGGTTCAGGCATTGTGCACTGAAGTGTTTACTATCTAATGAAGCATAGATGCTATACAATAAGCTCTGAAAATCCTGTGCAGTTGAATACGCGCGAGCGTGGGAGGCTCAGAATCAGGATGTTGCAGTGTCCAATTCCAGGTTACGGTGGTGTTTGTTTAAGATAATCCTAGATTAGTGGTGATGAGACCTGCTGTAATCTGCCAATACTGCCGACAGACACATTGACGGACGGCCCGTGGCTGTCCTGGAGTCACACAGTGTAACTAGTCTCATTGTACAGTTCGGTAGAGCACGTACGTACTTGCTGATCTTTTTACTCCCAGACTGTGTAGCGTAAGTAATGAACACCCAAACAATGTTTCTTAACATATTGCACTTGGCTGTAACAAACTTGGTTCCTTTTACAAAAACAGCTTTAAAAGGTTTCTAATGTCATGTTTTTGTCACAGCAAGGACAATAATTTTGAACAATGAGACGTGCAAGTTTGATACTACGATTAACCAAAACCAGTAATGTTTAATGGAGGGCTGCATCTAATTTTGGGTTTGGTGCACCCTGCCAATTCAGCAGAAGAAAAGCCAATTCTTCTCACCTTGGAAAGGAGAGTTTTAAATCCAGGCTGGGCTTTCGGCCAACATGATATCTCTAAACAAAGATGCTCAGCATGTTTATTATTCATTTACCTCTATAGGCATTAAGGTAATCACTTTTAGGGCATTTTAGTGCAGATAGAGAGTGTGTAAAGTGACTCCTAGTGCCAGACGAGCACGAGGACAGTGCTATTAGAAGGGGGTGCTGGTGCTCTATGCAGGCTATTAATGTGTTTCTGCAAATGCTGCAGGAGCCATGCACTCAACAGGAAACAGGGCTGGTCATTAGTCCATTTCCCTGACTTCTTCTGTCATGCACCTGCCTTGGTAAATTGTCAAAAACATCCCTAGTATTAGTGTAAGCCTGCCGGCTAACACCACTGCCTCTCTCAGTCCCGTCTGACTGATTTTGTTGATCTATTATATTTATCTGTCTCAATATGTCTCTGCTGGCCCGTCTGTGAGCGACAGGCTTCCTCCCAGGATTTCTTCCTGTCTCGGTCATAAATGTAATTACTCTTCTAACTATGCTGCAAAGATGCTTGTCTATGTGTCTGCTTTGCTTTCTCCCTGTTTGTCAATAATTTATAAGACAGGCAGCAGGACAAAGTCCCACGATGCCCCAACAAGGTGGAAATAATTTTTCCAATTCATTTTAAAAATTCATCACAGCAGTAGTCCAGAGGTTAGAGAAGCAGGGCTAGCATTAAAATTCAGGTTTCAATAGTATGACCAGTCCCGGCTGGTCCAATGGACTTCTACTATTTACTTTGGCATGAAGCGGGTAGTTGTGGTCAACTCACAGGGCGACATGGCAGATTTTCAGATGTTTGTTGGGGGTTGAATGTTTTCAGTTGGCATTCCTTCCATTCCCTATTTGAAATTATATTGATTTAAAAAAAAAAAAATCCTAACTCAGGGTCGACTAACTAGCTTTTTGCAGAACTTTTTATTTTGTCTCGATCAGCAGGTAAAGGTTGCTCAGTTGTCATCTTGAATTAGGCGATAGCAGCTAAAACAGTTGGAATCTCTGGAAAAGGCTAGTAGGTGAACCGTCAAAATCAAGGATAGACTTTCAGGTTCATACTTTTTGATGATTTTAGACTGTTTTACATAGGCAAAGATTTCAAATGATCACTTTATGTAAGACTAAATTAAAGATTAATGAATTTGAGGAGTTTACGATACCCAGCCCTAATTAACTGTTCATAAATGCTGATAACTGGCTTGGAACAAATGTTGAACAGTATCTGTAAGCATTACCAGTATAAAACCTAAAAACTAAACTACGATATTAAAATTATGAAAGAAAACCAAAAGCTTTGCACTGACAAATTGGCAACTAATCAAACATATTATAATAAGTTCCAGTCAGATGAAGGTCTTGAGATAACTTTTGAGCTACTATGATGGGATTTTGGTGTAAGCCATTTCGAATAAACTTTTGAGTGGACTGAGCGAGTTCAGATATAGAGTATATGCTGGTTTATTCAGGGAATTCAGTGTCTTTCCCAACTAATGAAGCATTTTTTTTCAACAGACGTAATTGACATTGATAGAATAATGTGCAGCTCGTTCCATCTGTGCCTCCAGCCTCCCGTCAGCTGTGGGTGCCTCCTGCCTTGTCTCTGCTCATGCTCAGGGAGACATTCTCCAGGTCAGGATGGCCAGTCATATCATAACAACACAGTTCAGCTGGTGCTTCCAGGCCTGATGGGTTCCCAGATGCGCAGTCAGCTAGCTGTCCTGCTTCTCCTGTAACCCGAGGACTAGGAAGGGCGGGAGATTTAGGAGATTTAGGCCATAAAACACTGTCAAATAGTGACAAAAACATAAACGTTATCTGAAATAAGGTCTTCACAACATAATGTACTTTTGGATTGGGACCCTTCATTTGTAATTGATTCCTACTAGTCAAGGTGTATTTCCTTTTTGATTGTACTGCTTTCTCTTATTAAGCCTGATTTTACCAGACATCTTTTTGCCCTTCCTGTTTGTGCTGGATCAGTGGGAAAGGCGAAAATTGGGATGCGTCTAGACGGTATGTGTGTGTCTTTATGTGTGTACTTGGTGGGTTGATCACATGGTTGTGGTTTCACTTTTTCTCTAAAGGGTCTCCATGTGATGGTGATGTGGCTTGGAGGCGCAACAGTGTGTTGTGTGAATGTATGTGTGTACATGTGCAGAAAAGCCAGAAATGTGCACTCTGTGTGTTACAGATGTCCCTGATATAATACACTCCTGAGGTTTTTTGTAAGTCCTGCAGCTCCATTGATTAGACAGTGGACTAACAAGCATGAAAGAAAATTTATGCTTCTTTATGTTTTGAGAGGGGCCACTGTTGTTGCACGGCATGCCTTTTTGTGAGAAATCAAAAATGTTGCAATCAGATGATCCCTACAGCAAGGGGCGAGCCTGAAGGGATGTGGTCTATTGATATACTTTTTTGATTTTTTTTTTTTTCCTCACAATCCCAGCTTTGTGAGGATTTGGTTGGGAAATGATGCAAGCAAATTCAAATAGTGACATCGGGGACCCTGGCAACTCATCAGAGGGAGTGACACAATCAAAAACGTTTAACAATTTTTACTGGCACTGGAGAGGTGTGGGTGGAGAGGGATGCGGAGAGGTTTTGTCGAAGTACTTTTGTAAGAGTTTGGTTTGGAGCAGTGCAGAGAAATGAGAATTCCATATGTGTTGTGATACAGTTTCAGTTCGGGCTGGAGAAGGCACACTGCAGCGTGTTGAAATGGTGTTAGGGGCTGTACGACAAGCAATCTGGGAGTCTAGTCAGAGTAAGAGAGGTCCTCTTCTTCTCTGGGTCTTGAGTACTTCACAATGTGATGCCAAATCAGTGCATTTATACAGAAGTAAGTGTCTTTAATTTTAGGGTGACATTGGCTAGACTATAAAGTTTCCAAAGGCTCTTGATTTTATAGAAAAATGATTAAATCTATTGATATTGTAATTTTATTTGAAAATAGGGACATGTCACCCTTAATAATTTCAGATGTTTTCATGATTTCACTTGTTCCACTCAAGTAAATCTATCAGGTGACAATCTCATCCCTCTTTGAAACTCATACATAATGTGGTTTGACAGGTAATGAATTTCCTTGTACATAAATTCAGATCTAGAAATATTAAAACCTAGGGTATCCAAGTTTCTTATATGTAAATTTGAGATATCGTAATTAGGACGGCAACTAAATTCATTATAGATACATCTGTTTTGTTTTTTCTCAAGGAATCGATTAATCGTTTGCTCTGTAAATTTCAGAAAACAGTGGAAAATTGCCATCACGGGTTCACAGAGTCCGAGGTGGTGTTGTCTAAGGTTTGTTTTTTGTCCGACCAACAGTCCAAAACCAAAAAACCAAATATTCACTTTACAAGGATTTAAAACAGAGGAAAGCAGCAAAACTCTGAAAACTCTGCAATCCATAAACTGAAATTATGAAATTTGTGCTTGAGAACAGACTTCAACGATTGATCTGTTATCAAAATAGTTGCCGCTTAATTTACTGTTAATCGACAGATTACCAGGCTAATTGTTTCAGCTCTAGAATTTCAAAGTAAGAATTTCATCTGATTTATTTTTAAAATGAAAGAGTCCACACAGTTGTCCGGGCACAACACAGTTAGCAAAGATTTCTTGAGCCCTTGTATAAACATTGCTAAACAACATAAATGAAAACTGGCTAACATTCCTCATTTATCGGAATGTCAACTCAGATGATATGCCAGCCCCTGTTATGAATATATATTCACTTTGTATGCCTGATGTTTGACTTGGTCCGGGGGTGTTGAGCAATTTTCTGATTGGACCAGATAATATCCATCATTACCTGCGGAGAAGAACGAGAAACTTGATGTAAGATATATGGCTTTTTTTGCGAGCATGATATAGTGATAGCTTTGTCCCGTCTCAGACGAGCAACAGTCGCAGTCCTTCCCCTCTGGCTTCAGCACCGCTTCCGTCCATCCTCCACCCTGGAGCCGTGGTCTGGAACCTATTAGAGCAGGAATCTCCAGCAGTGCCCCACTAGCACATTAGCATGCCTCCAGTGACACTCCCTGACAGGAAAGAGACACTAATTTAGTGCAGACAGATATTTAACCTGAGTCACTGGGAAGTCGTTGGAAGGTAAATGGCTGGTGAGTGAATGCTACGGTTAAGGAAAATTGTTTGTCATTGTGTGTAATGTCTGATGTTGGTGGTCATATGTGCCTGTACTTCTTTCTTTCTCTCTCAAACTGTCTCTCTCCATCAGGATGGCTGAGGTGTCACAAGAGGAGAGACTCCAGGCCATCGCTGTAAGTTATTTCTATATACACAAACTGTCTCTTCCTTTCTCTTTCATACACACACTTATTTACGCTACATATACTTACATAGAGAGTGCACATCGGGACACACTGTTGACTGTAGAAAAAACAAATCCCTGCTGCTTGTCAGTATGTGACTGGAGGTCATAATGACTCGACCTTTTAGATCCCATCTCCTTCACCTGTTAGCAGACATTGAAAGCCAATGCAGTAGCTACAGCTGAATCCCTTTTTTATGTCTGTCCTTGTATCTCTCAGTGTCTCTCTTCCCTTTGTTCTGTCCCCTTTGGTCTTTCATCCCTTTGGTCTGTTATATCTTCTTTTTCTGTCTTTTCTGACATAATATCCACATAATGTGACACAATATTTTCTGTCCAGTATAATTACATATAATCTCATATACAAAATTGTAAACAGGTTTTTTTTCTCCCCAGACATTTACAACTGGTGTCAGACATAGTGACTAAAACACATTTGAATTTGGTTTGTGGTGAGTGGTTTCACGAGCCAATAACTCAAAGTCATTGCATGGCCGTTCAAAACTTTATTTGGATATCCTGAAATGTTGAATCCTCAAAAAAAAAAAACACTCAACTGGACTAGCCTGTATAGAAGGTATTTCATGTAGTTGTGTGAAATTTAAATTGTTTAATCAGAATATTACTAAATACAGCTTTTATTACCAACATTAGCATAGCAGAACCAAAAATCAATATCAAACAGTTTTTTGAATTCACTTGATATTTAAATTGATAGTATGTGCCTATGAATATACAGTACAGACTGTAAATACATATACCAACTGCTATCGCTTTCTTTCGTATTATCTCTCTTGCATTCACAATTACATTGACTTACACATAAGCCACAGTCATTAAAGACTACCACCGAATCATCGGCACAACCGGACTATTGCTTGGTGATGCTCAAAATGTTTTACTGTTTATGGCCAATAAGATGCCTGAGTTTCAGTTTCAATTCAAGAATAACTTCGGTAACTAATCGTATTAATGAAATAGCATGGCGAAAGTAGTTGGACTATTTATGTTTGTGGTATTGTTGTGTCCACTTTGATCGTGAGATGAATGCATAGAAATCACTATGTGTCTGTGTGCTAAAAGGAGAAAAGGAAGAAGCAGACAGAGATTGAAAACAAGAGGAGGCAGCTGGATGATGATCGACGGCAACTCCAGCATCTCAAGGTACAGACATACGTCCACGTGCGCACACATTTTGCACTCGGCCCATTTGTTCTACAATAAGAATGCTTTAGTTGTAATGATGTCACGTGATTGAAAAGAGGACACAAAAATAGCATTGTCCACGAACATGTGTAGTGCTTGTTTGCTGCTGTTTAGGGGACAGTGAGTTAGTTGATTATGAGACAGTTAGTGGGGTCGTGATGCTCCTCTTCGGCGGCCTTACTGTACTTTGCGATTTAAGCAGGCAATAGACCAAAAAGATCAAAAATATATCGGAGGTGTAATCTCACGGGGAATGTTACAGGTTTGACACCAAAAGGTTGCCCTCTCTTGAGCTTTAATCGCCACACAGTGCACAACACACAGTCAGAGTCTCTCCACATCTTGGCATAGTCTTACTTCCTGCCCTCCAATACACCAGCAGCCTCTTTTGCCTAATACATTTATCTGCTTAGTTGTGGTCTCTGAACACGTTTCCAGTTTACCTGTTATTTCCACCTTAGGTAGACAGATGCTGACATCAGTATGAATCAGTTCCAGGAAAGAAATCCATCCCTGATTCAATCCTAGAATGAAAAACGATGCGGCAAGTGTTATTTTTCAAGTCCTACAGCTTCAGTTTAATTCACAACACCTCACGAACTTTACAGCAATGCATATGGTCATTAGAGTGCCTGCACTATATTCATCATGGCTGTACATACTGAATCAATATGTAACAAGAAAGACAGTTGGAAATTAGATGTGCTTAGCACCTTTCAGGTAAATGAGGAAGGAAGATTAACATATATTGTACTGGTGTGAAGGGTGTGATGGGTTGCTATTTGAGCTTTAGTTTAAAAGCAGTCACTCCTTTTTAATACACCATAGCACACATTCACTTCCTCATCCATTCTCCTCGTCTATCCTATTGCTTTAGGGATGAACGCACTGTACTATCCTGTTGTCTTTTTTTCCCCTATGTTTCTGTAAAAAAAGCAGTACCTGCGTCATTTAAAATCAAAATCTTAGATGTGACTCCACTACAGATGTAACTTGTGTTGTCTTTGGTTTGGACCTTTTTTTTCATCATCACCCTCACCTTGACTTACAAATTGCACCGTCCGGTGTGAACGGACAAACCTCAAGTGCAGTGAGTGAACTTCATATTTGCACCCAGCACCGTATTTAACCTCTTTGCCAAATCCAGCTTTGTTTTAAATGCGCTGGAGCCATTGCACTGATAAGATTAATGTATTTATGAATAAAAGTGTAAACTCAACCACTACCAGCCTCTCCCCAACCCTTTCCTGAACTGAAAACAAACTGATGGTCAGTCCTGTGTTTTCGGGAATCATGCCCTACGTGTGAGCAATGTTGGACACCCACACAACAATATTAAACTCAGCGATTCTTTTCAAAAATATCAGACCAACATTGTGAGATACTCCCTAACCGCCGCTGTCATGGAATGTTCAGAATGGACGGCAGATAACACCAGCAACCCCTCCGCAAGCTGTTTATACACACACACACATACACACACACACTCCCTAAAACACACACACACATTCAAACCTGCATGCATGCGGACACACACTCATTATATCAGAGCCAAGGCTTTTGTCAGCACATGTGTCAGCACTATCAAAGCTATTTCAGCCCCGGACAATTCAGCAGGTCACAGATAAGAGCAAAGGTTGTGGTGCGTATGCGCCTGTGCAGACACGTGTGCGTTTGCGGCAAAACTGATTGTGACCTGTGCGGTTACCCTTGCATGCTCCCACTTTTTCTATTTTCGGAGCAAACCTTTGTGTATGTATAAATGTGTATCTATATGTGTGTGCCTGATTGTTTTTGTGTGCGTCGCTTCATAAAAGAACACAGGAGCCTCAGACAATGCGGAGGGCTTTGGCAGAGGAAACAGATTTTTGTCCCACTCCCACCAACAGGAAACAGCTCGTACACCCACCGCACCCCGCTTTCGTTTCACATGCAGACACACACACACACACACACACACACACACACACACACACACAGGGGAAGTGTAATCACGCTGTACAGGAGCATTAAAAGGCTCTTTGTGCAAACTACAGCAAGTATTCCTTTACCAGAGGCAGCATTCATGTGGAAACCCAATAAATGTTTCAGTTTACACACCACATTTTTATAACGGTCTACCTGCCCCACCACTAAATCACACTACTACAGTATCCTAACAATGCAGACAAGATGCTGAGATGAGGTAACACAACGTTGTTAACACAGCAAGCATTAATCGGAGTTCTGTTTTTAATTAGCAGGACATGGCAGATGTGATTATGAGAGCAACAGTCGGTAGTCCCTCTAAATGTCAACATTTTATCTAAATATGGGAAACTCACAGTTCATAGAAGAACATGTGAATAGTATTGTTCCAAAATTAAAATGACTTACAAGCACTTACCAGTGACATGCTTTTACAAAGTTATTAAAGGAATAGGTGGAAATTTTGAGAAATATACGCTTCCATTCTTTTTTGCAGAGAGTTGGATGAGAAGATCGATAGCACTCTCATGGCTTTATGATAAATATGAAAGTAGCGCCAGCAGCCGGTTAGTTTAGCTTAGCATAAAGACAAAAACAGGGGGAACAGTTAGCCTGGCTCCATCCAAAGACAACAAAATCCAACTAACAGCACCTCTAAAGCTTACTTAGGCTTTGTTCAGACTGCACGCAAATCTGATTTGTTTGTAAAATCAGATCTTGAGGACAGATTGTCCGCAATGTTATTTGCGAGTGATCAGATGGGATTTGTCTGTCCAGACATTACTGGCCTATCTGCATGGGTTGCATGGGTTGCTGGACATCTGGGCGTAGGTGTAGCTACACTGGTGAGGTGGATTTCCAACACGAAAGCATGAGAAAAGGAGGTCTGTCATCTCACCCTCCAAACAATCGTGCTGTCAAGTTATCCTCCATAGCGCCAAAAAACTATACTCTCCAATAGCACTCTGCTAGTAGCAGCATGGATTCTGCGTACTCCGTCTCTCTGGAATTGACATCGTCTCTGTGTGTGTCACGGTGCGAGTGACGCATAAGACAATTTGAAATCCAATTTGAGCCGTCAGAGCATCCGGACAGAGACCCATCTGTAGAAATCCGAATGGAATCACATTTCAAACCACCTCTAAAATTTGGTCTGGATCCAATTTGCAAAATTCGCATTTGATGTGTTTTTTTTTTTTCCTGTCCAGGCTTTCTAAAATCAATCTGGATGCCAAACAACAGATTTGGACTGGCAGTCTGAACAAGGCCTTATTAAAATGTTAGATCTGTGTAAAAACAGCATGTTGTGGCCTACCATTACCTTTGGACAGACTAGCTGTTCCCCCTTTCCAGTGTGTGTGTTAAACACACCTCCTGGCTGTAGCTTAATATTTATCAGGAAGCTATTGGTTTCTATCTCATGGCAAGAAAGCAAATTACCATATTTCCCAAAATGTCAAACCATTCCTTTAAAACCAAAAAGGAATTTTAAATGCTGTGGTGACAAAGTAATAAGACTTACATGGAATGGATGAACTTTATTTTGAAGAAATTGAATTTTGGAGTGTCACTTTGTACAAGGAGAGATGCTAAATGAATTTTGAAATGAAGCTCTCCCTACAGCTGTTCAGTACATTTGGGTGTATGTGTGTGTGCGCGCGCTTGTGTGTGTGTATATCACAGTTCCGCCCTTTGTCTGCTACGTTAGCAGCTTTTACTCCAAAGAACAATGGGGAGTGAGAGACGTAGCTTCAGCGCCCCAGTTTTACGCCTGTCCGTGCAGACTAGTGTGTGTGTGTGTGTGTGCGCGTGTTTGCGGACGCATGAGTGAGTACAATAGTGATGTCAGGCATTAGGGGAGTAAGGTGTGGCAAGAGAGTGAGCGAGATTGAAAGAGAGTGAGAAAGAGAGAGAGAGAGAGGGAAGTAGGGTTAGATTCAGCGCCCAAGAGACCATGCAGGGCTGGGGTATGAAGAGTGTTGAATTACACCGTGTGAGTGTGTGCTGTAAAGCTCTGTGCAGCTGAGTGTCTGGAGCTGAATTATTCAATGGTGAAAGTAAGAGTTAATACAGAACATCAAGCACTTTAACAGATAGAAACAGATACACATAGATAGAAATTGAGGGAGATACACCACGTTTACAGCCTAATTCGAGTTCATAAACCCCGTGACGGATATACAGTAGATACACGCAAGAGAGAGGAAGGGGTGGGGGTCGAGTCAGAAAAGGGGAAAAAAAACTGGGAGTTTTCTGTAGAAAATCTTGTTGCATCACTAGAGAGGAATTTACATCAAGCACAGGTCCAGACTTTCAGTCCAACTCGCGAAAACAAGCTTTTTCTTGCACTTTTCCATATGGCCAGGCAGGGTTGTCTTTCACTGCATTGTCTAACAGCTGCGAGTGGGACACATTGTTATATTTACGTCAAAGCATGCCAAGTATCTGCTTTGAAATTAGCTTATCTACAGAAGGGAATGGGGATGGAGAGTAAAGATAAGGATACTGGGCCTACTGGAAATTCATAGACGAAATAAACATTGATTGAAAAAGAGGCAAAGAAGTGGAAGGAAGAGAATAATAAAGTGAAATATCCATAATAGAACAAAACATATACTTTTTATACACATGTTGTGGTCTATTTCAATTAATATTTGTGTTTTTAATTATCTTGTCCTAGAATTAACTTTATCTACAGTTTAAAGTCATTAAATCTAGTCACAGTTTGTGTCAACTTGGCAGTAAAAATATTCATGTAATCATTGCCAAGCTCCAGGAAATGTTTGATGGGGTTTAAGATTAGAAATATTTTGTTTTTATCTTTCACTAACTTATCTAGATTTCCAATCCCATGCTTAAACGAGTATAATAATAGGAGAATTATATGTTAGCTTGGCTTTTTCTGTGCAACACCAGAAACCTTGATGCTCTGGCTGGGTGCCATAGTCCACTTGGCAACAACAAGTTGGCAGCAGTTGAAGTGACAGAATCACTGAGTGGCAGCGGTCAGCAGAGAAGTGTTGGACGCGTTCCCTGGTAGATTTTTGTTGTAGATTAGCTAAAGGGCTTGTCATTCTCGCTCACTGAAAGTGCCACTAATCTCTTCTGAGAGAAAATAGACTGTTGTCCAAGTGAAAAAGGGTGATAACATGCAGCATTCTGGGAGACTGAAGTTCTGCCAATGAATTAATCAGCTGCTCCCGATGAAATATGCACGATCAAAGGTCCTCTATGAGATCCTTTCATAATAGAACACATACACACTCATACACCCAACATGGAGATTTCAGGAGCAGTAAACCGTATTCCTCTTTTCACAATTATTACCAAAGTTCTTACAGAAAAGGGAAACAAATCATCTGACTTACCTAATCACTATTCCCCGTATTCATCTTCAGCAACAACATGTCTATATTTGTTGTGTCCACTTGCAGTCAAAGGCACTGAGAGAGCGCTGGTTGTTAGATGGGGCTCCAGCCGAGGAGGAGACCCAGAAGCGTCTGCAGGAGGACGAGGTGAAGACCAAACTTCTGGAGCAGGTCATCCTCAGGTCAGCTTCTTCAAACCTCTGCATGTCTGATCTTCATTAACAGACTCTCCAGAACATTGGTTTATTTGCAAGTGACCAGGTCAAGTATGTGCGGTAGTTATGGTGAAAATGTAGGCGTTCATACATTATCTCTCTAGTGGTAAATTTTTCCAATACTAATGAAAAACTGTAAACAGCAGTGAGAATGGAAAAGTATCCACTCGTTCTTCAAGCCACAGCAATATTAATCATGGAGTAGACAACACTAGAGACTGAGGTGGTTGATGTGTGTAGCTACGTTTCGAACTGCAGCCACGGTCAGCAAACAGGGAAGATGATGCTTTTGATTTCATGTGATGTAATCCAATTTGAGTGTCCAGACTGACAATTTCTCTCATTTTTTTATGTGTGTATGTCCGGGTGCCAAGTCCAAGCATATGTACATAGCATATGAACAACTAGTCAGTATTGTTTGTACATTTTAATGCTGTGTTTAGGCGTAGAAATGTGATTGGTAAATGGTTTAAGGGCATTGTGGATAATATGGGCGGCAAGATTTTAAGAAACATTTAATATTTAAAGAACATGTCTTGGTCATCCTTGTTTCATTTGTATACTCAAAGTATATATATATCATAGTATAATCTCTGTTGCATCTCTGTTGTATAGAGGAATTACATAAACACATTACATATTATTTTAATAATTAATTAATCAATGATTCATTTTCATGTGTTCCTGAGCCAGGCTGGAGCAAGAGATTGAAGAACTGGAGACAGGCGCCCCAGCCGATAAGGGTGTGGCCAAAGAAAATGGAGGTAAGTTTGGTACCCATGGCAACATGGGATCACACATGAAACCACGGTAACACAGCCTGAACACTTGTGTCAAAAAAAGAAAGTGAGCTAATAGTGGCCTCTTTATTTGTTATATTAAATTGTTCCTCTTCACCGGAGGTCATTAAAACAATATTTCCTTTCTTTCTTTGGCTTGCCCACTTACCCTCACCGCCCTCTTTCCTTCTGCACCCTCCTAACCTCTCAATGATACTCTGGTGCTCCCTATAGGTGAAAATGGAGTAGTGCAGACCTCTGGTCAGACCCCCAAGAGAGAGGTGACAGGGATTGAGGCCAAGCTGCTGGGTCCCAGTCCTGACCAAGCTAGCGCAGACAACCCCGTCACCCTGGTGTTCATGGGCTACAAGACCGTTGAAGAGGAGCAGGAGACCCGCACAGCCCTGGGAATGGAAGGGGTGGACGGCAACGTAAAGGCTGAGTTTGTTGTGATCGAGGATGGGGAGGGGAAAGCGGGAGGAGAGGCAGCCACAGAAGAGCAGGCTCCACCCAACGGGAGCATGGCAGAGAAAGAAAAGGTTGATGGAGGTGGGGAGGAAGGAGAGAAGGAAAAGGAGAAGAAACAGACCTGCAAATGCTGCACGGTCATGTGAGCTGTGTGTGTGCGCACATGTGAGTGTGGGTGTGTCTGTGTCTGTGTGTGTGTGTGTGTGTGCGTGTACGGTATGTGTGTGGATGAGTACACACCTGCAACTGTGCAGGCATGTGTGCCATTGCATGTGTCTGTGCTTGCAGATGTGTGGAACTTTGTGCGTGCATGTGTGTGTGTGTTTGTGTGTGTGTGTGTGTTGGCGAGCGTGCGTCAGGACTGGAAAAAAACAAAAAAACCGAAGTACACGGCCAATATACCAACAATGAGAGCCAATACAAGCTCCAGCTACAACAAGAACCACAAAGACTCATAACTACACTTTACTCTGTATACTTTCTCCGATATGTATTTGACTTTTGATTTCTATCGATATTTTTCTATTTTTCTGTCTTGACATTTATATTGTATTCAGTATGTATATCTTTATTATGGGACTGTGTACTGTAAGTTCATTGTTATTGTTGGAAAAAAAAGAAAATGTATTAGCTCTCTGGATTGTACTGCTACCCACTGGGGGAAATCTGGAATCGACATCATTTTAGTCAAAACAGTAAAACTATGAAGGACACAGATACTTAAAATTATATATTTCTCTGTGTAGGCCTACCAACTATTTATCAGTCAATTTCATATTACAATATTGTCTAAGATATTATTTTAAATAGTATTTTAATATATTGATATGAAATTATGTTTTATACTATGTATTTATTGTTTTTGGTTCTCTATATCATCTCCAACCATTAACTGCATGTAAGCTTGTAAGCACTACCAGATTCACATTACAATCATTACAGGTGTCTGTGCTTTCTTAGTCTCACATGTGCTCATATCTTTAGTTACACAAGTCTTTCTATCAGTAACAGTAATTATAATTTCCAGTCTTAGAGATATGCATTTGGTTTTAAAAGAAATCTACAGTACAGAGACAAGAGGAAAACCAGAACACTCCCCCTGTTGCAAACTGCATTAGCTTCTCATAGATGCTGTATGACACGTGTACATGATCACAGCTTTTGTATTTTTTTAAATAAGATGGATACACTTACTTTATGATCAGTAGAGTCACAACGAAACCATTGCACAATGATTAGAAATGCTTAAATGATTTTGCTCTCTCAACAGTCGAAGCAATGTAAATCTTATGAGGTAGCACTGCATGAAGCCTTTCAACATTTTTGACTGTCTTGTCACTTGTTAGGTCTCTATTATACGCTATCATGTTCACATGAATGTAAATCCAGGGGTTAAATTGGGATATGTTCTACCATAATAAGAAGAGGTGGGCTTGCTCAGCTCACCGTAAAAAAAAAAAGAAAAGGAAAGAAAAAAAAAAGGTTTTTGTCTCTTTATGTACCAAATAAAATCTGATGATTCTGTGTGTTGGTTGGCTGCTGGTTTCTGTCCTGCTCGCTCCCAGTTTAACCCCTGATGCCTGTCTTTAGACCTGGTCCCAACAGTACTTGATTAGATTTAAAGAAAAATAGGAAATATTTGGGACTTTTCTCACGAAAAATACAAATTTCCGGTGACCTTAAATCTTTTCAGCCTTGGAACACAGAATTTATTTGTTCCCGGGTACCTAAGCTTTTTAATAATTATTGTGGTAGATATAGGCCATATTCTGTAAGAAAAAATAGACTAACCATTTTAAACTGTGCAGGTTACTAGCAAGACAAAGCATGCATATGCACTACAGCAATTCAAAGCCCTGAAATTCTGTTGAAATACATTTTGACCCTGGTCTCCTCACTTGCTTGGCAGACAGTAGAAGCCATGGATGGTCTGGCTCAATGCCACCAATGCTTCTGCTCCCCTCAGACTCGTCCATGTCTCTCATTCATCTTCACACCATCACCATCATCTCGTTATCACACTGTTCCTTCCTCATCGTCAAACAGACACACAGTTCAAAAATCTCTGACGTTGGTGCTAATCCCGAGTCTCGTCTAATACTCTCCATCCACCAACTTTTGTTCAGCTTGTTCCCTCTGTCTTACGCAAAGCACTGGTGAGGGGCTTGTTGGAATCTACTGCCTCCTGCATATACTTGTTGAATAAGAGAGTCTTTTGCAACCTTCAGTGCCAGATGCATTTTCTCAAGTCCAGCCAATATTTACCACCAGAGAAATTATCCCCTCTAACATTCCAAAGGCGGGTCAACAGGCATAGACGGATGAAATATAGTCTATGTTTTCCATATGTACAGTTCCACTGTAATTGTACAACTTGAAACTTTGTATCTTATATTGGCTCATGTTTTTTCTTTCCTATGGCCTTGTTGCAAAGCGGTATATTGTATTTGATGTGTGTAATTTTTTTTTTTTTTTTAATGCGTGTATTGTTTGTGCCTTTGTCAGGTTCCGTTGGTTGGACTTGTCCGTCTGCCGCCATTTTTAGACCAGGTTTTTTCTTGCTCTGCTCCAGGTTATGATGACCCACTGGAAACACTGCCTTCTACTCTGGAGGGTCACGACACAAGTATAGCAGAATATCACTCAAATTTTTCACACAGTGACTATAAATAAGTGCAGCTCAAATGGTAGGTAATATGCAGACTACTGTTGGTGTCTTGAAAAATTTCGTATCCTGTTCCCTATTTAAACTTTTTAAAGTTGTTTGATTAAGTTTACTGTAATTGACAGAAGTTTTTTTTATCCAACACATACAAGAAACTCTTATCAAAAGCCGACCTACATGCAACGCATTTTCAACATTTTGAGGGATACAAACTTTATGCAGGAGACTAACTGACAGTCTATGTATATACAGTATATACACACGTATATCTGTGTGTATATCTACAGGAATGCGCATACATACATACTGTATGTATACACAGAGAAACATTTGTTTAGCTAAAGCTTTGCTTAATAGTGGGTCTCTGGGACAGCAGGAGAAAAAGCAACCTTGTGTTAGACCAACGCCTGTTCATCTATTCTGTGGTCGTCTAAATGTTTAATCTTGAATAAAAACTACTGTTTGTTTACAGCAAGTCAGATAAGTGTGTATGTAATTAGCCAAATGTATGCACAATGTAGCTGGAACGGTACACATAAGCCACAGTTAATGATGTGTGTGGTTTTGGCATCTTAGCTGATGGAGTCAAGGATGGGTAGAGGACACCCTTCTGGGAGACATACACACAATTATAGGCAGATAAACCTTACATTTTTAAAGGACTAACACACTGGCTAGTGATAAGAGAAGGAAATTGATACACAATTAAATACCCCTCAGTTATAGAGAGGGGATAAATTAGAATAGTAAGGTAAGATATGTGATTTGAAAGAGGACATGATCAAAACATAAAAAAGAAAAGTCCAGGGAGTAGTTCGAGCACTAGCATACTGAGCATGCAGTAGATGGGATTCCAGCTTCCAAACTGGATACCAGTGGGTTCGAGTATTCTGTAACGTGCACTTCCCAGATCATGCCACTAGAGAGCATCCGTCTACTGTATTGTAAATGAATCTTATTTTTTTGTCAATAAATATTGTAAGGTGTGTGTGTGTGTGTGTGTGCCAAAGAATGAGGGTGAATTTGGGAGACATAGAAGGAGAGGCTTTGAAAAAGGGCATTCATCAGAGGGAGGTGAGTTATGCACTATTCAACACAGCAGCTATAATTAAATTGCTTTTTGCTGCAGCAGCACTGCCTATGATAAATAGCAATTTGAAAATTCTCTTGGGCCCAGTATGAATGTGGCATATTTTGTTTGTAATTGCATTCTCTGTGATGAGCCAGATTTTACCATTTAATGGAAGCTGAAAAACTGTTCCACATCACAAGACAGAGAATATATTGTGTGCTGTTTTTAGGTCACGACTCTGACAATGCTTTTCCACACTCTCACACAAGCATAAATGAAAAACAGTAACTTCCTGGATGGGAGCAGGGGAATATAAAAAGTCACGGGTAATTGGAAATAAAATAGAGGGTTTAATTTCAAAGAATTTGAAAGGAAAAGGAGAAAATTCCATTTCTGGGATAAGAAGACCCAACACAAATCTGTTGAAGGATGGCACGCATAAATCATCCCAATCAGCCCTATGAGGGATAAGCAAAATCTAATTGCTGCTATGGTAACAAGTACCAATAACTTCCTTTCCTCTGTGATTAGTTTGTCAAATATAAGCCTCAGCTACCCCAGTATGAGACACAAATTACGATGGGCACACAACCATAATATTAAAAAAAACAATAAAACAAATTTTCCTTTAAAATCTAACCTCATTCACAAACCAAAAAAAAATCCTTCCTTTCCAACACTTATGGGAAACAATCAATATGTAGTCCTTGGTACTGCAGCAGTCTCTCTGAACCAGCAGATATCCATGGCTCATATTTTCTGGGAACAAATTACATACCTTATTCACACACATCACCAACTGTGACAGTTTGCAACTTTGTACTGCTGTCATTGGCCACTCTATCTGGGTTTGTGTTACTTCTCAATACTACTACATTTTTGAAGACACCATATCATTCAGTGCTTTCATCGCATTTCCTAACACGGTGATACAAACTAGTAAGTCTGTCAATGGGATGAATTAAAAAATTGTGTGTTCCTTTGTCTGAGAGCCTCTCTTCCTTCCTCTTCATCTTCATATTACCAAGCCGGCATACAGGTACATAACATATTTGTAGGCAACAAAATAAATTAGGAGAAATAAATTCTTTCCTAGACCTCTTTATGACCATATAGTTCACAGTACCGTCCCTAATGAAAGTTTCTAAAAAATGTTATCGTGTTTTGCTTCCAGTTCATTGGTTTTTAATGCCATATGTTCAACTGATTCTGCTTATATAGAGGGTGCACGTGCCCCTGTTGGGTGTTGACATACCTTAAGTGGTGTGTTATTGAGCTATGTATGTTACGTTCATGTCCTTCTGGGCCCTACACTACCCTCTTGCGGTAATACCAACAGGCTGTTGTATTTGTTTTACCTGTTTTATTGTCATCCCAGTACTCTTGCCCTTTGGATCCAACAATTGTATAGGTATTAACCCATCTTAACTCAATAGAATGGGACTTTGAAATTAACTGATTGTCAGTGGCTGCTTGGATAATATGGTTATGCCTACACAGTATTCCACACCCACATGGGCAGCGACCCAATCCAAGCAATTATCCATACCCTTACCATACACTCTGTGCAATGTGTGAAGATTTTTCAGCCTGGGTATGTTGTTGATTTTCACGACATGGCACGTTGTGCTAACAAACTACAGTATCAGGGCAATTACAATCTTCTTTGTGTTGTCTCTACCTAAACCAGATCTGCTGTTCACACATCGCACTGAGTGAATGAATCCGGATATTTCACACCAACTGTACATTTGAATAGGTCCTCAGAATGTTAGTCACTGAGACTTTGTACACTCCTCTAGATAGGATCAGACTTGCCCTCTTTTTTGCAGGCGACTTACATCTATATTGTTGACATCATGAATAAGTACTCTGGGACTGTATAGTAATTTTATTTTCTGCCTTTGAATTTTGTTTTCCCCCAGCCTTCTAAAGCGGGATTCATAAATCCAAAATGTTTAAAATGGGATGAAGGGAAGAAGGCTACACTAATATAAAAGAATTACAGCTTGACTCTCCCAAACCTTAGTGACTTTTGTCTCATTTACAGTGGTGAAATCACTGAGACTTAGTGCATTTACTCAAGCACTGTACTTACGCTAAAATTATGAGGTAGCCTATTTGCAATTTAATAAAGTATTTTAGTTTAATGATACTTAGTACTTAAACTCCACTATATTTCAGATGAAAATACTGTAGCCTACTACTGTACACTACCTTTTTATTTGACAGCTAAGCTACTAGTTTAATATTTTGTATGATGAGCTAATAAAATATGAAGCACTGTTACCCATTAAATTACCCAAATGAAGTAGTTAACAATGGCTACACACTATTGGCATAAAATTCCTGCTTAAATATTAATGCATCAGTATGAATAATTGAACAATAACATTTAATATATAGCCAGGTGACAGAAAATTAATCAGTAATTATTTTGATTGCCTAACTGAAAAATACCTTTAATCATTTTTTAAGCAAAAATGTCAAACATTCTCTGGTTTCAGCTTTTTTAAATGTTAGAATTTGATTCCTTTCTTTGCCATTGACAAAAGTAAGCTTACTTTTAAAAACCTTGGACTCTGGGAAACTGCAGCAGGCATTTTTTTCACCATTTTCGGACATTATATCGACCAAATGATTGATTGATTATAACTGATATAACAAATCAGCAGATTCTTCAATAATGGAAGTAACTGTTGCAATGGAGTATCAACTTTTACTCAAGTAAAGGATCTCAATACTTCCTCCACCACTGCTCTTTTTAACCACTGAATTGGACACTGGAGCTGATTTAAACGCACCACTGAAACAAAATGCTTAGTGTTCACATTTGGAGGTGTGTCTATGCTCCTGGCATGTACTGTATATCTAAAAAGTCTAATGAGGGACCAAACACTCAGTTGTCAATGTATTAGGAACACCCAGCTAAAATTAATGCAGTCTAATACAACTGTCCTTCAATAAATCCAACCTTCGCGAAGGTTATAATGTTCAGTTTTTGTTGAAACTGTGTCAAAGAGGTGTTGACTCAACTGCATGATCAATTTAGAGGCTGCATTTTGTGCTACTGCGGGACTGCATTGCATTTTTACAAAGAGCTGTCTGTTGTTTACACTACCCCCGCTGCTTTGAACGGGGCGAACAAAATAATAGGAACAGATGTCACCATAACGCGAAGCCGTTCAACATCCTCCAAAAATGGTCACACAGTCGAATCGACACCCCTCTAAACGCCGTTTCAACAAACACTGAAACCTTCGCGAAAGGAAGATTCATTGCGGCACTGTTGTATTAGACGGCATTAGTTTCAGGCTTGGGTTACTTAATAAACTGACAACTCAGTGTAAAATTAACTTCATGCTTGTCCCCCTGGCACCGGCTTTGGGGAAAAACCTAGACCGGCTGCCCCTCTTTCATTTCAGCGTGTTAACGTGCTGACCGAAAGAGACGTTTCGTCACATCAAACTCTATCAAACATTACCACTTGATATGATGTACTGGAAATTTGCCGCGGCCTTCTTTTTTCACCAAATGATGGTCTTCTTGTCCAATGGCGACTCCAGCAGAGGCTGGTCCCCGCCTGTTTTTGGCTCTTGGAAGTGCCTGGACTAATCAGCGCTCGCCTCCGTGTGTTCAGCCATTTTGTAAGAAAATCAAGCAAGTCTGCCGCCCTACCTTCGCTTCAGACCTGCAGTTTTTTTCTTGTGCAATGGACGGGTAAGTGAAAAAGAACAACACGTAAGACTTATTTTTTCAAGACAAACCAACCGTTGAGTACCTTCTTTTCATATATGGGTGGCTTTTTAAATTTGCCCGATTCCGATGGCTGCTTCGCTTAACCGTTAGACAGGAAAAGTTAACTTGAAACTGTTTTTTCATCAAAACATGCAACAGTTAGCAGGAGCGTAAGCTAACTAGCAGCTGCTAGCCGTCGCAAGCTAATAAACCTTAGTTGCGTGGAGCGTTTTTATCGCACAATGTAAACGGCACTAACGCTTGGCAAACGTAACTTGATGAGAGCCGACATATGGATAAACTTTTTCGTTTTAGGAACACAGTGGCAGCTCTGCCGTTTTCTAACGCAGTGTTTAGTTAACGTTGGCTAAATGTACCTCGGTAAGTTGGTTTCACGGGAACTCGAGCGCTAGCTAAAGCAACGTGTCTCATTTCCGCATTCATTTGTCTGCTGAGTGCCAGGGCCATGTTGAAGATGTCTGGCCTGAACATTTCATGTTGATTGAATCTGAGACTTCTACACCGGGTTATCTAAACTGAGTAGGATACACAATAGGGTATTGCTTCATTCAACCGTATTCTCATCTTTTGATCATCCGAATCTGACAGTTTATGGTACTTCGATAGCGGAGTGAACGCTGGCTGGAGTTCGCCCTCCAATACGCTTAACGTAAATGTGTTGGTGGAGATTAGTTTCATTATTATTTGTGCCACTGAAGTTTTCTCTTGTGTTTTGCCTATCCACTACAGCCGCCTAGACGCTGACTTGTACCCTCTGGGATCCGGCTACGTCCCTGAAATTGAGTAAGTATTTTGTATATTTTTGCATGTCCGACTTTAGCTTGAAATATTCAGTTTTCTGTGGTGCTTTGTGAATTTCATGTTCTCATATCTGAATTTGGAATTTGGTTTCCTTTTGGTTGACCAGTACTATATCTTTCATTTTGTATGGATGCGTGTTTCAAGACTGTGGAATTCTCTACTCTTTTGTTTGATTTTTAAACTGGATCTCATTACAGATTATGGTTATTTTTCTTTGATTTCCTGTCTAATTAGGAACCTTTTTTCTTTAACAGCAGTGTCCATGACATATCAGTTGGCACAAAGGTAGGCAATTATTGAGTCATCTTCTCTTTGCAGCTCTTTTTTCTTTTCACTTTCCCTCATTTCACTGACTAAACTACAGAATAAATCCCAATAGTTAAAATTTGTCTGTAGTTATGTTAAACTCTTGACATTGTCTTTGCAAAGTACATACATTGATGTACCAGGAGAGCACTCATTTGCAAGTTTAAAGTTCCACTAAGTTTTGTAGCTGAATAATGTCTCCTATTTTGTCATTTATACCCTTTACAATATGGGGACATTTGTGCTGGAATTAGAATTTTCATCATAATAGCGCTGAAATCAGATGAGTTTTCATTGTATTTACCTATTTCTAAATGTGACATGGATTTCTAGATGTATCCAACTGCAGCTAAATACATTTTTAGGAAACAGAGGTTTCAGAAACTTTTTACAAGTCAGAATGGAAATGGAAAACAACTGTGCCAACACTGGGGACTTGAGACACATAGTCTGTCAGTTTGCGAGTCCTTCCTCTATAATTACAGAACTGCTGTCTAAAGCCATTTCTCATGTGTAATGAGTTTGCAGTTGCAGGCTGACTCTCCTTTTAAAGATTTATGAAATACAATCGAATGGTCAGCACATGGAGGTTGCAGCAACTCTCAGGACTGTGGACATGGTGTATTTGATAATTCAATTATAATAGACTATCTGAGGTGGGGCTTTATGTTTTCCTGCCCTGTTTCTGTTGGGTTGTGTGACTGTTGGGGGAAATGAAACTTCCTGCTGTTTATTTTCTGTGTTCTTTAATAGGCTGTTGGCTTTACTGGAATGTTAAGAAAGCAGCTGAATCCTGCCCGAGTGCTAGATCTTTATCCAATCTCATTCTATCACAAGACCACTCTACCAGCACTAGTAAAACAGATCAGCAGAAAAGTATTGTCCAATGTTCAGTCCTGCTTATGTAATTGAAATATCAGTGTTTGCATGCGCAAACGTGTTGAAGAAGGAACACGTTTTTTGTTTAGTTTTTGTTTTTTGTTTTTGCACCTAGCTGGTTTCAATTTTCATACCCAATAAAAATACCTTCCTAAGTAGTCATCCTTGGTAACATGGCCTAGGGCAGCTATGTGTAGATGGAGTAATTGATCTCAACTTAAAGCTCATACCATCCTCCTGCAACCATTCTCATCCTCCCGGCCAAAGGTCTTTTCACTGTTTAAACAAGCACTCTGATACACATGCCCATAACAGGGACACACCCCACCCCCTCTATTCATCATTCAATTTGGCTTGTTGTTTTCGACATGATTAACAAAGCGTCATTTAATGGGTGCTGATCGATGGTCGGGATTTGTCTCCTGGTGTGTTTCCTTCTAAAACCTTTCCTGTTTTCTGGATTTGATATGCTGTGGTAATGATGATGCTGAGTTATGGAGTGCTGCCTTGCTGGAATCTGTAATTATTCCGTCTGGGCAGAGTGTCTGGCATTCCGCGGTCGCATTCCAATCTCCCCCTCCAGCCCCCTGGTGAGGCACAGCTCCCTGCCCCCTCCACTGACAAAGGACGATCACACTGAACAAACATGTCTGTACCTGTGCTCCTCTCCTTTGTGCTTTTTCTGAGAACCAACCACCAACACCCCAGCAGAGGCCAAAATTAGGTTGCTTGCAGAAGCATGTACAAATGAATCATCTCAGATTTAGTTACCGTGTAAGATCCAGGTGGTTTTATTCTTTCTTTGATGCAATGAAACCCAGGTGTGATGCAGTGTATGGAGCAGGGAAATTGCCTCCAGTCTATATTTCCTTGTAAAATTAAGTCCAAGGTACTGCCATTGTCACTGAAAGGAAGTTGCTCCACAGTTTCAGTATGTGGGCCAGCAATGTGTCATCATCTCCTGACGGTTACCATTATACTGTCAGCGCTCTGAGCAAACAAAGGATGTGACCAAGTCGATACACATTTAGTGGGTTTGTGTTGGGTTTGGCACTGCGTTGGACTCAACTAAAAGACCATTTATAAGCTCTATTTTTGTTTTACTGTCTTTGTAACTTAACTTTCTTTGTGCTGCTCAGCACTCTCTACAAAACTATCTGCGAAAGTTATAGTTATATTTTTCTGTCAATAGTAAGTCCTTTGATTTGAATGTGACTTGACGTTCCTGCTCTGCACTGTACACTTAGCTCTGTGGTTATTATTAGAATGAGGAAGTGGGGGGTAGAGAGAAAGAGACTCCAACCATAGAACAGTAACCATCAGTACTCACGGGGAAGTTTAGCAAAACACTGGAAGCAGGCCTGATCTCACTGCTCTTCCTGTTTGCAGTGAGTCTGCTGACTGATGATGTGACACAGCCCGCCCATGACCATTGAGTCAGGCTGGAGCCACTTCCTTCATTTCTCATGGCTTGCATTGCCCCCTTGGCCCATTTATCAAGCAAAAATATTGTTTTTTACATTTTATTCCCACCAAGTAGAAAACACCACTCTAATCCATTCATTGTAATCTGTGTTGTGAATCTTTTTTAATACTCATATTTTTACTACTACATCCTTGTTCTAGACAAAATTTTTGGCTTAATACTCCTATTGAGAGGTAAGAGCTCTGTCCCATGCTCCTTCCAGTTGCACCCACTGCTTACTAAACATTGATCATATAATTCTTGTCAGAGACTGGCTTACAGGCTGTACAAGTGATTGCATTTCATGTATGCATTCCATTTATGTCAAGATTTAAACATTGACCAAAGGAGCAGGTTCCTGATCCTGAAACCACAGTGAAAAGGCATTGGAATGTCTTTGTAGTTCATGAATTGCGATAGCAGACCCTGTTTGCGTGGGCCTCAGAGTGAGAGTAACTGAGTCAGCCAAACCATCTGGAAGTCAAAGGCTAGTTTATACTACAGCTTACAGTGTTGTGCTCTCATAACAACTGTCTCAGTACCCCAAACCACTCCATTACAATGTGTAGCGGTAGCACCAAATGTCCCCTCTCAGATTACCTTATCCATGCCTTTTGTGAGTAGACCTTGCAGCCTGACCAGGAACCCCACCACCGCCATAACCTTTGCATATTTAAAAGCCAAGACATGCTAGGCGGGGAAGAATGTTAGCAAACCTGCATAACTGGTTGTTGTTAAAACACTGCAGGGCTCTTCAACTCCCAGAGAGTCCTCTGGGCTCCATATGTGTGTGTGCTGCCATGTAACAATGCCCCTAGTCTCAGCCTGAACAGGACCGTCATTGTAGAGTGCTGTAGAGCTAAGGCTGCTGAGCCACTTCTTGTGACTGCAATACTTCATCTCGCACAACCACAAACACAGAGAGCCACGAGAACAGCCCTGAAACAGCACTTTATATCTACTGAAGAGAGAGAGAGAGGCTGGGCGAGGCTTTTTCAGCTGACAGTAAACGAGTGTGAGCTGGGAGTATCTCCATCTTGTCTTCTGATCCAGAAGGCTTCAGTGTGTTATTCTTCCTGAATTATGAGAAGATGGCTTGTACTAACTGACAGCTGCTGTTAAGCTAAGCTGTAAATGCTTAGTTGTGTGACTCAAGCTGAATAGTAGCTGTTCCTCCTTGAGTGTGATTGGCATTAAAACCTAATAATTTGGCACATTGCCCAGAGTAAGAAATTATAGCCCATCATGACCGTGACTTTAAAGTTTTTAACTAGATAGTACTGTTAGAGAAGAGGATAAAATGAAATGGGAAGACACGATTATTATAGGGAGTCAAATATCCCTGCTGACAAGCTAGGTCACTGAATTCTTGTTGGTTAGGAAGGTGGAGCTCTTCTCAAGCGTGTTTGCTCGATCCTCTTTTGGTTATCAGATTACTTCCTCCTTTATCACACAATGGCTTAGTAATATGAGAGCTGTGCTCTCCACCTGCCATGCTGTGCCCTCAATGGTGATCACAGTGAAGTGAACCATTGTTTTCTCTCCTTCTGCAGAGGGGATCCGACGAACTCTTTTCTTCCTGCATATCCAACGGGCCCTATATCATGAACTCAGGTAGGGGGGTTGCCATGGAGGGGTGAATCCTTTCTATTGAAGCGCTTGTCTTGTCTGTGTTGTTTGTGTTGCCATGACGATCAATCCATTATTCAAGAAGAACCAGCGCCTTCTGTTCCCTCCATGATTGTACCTGCCTCTGTTTTCTCTTGCAGCCAATGGCAACGACAGCAAAAAATTCAAAGGTGACGTCCGCAGTCCTGGTGTTCCGTCACGCGTGGTCCATGTACGCAAACTGCCCAACGACATAAACGAGGCTGAGGTTATTGGTTTGGGACTGCCCTTTGGGAAGGTCACTAATCTGCTGATGCTGAAAGGGAAAAACCAGGTAAGGAAAGATATAAATGCAGGTCTGCTCACCAAACCTGTATGGTTCGCACTCCTGGATGAAATTTCTCTTTAGGCTTGGGACAAGGGATCGGTTTTCTAGGCTTTTGTCCTGACTTGAAAATGATAATGACTTTTGTTACATCCTTGTAGTTTATTGGGTAGGGAGACATGCCTTCTTGCTGAGATTTCTGGAGGAAGACATTTAATCCCTCTTGAATTTCTTAATTATCTCCTGTTTTCTTTATCCAGCAGTTCTATGTCAAACCCAATAAAGATCTCAAATGAAATTTTGGTAAAAATAGACAGTGCATTTAAGTAGAAGGGTTTGCAACAAATCTGCAAAGTTAAGAATGCTTAATAAACATTGCTTCAGGGTGATACATTATTGTATCACATTGACGGGATGAAACATTGAATGTTTTCCTCCATCCTCCCCTGCAGGCGTTCTTGGAACTAAACAGTGAGGAGTGTGCACAGACAATGGTGAGCTACTACTCCTCTGTCACCCCCGTCATTAGAAACCACCCCATTTACATGCAATACTCAACCCATAAGGAGCTCAAGACGGACAACTCCCCTAACCAAGTGGTAAGGACTCATTGTCAAGCATGCATACACTTCCTTGCTCTTCATATTGACTGTTTTGATTGAACTTTTGTTATTATTTATAAAAAATAAACACTGCAAGGTGATGTTTTGCCTAGTAGTTTGCAGTGTAGACCAAATAATGGTAAATAATTATATAAAGGTAATAATTACCCTAGTTTTATTGTAACTGTTGTGGAATTTTGCAGGCAAACCACATGAAACTGTAAGCTGAAAATATGGCACTTGCCTTGCACAAAAAATGTCACCCACATTAGCGTACTTTTCTCATTCCATGTTAAGAAGTTCCTTTGACTTTTTCCCCCTAAGCGTGCCCAGGCAGCTCTGCAGGCAGTCAATGCATTGCACGGAGGAGGGATGGGAAGCATGGCCATTTCCGCAGACGCAAGTAGCATGGGAGGAGCAGCGTCTCAAAGCCCCGTACTCAGAGTCATAGTGGAAAACCTCTTCTACCCAGTCACCCTGGATGTACTACATCAGGTACAGGCAAATTTTGTAGTTTTGTTTGTGGATAGTGATAGAAAAATATAGTAGGATAAAAAACAAAAAACTTTTTTTTTAAAGTTTCAGTTTTAGCAAAATAAAACACTGACGTTTGTTGTTGTAGACTTACGAATTGAGCCACAAAAGTTATGCAGTTAATTTATAGATTTCAATTTCAACTATGGCATATTATATGCTTGCTAGTTGTTTTTTAATTTATTTGCTTGTCAGTTCCCTTTCTTATTACAGGCCTTTAAACAGGCCTTTGAGTGTGAGTGGTGGAGTTTGCTTGTTGACTGGCTTTACAACCAGTTGATCAGAGTTTTTATTTTCAAGCTTGCCATTGGTCTCAAACATAAAAAAAAATCTTGACATTTACAGTATGTTTTTTTTGTTTGTTTGTTTGTTTTTTTAACATTACAAATAGTTTAACATCTGCCATTAATTACCGTAGGTGACCTTTTTGTTCTGTTGCAGTCATTGTGTAAAATTAGCAGTTGAACAACTAGCTGTACAGCATTAGGTGATTTGCAGCATCACATACAGCATTTACAGATTTTGACTTGTGCAAACTTACAAATAACATGACCACGTGCTATACTACCCACTCAGCTACTATAAATATATTTTGATACTTCATTGTTTTTGCATTTGCCGCTTTTCTCTTCTCATCATTATGTGACTGACAAATTGAGCCTGTTGCTCGCATTTATATTGTTTGCAAGATACTTTGCAAATCTGTGGTTACAACATAAATAAAATATGCATGTCGGTAACATTGAGACTCTTGTTTAAAAGATATATAAATATGCCTTGTTAATCCTCCAGTATAGTTGTAATGAAAATCCTAAGTGTGTTATCATAAAGACATCCCTAATTATGCTGTCTCCCCTCCAGATTTTTTCTAAGTTTGGCACTGTGCTGAAGATTATCACTTTCACTAAGAACAACCAGTTCCAGGCTCTGATCCAGTATGCTGATGGCATGACAGCCCAGCACGCTAAACTGGTAAGATTGGCACAACTAATTCTCTGTGTCATGATGTTTCAGTCTGAGGTTGTTACCATTGGGTAACAGGTCATTGGGTGCTTTGTCACATTCCAAAGGGTTAAGGCTGGCCATGAGAAATTAAACAATTTAAAGCAAGCTATTGCAGTAACAGTGAAGTTTGTAAACTGCGGGACCAATTGATCAAACATGAAACCGTAGATAAAATTACTCACCACAGACATTATCCTAAGCCTAATGCTGCAACATTTGTTTCAGTCTCTGGATGGACAGAACATCTACAATGCCTGCTGTACCCTGAGAATTAGCTTCTCCAAGCTCACCAGCCTCAATGTCAAGTACAACAATGACAAGAGCAGGGATTACACCCGGCCAGACCTCCCAACTGCAGATTCACAGCCCTCCATTGATCACCAGACCATGGCTGCCGCTGCATTTGGTAAGATTGGGACATGATTTAAGGCAGTTTTTGTATTGGTTCTGATCGGATCCATAAATCTCAACAAGCCTGTGTATGCATAATCCAGTTGCCTTTGATTTAGCACTTCTAGGTTATACTTCGAGTGTGTCCTTGATTTACCAGTTTAATTGTTTGTAAGCGTTTTCTGGTTTGAATTCTTCGGGTGGTTTTTTTTTTTTTTTCAAACTCTTATTATTGCAGGTACACATTTAATGGCGAAGTTTGTATTTTTATTTTTGTTTGTTTTCTCTTGTCCCAGCTGCACCAGGCATAATCTCAGCCTCTCCCTATGGTGGAGCACATGCCTTCCCCCCAACCTTTGCCATCCAACAGGCAGCAGGTCAGTAGACAAACTTTTTTCAGTCCTGCTGTTTCTTTTATAATGAGGCACGTATCCCTTCTCAAAACATTGGTCTGCTATTTATAGTATCTAAAGTCCAGAAAACTTATGATAATTAATATTTTTTTTCCACATAGGTCTGTCGGTGCCTGGTATTCCCAGTGCCCTGGCATCCCTGGGTGTGGGCCATGGTAGCATGGCGGCTGCAGCAGCAGCTGCCAGCCGGCTCGGCCTATCAGGGCTCACAGCCTCTGGGGGACACAACGTCTTGTTGGTCAGCAATCTGAACCCTGAGGTCAGTACACTCACATGGCTTAAACAGTTCTACATCCTGCCTCTTTCAGTGCAGTGCTGAGCAACATCAAAATATTACAGTGCCTTCTCTTCAAACTATGATGCATGGACCTGGATCAATTTGTTCAAGAAAAACCAGTGTTTTTGCCCCCCATCTCCCACCACCATGTGATCGCATTAGTTGGAGTACCCTGACCACTGTTTTTGAATAACAGGGCGGGCAACAAGTCAAAACTTCTTCTCTTTCAGGACCTCTCTGTGTTTGACCAAACCTGCTGCATTTCTGACCTGCCACTTTGCTCACTGTGAATTTTAAGTTTATTCAAAACACTAACTTCTTTATTTTATTTTTATTTATTTTTTTATTTTTTTAAACTTACCATTTCATATCTTCATTTTTGTCCATTAGTTGAAATCATTCTTGAGTTGTTGGAGAGACAATATTACTTTTTTCTTTGTATTTTTTTTTAAGGAAACGCATCATGTCCGTTATGTAGGTCTTTTTTTCTTTTCTTTTTTTTTTTTTATATACATATAGTGTGTAGAATGCATAAGTAGTCTGTCACACTCATTACATTTATTGTAGTTATGTAGTCACATTAAGCATATTAATTTAAAGACCAGTTTTTAAGTTTATACGATTATTATAATTGATATTCAGATTTGTCTGTTTTTATTACAATGTAATTAAAAATAATTTAAGCAAACATAACCTGTAATCTAAAAGTAAATATTGTCTCTGCCTTTTTCTGTATTTCATTGTTAATCTTTTTTTCTCTTCTTTTTCTTCTAGTGTTCCCATAGTGACAATGCATTTTAATTTAGCCAGTTCTACTGTCTGAAGCACTACATTTCTTTGTGTATACTGACCTTGTTTTTTACTTCCTTTTTCTCTCTCTTCTTTCTCTGTCCCCCTTTCCCTCTTTTTTTGTTTTAAAACACCCTCACCTCAACTCTTGCAAACTGACTGCACGCCCCATGACCAATTGTTCCCTCTGTCCTCCTCTCCCCTCTGCCACTCCTGTCACTACTACAACCACTCCTACTCCCACCCAACCCAACCCAACCCAACCCAACCAAACCCAACCCTCTCTCTCCCCTTTTCATTGTCCCCAATTTGGACAACACCCACAAATTGAAAACACAAAAACACAACATTGGCACCTCTTTGGTCCCCCTGATTTTACCATCATCTGTCTTTCCACCATCTCCCTTTTCTCCACCTCATCTTTGTCTATCTCTTCCTCCTCTCTCACGCTGTTTCAATCCTTTCTTCCTTCTCTTGTCCTCTCTTCATTCTCTTCGTCCCTCATGCCTCTCCTTCCTCCATGGTACTGTGGCCTTCCTGTGGACCTCGCTGCCTGTGGCCTGCGGACATGTCCCGACTCCACTCCACTGTCCTCCACTCCGCTCCGTCTCTTTTCCCCTGTCCCCTGTTCCCTCTCCCCCTTTGGCCCCCTGCCCCGCTGCTCCCCCTGCTGTCTCTAAAGAGCGTTACGCCACACTGCCTCTTTATTCTTTTCGGTACGTTATCATCCTTTCATCTCCTTTTTTATTACTACTGTTACCTGGCAAGGTGGGCATGTCTTGTCTCATGTTGTTGGCTTTGTTTTTTTTAACCACTGATGGCTCGTCATCAGGCTACAAGGCTATGAAGGGTGGGGGTATCTGTTTGTTTTGGGGTTTGTATGACCTGTTTTGGTTGTTGTGGGTTTGTGTAAGGAAAGTAAGGTGAGAACACCACACAAAGCTGCAGCATTTCATTCAATTTTGATCAACCATGGTTTAATGTCCAAGGGCAAAAAATATTTGCAGTTTTCATCTTCAAAGAGCACAGCCCTTCAATGGAAATATTGCTCTACTAAATAGAAATGTAGGGATCATTTTGTTCAGGGATGAGACAAGAAGTTGATCTAAATTCTGAAGCATCACCCTCCGGAAGTGGATAAAAGTCAACAAATTTTTTTTTTTGTAGTTCTGCGCCATGAAAATTCATGAGTTTTCATTTTTGTCGGGCTGAATTTTTTTGTGTGTGTGTGGTTGCCTTGAGTCACTCAGCAACAGCACAGAGAAAGATGAAATGCTGCTGCTTTTTTTAGTGATTGTTAGTTGACATATCCCTTGGATTATGTCACCATATTATTCTTTTGCAATTTGTGTCAGTTGTTCTAATGTAGGTATGTGCATGTTTAGTTTATTCCTGCATGTCTATCAGGCCCTCAAGTTGATCAAGTAATCAACTTTTTCTTCTGTAGAGCAATCGAACCGATCAGAACCACGCATTTTACTACTGATCCCCCCCCCAAAAAAAATCATCTCCCCCTTCCCCAGACATAACCATTTTAGCTGTTGAAATCTATGTAGTTGTTATCGAAGAGGGCTTATGTAGGATTAGTTGTAGAAATTCCACACAGAATTACTGAATAGCCTGACAATTACTTTTTAATCAGACAGTGTTCATTTAGTAGCAGTATGAATATTAATGTGTCTGATTTGATAGTTTAAATTGTTTTGTTGCTGTGATTGGCTGTGTGGCTCCTGTTGAGGCTGTCTTGGTCTTTGTTGCACTTGTATTGTGACATCATCCTCTTCTTCCCTAGGCGTGTATGGCGATGTGATGAGGGTGAAGATCCTGTTCAATAAAAAGGAAAATGCTCTGATCCAAATGTCAGATGGCACGCAGGCTCAGCTAGGTAGCTACACTCAAGACCCACAACACACTATCTGCTTTCTTTGATCTAGCATTTTCTTTAATATTTTTTTGCATTTTACCATACATTGTTTTGAGCCTTTACTTAAGGGTCTCAAATAAGCAAACAGTACAGGTTTTGATAAATGGCTGGTTGCCTGTTACTGATTATGTAACGTTTCATTTATTTAACCATTGGTAACTACACAAAGTATTTAGAAAATCTTTTCAGAAATTTGATGTCGATGTATCAAGGAGAGGGTAGGATGGAAACTGATTTAAAAATCAATTAAAGGGTTTCAAGTGTGGACTATCCTATTAATGTTTCTCAGCTATGAGCCACCTGAATGGCCAGCGGCTTCATGGCAGGGCCATGCGCGTGACATTGTCAAAACACACCACAGTGCAGCTGCCAAGAGAAGGCCACGAGGACCAGGGCCTCACAAAGGACTACAGCAACTCACCGCTGCATCGTTTCAAGAAGCCTGGCTCCAAAAATTACTCCAACATCTTCCCACCCTCTGCAACACTCCACCTCTCCAACATACCGTGAGTGCTGCTGCAGCAGCCTTTGTGCTCTAAGCTTTTCTTTTGTAGTCCTGACTCATTTTTACTATATTTAGTGCTTTGGATTAAGTAGTTGTGACAGTATTCTCTAAGCATGCTACTCTAGAGGTGAATTTTTTTTAGATTTAATCAGGCCTCTTGTGCCTTGTTTTACCACACTAGTACATAAACAAATAAGTAAAGGGAATATATACCCACATAAATTCTTCATGTTGATTTTTTTGTTTTTGTTTTTTCCCTTCTGATAGGCCTTCTGTGGTGGAGGATGATCTCAGGAGGCTGTTTGCCAGCTCAGGAGCCACAGTCAAGGCCTTCAAGTTCTTTCAGTAAGTCTCCGTTCAGTTAACATTCAGTTTTTTTGAATTATGTCCACACTGGGGTTTGAAATCTTAAGAACTCCCTACAACTTAATTTAATACAAAGCCAATTCGAGCAAGAGTTGCTATAAATTGTTCATTCTTTAGAGTCTGACTAAGATGTCTTGTAGAGCATTGAGAAAATTCAGTCCTTCAAGTACAACACAGCAAATAGCAAGCAACCCACACAAAGTGGGCAGATTTTTGACACTTTGGAACACATTTTTCTCCTTTATTTAACAGAAAAGATCGCAAGATGGCCCTGATCCAGATGGGCTCAGTCGAGGAGGCAATTGAGTCCCTCATTGAGTTCCACAACCACGATCTGGGAGAGAACCACCACCTTCGAGTGTCCTTCTCCAAGTCCACCATCTGAGTGCCTTTTCTTCCTCCCTCCAAACCTATTGCCATCTGAATCCTACTTTTCTCAAGTTTGGCTTCAGTGGAAATGGCAACCATATCATATTTATGTCTGTGTTTCTATGTAAAGTGTTGCTCGTTTCACCCCCATTCTTAGTTGTTCCCCATCGTTAATAGGTTTGGGTATCAGATTTGAGCAAGTCTGCATATTTATTCTGGTTCCTATTCCTGATTTGAAATTTTTTCATATTATAACAAAACAGACACCAAAAATAGGCTGAAAACAAAAACTTTGTATTTTGAATAAAAATATAGACAAATTTTAATATTCCTTCCCGCCATGCAAAATAGGAATTGTCGCTGTTCTACACTTTTTTTTGTATTTGAGCTAGACTTGCTTGCCCTAGCTGATTCAGGGGCATTATGACTTCAACTTTGGACATTAAATATAATGCCATGGTAAGTAAGACAGACTTCCTCCAGTCCTGGAAATTGCTTTTGATCAGTGATTACAGTTTCTTGTATCACTGCTGTCTTTTGTGAAGCTTTTTGCTAGCTCTTGTCCGTAATAATACAAACATTATTCAAATGCATTGGCCTGTGTATCAGGCGATGTAAATGAAAAGGTCCAAACTTAGTTCAAGAGTCAGAGTAGAATCAAAGCCTGTTTCTGATCCAATCCATGTTTCGTTTTTCTTTTTTTTTGTTTTTTCTCTGGGTTTTTTTGTTTTTAATGGGAACTATTGCAGTTCAAAACAGGTCCTTACCGCCCAAACCTAATAATTTTTTCCATCATTAAGTTTTAAAGGGGGGTCCTGAGAAACAGGCAACACTCTGCATTAAAACATGTTATTATATTGGAGGTGAAGTAGGGGAAGCTGATGAACTGTCACTTTAGACCAAATCGCTTAAAAAAATTAAAAAAAAAAAAGACACCCTCCACCACAGATGTATGCTTATGTGGATGAATCCTATCCACACCAGACACACTTCAGCATTCCTTTTACTATGATAGTTGTGTGGATATATCTATGTGTGTGTGCCTTTTTTTTAAAAATGCCACTTTGAACCAGTTTGGCCAGTCAGAAACGGTTTGAGACAAGGATTTTGTTTTGGCTCACAGACCAACAAACAACTTATTTCCCAGTATCCATTTTTATTTTATCTTCTTGTAACTACCCACATATTTGCTTTGGGGGATCCATACCACTATCTGAAGTTGTTTAATAAGGACACATTCTTCTTTCACTCTTTATCTACAGTCTTGTGCCTTACTTTGCCCCAACCGGGTTGCCTTAAGCATTGCTCGGGCTTCATTTGGAAGAGACATGGTTCTCAAAATGCCTTTTTTTTTTTTTTTTTTTTTTTCGTCATGCCTTTCGGTATGTACCAGCATTGTTAAAATGGGGGAAAGTGGCTCATTCAGTCTTCTGTTTTTTCATATCTAAGGATTTGTATGCATATAGCCTGATTATATATATGTAGAAACTATGAATGTAAGTCAGTTAGATGCCTAATATCCTTGCTAGGTAATGTAGCTCTATTAGGTGTATTGTAGCAGGAGTGGAGCTGTATTCAGCCTTCCTGTCCTACAGTCCCCATTCACCTCCATTTAGTCTTCTCTCCATAGGGACAATGGTGTTTGGGGCCTCATTTAACCATATTATGTTCATCTATATGTGGACATCTATATATTCATTTACCTTTTCTTTTTAATTTTAGCATTTACATGTGTATCACTTCTAAGTTTAACTGATACCTGTATGTAGTGGCTGGGTTTGATCATTATCACAGTGCCTTGACTCCTTGAGTTTTTAATCTGAGGCTGAAACCCTGTGCGGTCTGATCAGTTGACTTTGTTTACCTCTCGTTCAGCTGTTTTATCTTACCTGTCTGCAAAGATGCCTTTATCCCATTATATTCAGGTAATCGTACCTGTGAGAGGGCAGCTGGGAGGCATTTGTCAATTGACAGTAACGACAGTCTTGGACTGTGTCTAAAAACCCAGTATATTTTTCTCTTAAATTCAGGATAACAGGATTACAGGGTGGAGTAAACCTCACCCGTTACCTGTCTGTGTCCACTTAAGCCACAGTCAGGTTCTTTAGTGCACTTTTCCTCAATGATAGGTCCAGGTTGGCACCATCACGCTGAAGTCTTAAATGTTGTCACATTCCTGCGTGCCTCAAGCACCCATTTCCACACCCTCGACCACTGTAGTCTTGGACCAGATACAGATGCGCTCTGTCTCTATTTTTGTAAAAGATTATTATGCATGATTTAACAAAGCTTCATGTAGCTGCAGACGGTTATTGCTGTTAAGGACCAAAGTATCTTCTATCCCTGGTGTTTTGTAGTGTTGTGATTTCTTAAGAGTTTTTTCACATTCCTGCTATTCCACAAAAACACAAGGCTTCAAATTCATTTTTTCTGTTCCTCAAATGCCTTGGACAAAAGTCACATGAAGTTAAAATATGTTTTGGGTAACAACGTCTATTGTATATTGTACCCCTTTTGTTTGATTGACTTTACAAAGAGCCTAATTTGGGTAGAGATTGCTTTAGAATGGATGCTTAATTGATCCACAGTCCTAGCTGTGATGTTGACAGTGTAGAACATTATATGCCTTTCAGTTTTTGTTAAAAGCTTTTATTTTTCTCTCCTTTTTTTTTTATATGGGAGCGGGGTGGGGTTATTGTATGAAGTGGGGTCGATGGTTGTATATATTCATGTTTTTGTACCACAAAATCATTTGGATTATATCCACTTTACGTTCAAAACATGTATATTTTGATAGAACGATACAGACCTATTAAGCTCTCTGGAGCTGTAAAAAACAAAACAAAAAAAAACTTTTGTAACACAAAGACATTAAACCTATCTGAACACAGAAGTGTCTCTGTATGTGCCCCGCTCCCCCCCCACCACCATTCTGTTCTTGTCTCTTGCATCTTCTGCTGCCTTCAATAAATCTTTAGTTTGTTCCTTCTTTCATCTGGCCTCATTTGGTTTCTGTCTCTTGCTCTCTGTCCTGTGGACCTGCTGCTCTGTATCGGTTAACATCTTGTAACATTTTCCACATTTCCAATCCTGTTTTACTACTGGTGGGTTTTTTTTAATCTTTTACTGTATTTCCAACTTTGTACTCATCCCATCTGAAACTTGACTGACTGCTCATCTGGGCTCAGCCCGATCCTGTCACAATCCTTTGGTGAAACAGCTGCGATGATGATGATGGCAGGTTGGAGAGTTAATTCGATATGCATCGCCGGATACTTGCAATTCATGATGATTCTGAATAATCCTCCATCCTCCTGTGCTCTGCTTTGACCTTTTCAGTTTTTCTTCTCTGTCTAACTAAGCAGAGGAGCCACGTTGCTGTGGTAACCAAGTTGCTGTATCTCTCAAGATGAATAATTGAGATAAAATACAGGCATGGTTGTTGGGCATATATGGCATCCGTGTGTATCACCAAGTTCCTCAGGGATGTGAGAAATGGAGGTGGGGAAAAAAAATTCCAGTGACAAACTGGTTATACGCCTCTTGTAACACTAGGGGGAGGTCTTGCTCTCTGGTGGTAGTCAGAGTCTGTTGAGAAGAGGTGACTTTACCTGTCATTCACACAATGTCAATAGTTGGTGGCTTAATCTCTAGTGCCTTCGTGGGCTTTCTGGCATTATAACTTTTTTTTTTTTTTTCCCCCCTCTTCTCTTAGACTCCCTTACAGAGCGGTGGAGAGGATTAACCTCAGATCTTCCCTACTTTTTGAGAGGGACAAAGGAGAATTGAGTCCAGTGGTGTCTGTATTTGTAGCTGAGAGGAGCTGGATTTTCTTGTATAATCCCAGTATTTTGTGGAGTGTGGTCTTCAACATACTGAGCTCCAAATTGGTGTGAATTCCACAGCAAAGGCACTTGTTTCTCTTCTGTTCTACTTTGCATAAGAAGCCATGCTTGAAGGTCACAGTTAAAGACAGATACCAGACCGAAGATACTTGCTTGGCATAACCAAGATGACACAAAAATCTCTGCAGTATGTTTTAGGATCCTAAAGGAAGGCAGTACTCTTACTTTAATGGTACGCTAAAGTAATCGGAATATGGTCATGTTTGCCAAAAATTGCAACCAGTCTCTTGACAGCTCATGTTCAGGTGCCTTTTTTTTTTTTTTTTTTAACCATCATTGCAGTTCAGTGTGTATCCTTGCCAGCCAGGAAACTCCATGGCAGCAAGTTGATACTTTGATGTTGCTTTGATACCTCAGACCCTTATTTATTTGCAGCGTCTTAGTATTTCACTCTGCACCAAGAGTAATTTAGAGAAGAGAGCCGTCTACTCAGAATCCTCTTTGGAATATATTGAAATGCAAAGAGATTGCATAATTGGGTGAAAGGGTATGATCCAAACAGATGTGGCGTTTTTAGGTTACCAAATTACAGAATACACTGGCTCGAAAAATATGGTACTTAATCTAAATTTAATCTGTCAAGTTATATATAAAAAAAACTGAAACCGGCAAAGCATGTACAGCAAGGGTAAACATATATTTTCTACAATTACTCTGATCCAAAAGTTATTTGACAGCAAAGAAAGAAGCCATATACTTCAAGCTCTGTTACAATATCTGAAACTGTCTCCAAAGTGTACTTTTAAACTAGTTCAGTGTGTCATTTGTGTAACCGTACCCCACCTCCTCTCCATTTGTTTGCCGAAACTAGACCCTTGGGATGTTCCTAGCCATATCCAGCGCTGTGTGCAGAGGACTAAATGAAACCACGTGGGGTGGTGATCCCACCACATCTGGCAACATTTATTTACATTAGTACTGTGGTCTCTAATCAAGCAAATATGGGCAAACACCAAGGCCACACACAAATGCAGTCCTGGTGGTGGCTGAGTGGGGCCAGGGTGTCTGTGTATAATTTGTAACATATTGAAAGCCCACAATAGCCAGTGACTCGCCGATTTTAAAAGAGAGCTGGATGTCCGATGTGCGAGACTTGAAAGTTGGCTGAATTTGAATAGATGCTTTGTTGGTCAACAGCTTGGAAAGACATACATTTGTCTGTTTTGTGTTTTTAAGTTGTGGAGCTGGGAGATTGTTCGTATGTCTGTAATTTATGTCTCTCTTGAACAGAGTTAAACTGCAGAGCAGTCACAGACTTAACCAGCTGTAAATTCCGGGATTTAGCACCCTTTTAAGGAGGCACATATTCAAACTCTGACCCACATTAATTTTGATTTAGGATCACTTAGGAGCCCTACCTATCTAAATCCTCCCAATACTGTTTACTCTGCACAGCTTACATGAGATTTAGTCTCATTATCAGAGTGACACAGCAGAGGAGGAAAAGCCTGAAGCTGAGGTGAAGGATGTCTTTGGTCTGTATTGGCTCCTCTTTAAAAAAAAAGCCATCAGGAGACTATCCACCTGTTTACATATGCAGGCCCCAGACAGATGTTGAATAATTCATCCACAGACGCGGACAACATGCAGCTGTATTTGGGTTATGGGGGTGCATGGGTTCTCTTCCTGGCTGAATTCAGCATCCCAAATTATAGGCATTACTTCGCAGGCAGAGCAGGGCAAAGCAAAACTAGGACACTTTGCATAATGGATCCAACCGAGAGGCACAATAAGATGTGAAAGATGGAGCTGCGGAAAGGTTCGGTTTAAAATTAAAACATGGGCCTATTAGAATTAGGAACGGTGGGGCAAGTCAGTGTAATTTCGGGAAACTGACTTTTGCAGGAACGTGAAAGAGTTCTGCACACTGCAGAAAATCCTTTGCTTTGCTTTTCTATTGAGTCTATATTGCATTTCTCTCAATTCATTTTCCTAACGCGGTGATGCCTTTTTAAAGACTGCAACTGAGCTTGTTGCAAATACTTTTCTCGAATCAATTCTCCCCTTGTCGAGAAGGTGCATTGATCCTCGCAGGAGCTCGTTCGGCTCCGAAATTTCGACACGTTGGAAAAATCATGGAAACACTTTGTGGAAACAAGGCATTTCCTAGGCTATATCTCACTCCGTTGGCTCCGGGGGCTAAATAGGTACGACGGATATGTTTCTGCGGAGGGGGTCTGCGCGCACACGCAGGGGCAGAGGCAGCAGGGGTGGCTGCGCTCTGTCACCCTGTGCTATCTGGAGGTTCATGGCTCACAGGTTTTTAGAGTTGGTGCTGCCTCTGCTTGTCCTTTGGGCCTAATGGACACTGATAGAAAATGACTCCACTGTTCCAGCGATCCATCAGACGCCCTCTCTCTCTCTCTCTCTCTCCCTCTCTCTGACCCATCCATCAGGCCGCAGCTTTCAAACTGGTCGTGAACTTCGCGGGTGCTCTGCAAGTCCAGATGCGATAAAACGCCCTTAGTCAAGCAGATTGGCTGCAGTGGTTGATTTATAGCAAGTCTAACAAATCCCAAATACAGACGGCAACTGCAATTTCCAGTTTCTCTCTGGGGAAACTACAATAGATCATCTGAAGTCAGTTGTTAACACACATTCTTAATTCATGTCATGCTAAAAGGGTCTGTTAACTTCCTCAAATTAAAAAAAAAAAAAAAAAAAAGAGGTGTTGAGTTGGGACTGTCTTCTACAGATTCTCGGTTGTGTATCGCCAGCGCGCAGTGAGTCAGCCAGCCCCGAGTCCCCAGAGGGAGCGCGGCGCTGCACGGCACGGCACGGCACGGCTACATCACCCCGCCCGCACAGAAAGAGAGAGAGAGCGAGATGAGATGAGGAGAGAGAGAGAGAAAAGGGGGGTGTGGGTTACTTAGGCTACACCGAATCAGGGTGCCGGTGAGTGCTGTTGCCGCCATAGGTGGAGGTCGCACCGGAGCATGTTCGGACTGAAGCTGTGGTCACCAGCGGCTCCCTGGCTGTACCGGTCAGCGTGACTCTCAGACAGTGGGGGCGCACCGCGACCGGAGTCGCGTTGGATCAGAGCCCGTGGCAGCGGAGGGATCCCCAAGTTGGGATGCTGCAAGAGCCCGTGCTTGTTGCGAGGAGGATGCTCGTCGCGGTGTGATTAAGTTCGGACCGAGAATATCGGGAGCGGAGCGTCTCCGTCTACCTGGAATGTATTTCCCTGAGATGCAATATTAGACCGAGGGCCGAGTGGACGTAGTTTTGTGCTGTGAAGAGATTTGCGCTGCGAGGGGAGCGGAAGAAAAAAAGCGTGCGCCGCGCTCCAACACAAATCTGGGTAAACAAATATGACGGCCGATTCGGACGCCGTCTTGTGTCTGCTCATGACTGACGATATCGCCGGTAGAATTGCAAACCTCGGATGAATTCCGGAAGGGGATAAATCGTGATTTCTCGGAGAACGGAGGGACCTGACCCAGGTAGCGCATCCATCTCCCCGGCTGCGCGTAATGGGAGAAAAGTTTCGGACCTTGCAGAAGAGACGCGCTCGCAGCCACCCCGCCGACGACGCGCTTGTAGAATAACATGCGAATCCTGCCCTCCAGCCCGCGGCCGACCAAGTTTGAAGCTGAATCTCAACGATCCGGCGATGACCTGAAAACACCCTTGAGGGGATCGGAACTCGCATCGAGCCAGTCAACGAGCCGATTTGTCCAAAGGCGCGCGGGCGGACATTAATGATCTAGAGAGGATTTCCGCAGCAGAGGCAGCAGTGCAGTGAAAGCCTGATCCCGGTTCGAGAGACAGAGAGAGAGAGAGAGAGAGATTCCCCCTGGATGTCTATGATGATGTGCCAGCTCGGGCAGAGGTGTGTGATGGAGGTGGTGGTGCTGAGCATCCTGTCCTGGGTGTCCGTGTGGGCAGAGGAGAAGATCATATTTGACAGACACGCTGTCTACTGGAACAGCTCCAATCCCAAGTGAGTTTCAGTGGGAGTTAGGCCAAAGTGTGTGTGTCTGTGTCTGTTTCAAACATTGTTTGTTTATCTACCAGGCTCTGAAAATAAGTCTAAACATTCCCAGCATGCGGTTGAATCTTGAAATCTACACACTTCCCTCTTCCTTAACACGTGCTGTCCCCCCCCCACACACACACACACACACACTTTTTGTCCCTTTCTCTTCCCGTTTCAGGGGTGTTTAGGATGAACATTGTAATTCTGATGCTTTTTACGATGCGCAAACAAGACACGCACACACACACCTGTTTTACTACATATCCGGGGACCCGTCATTGACTGAACGCATTCCATAGCCCCCTTACCCCGACCGTAATCTGCCCAACTGAATGCCTAAACCCCGACCCTTACCCTACACCTAATTCTAACCTGAACCCCTAAAACCCCTAAAAAAAGTCGTAACCCTCAAATAGCCAATTACACTGCTGGGGTCCGGCATTTTGGTCACCACAAAGCTGTTGGACCCCACAATTATAGTAGGCTCCGGGTTTTCAGACCCTATTAATATATTACACCCCCCCCCCCCCCGCCACACACAGGCCCCCAAAAGTGGAAGTGTGTGTTCAAGTGTGCATGTGCACGCACTGGATATTTTGTTCTGTGGCACAGGGAGCCTTTTGTTTTACACAATGAGGGCATCTTGCCTCCTCTCCTCATCAATGTCTAGAGTCTCTCTCTCTCTCTCTCTCTCTCTCTAACACACACACACACAAAGCCTTTTACCTTTTCAGCTAATTTCCGGAACTTGCGCCAGTAAACACATGCGCACATTATTTCTCTGTCAATTGCAAAGTCTTGCGCAAAAACCTCATCCATAAATAAACAAACGCACACAAACAAGCGCGCGCGCGCGCATGGCTGCTACACACAACTACACACATGCACGTGCATCAGCACATACAAAGACACGCACACGGTTGTCTTTAGCCAGTCCTCTCATTGACATGGGGCAGAGCACATTGGGTCCATCTGTCTAATGGTTTGTGACAACCTGGCCTGTCTCTTTCTCTCTCTCTCTCACTTTCTCACTCCTTCGTCTCTCTCCCAACTCTTCTTTTTTTTTTTTTTTTTTTTTTGGCCTCCCTCTCTCTCCCAGGTAGATAAATAAACAGTGAAAGTGCTCCCTCGCCGTCACTCGCGGCTGAATTAGTCCAAACTAACGGGCCTGTCTCCCTCTCTCTGCATCAACCACACACACACATAAGGACACATATATACACACACACCGAGCTAACAGGCCTGTCTCTGACTGCATCACTTTTCCACAGAAGGCTTCTCAAATATTTAACAGGCAAGGGGGAACATTTTCTCCCTTTCTTGCTGTCTGCCTCTTTCTTGCTGTCTTCTTTTTGTCTATCTGCGCTCCTTCCTCCTCACACACACACACACACACACACACACACACACACACACACAAACACCTATACATTGCAGACATCACATGGTAAATTTAAGCTATATGGATTGTTGCTGGTGTCGCTGCTGTTCCGTCAGGGTCGTGCAGAGAAGCCGAAGCAGAAAGGGGGCACATCAAAAATGCATTGCTACTAAAGCAATGAATCTAGGCTCCGGCGCCCTGGCGAGGTTGGTCCCCCCTGTTAGACCCTGGCACTGTCATTGCTCACCACTCCTTCCCGCTGTACTTGTGAGGCCCTTCCGCCGACAACATCCATTCCTCAGCTTTAATCTAAAGCTAACTCTCTTTCTCGCCCTTGAGGGGTTATGGCTGGTTTTTGAGAGAGTAGAGAGACAGAGAGAGACGCCAAAATCACCCCACGTCAAATGTATAGGGGAATTCTGGCTCATTAAAATTTGGGTTTTATTTACAAAGTTTCGGTCAAAATAGTGGGGTTGTGTCCACCAAGTTACTTGCCAAAAAGAAGTCCAGCGGAGCGGGAAAGGCAAGCTAGCAAAACTTAACGAGTTAGCAAACTTCGTCGAAGAAATGCCTGTGTTACTGAGTTGTCGTCCGAATTGCACTGGTGGAGGAAGTAACAACCATTACCAACACAATAGAAAATGACTACATTATAAGTACGAATCCTGTACTCAAAATCTTACCAAAGTAAAAGCACAGAAGTACTACCAGCAAAATTTGCTGACAGTATCAAAAGTAAAAGTAATCGTTCTGCAGAAAAATGGCCCACTGTGACTCACATATTAGCATATATGACGAGGTTAGACTGCTAATACTGATACATCAATGGGTAAGCAGAACTTCGCTGTTGTACGGGCGTCAGGGTGGAGCTAGGTTTGACTGTTCTATACACAGTTTCCTAAACTAGGGGTCAGGCCCCCTCCAAAGGGTCACAAGATAAATCTGAGCGGCCGTGAGATGATTAATGAGGTAGGAAAGAAGAAAGAGATCTTCAACAGAAATTTTAAATATTTTTTTTTGTCTTTCTCTGATCTTTTTTTTGTGAAATAATGGATAGCGTATTTACAGTAACTGAAACCACTTGAGTCTTTCTAGGGGGAAGATCACTCTGGTGGAACTGCAAACAATTTACAGACTTCTCAAATGTGGGGGGGGGGCATAAACAAGACACTGCTGTTTTGTAAAGGCTAACCAGCCAAAAAGTTTGGGAACAACTGGTCTAGGTCAGATTTATCTCTTAACTAATGTTTTTATGTAAAAGCTTAATTTGGAAAGTAACTGCAGCTGTTTAGATAAACGTGGTGGAGTAAGAACTACAGTATTTCTCTCTGACATTTGGTGGAGATGAATTAAAAAGTAGCAGTAAAAGTCAAGTAAACCAAAAGTGCCTAAAAGTTGTTCTTAAGTACCATACTTGAGTAAATATACTTTCTACCGCTGCCAAACTGTCCATTGTAAAACTTAATCACTGTTTATAGACTCACTACTTGGTTAATCTTTGACCTACTGTACTTGGCACAGTTGGGCATGGCCACACTTTTCCTTTGTAATAAAAGATTATTTTCAGCATTTTGGGTGCACGCACTTTTGGTTTTACCTCTAAATAACAGTTTATGTAACCTGGCTAAACTGTTGGATTGTTTATAACCTGATTGATCCTCTAACCACTCAGTTTTTGCCCCATGGGACTTGCAGAGATGTCGCTGGGTTCTCAGATCTCAGGAAATGCTTTGGTGAGTGAAATGTTATAATATTCAATAAAAAACTAAAATAACCAAAGCTACAAAAATAAGACCTAAGTTTTGATGAACAGAAGTTACCTTTTAAAAGCTGACCTTAATCAATGTAGCTGAATTAACATATTAAAAATTAGAATTGATGTTAATAAATAAACTTACATTTTACAATCTTTGTTTACCATCTTAGTTGATTGATTGATTTTAAAGCAGTCTCAATAATCTCAATCTAACTGGGTAGTTTTTCATCAAAATAACTAAGTATTGCCTTCCTGACTTCTGATCGGATTATTTGATCACATGTCAGAGAGAAATCAGGAAGGGTTGTGAAGCTATGTCCCCAACCAGCTGCTTCTTCATGGTAAGAGTGATCCAACTACCATATATTGAACTCAGAATTTATGATTCAACACAATAGAGTGGTACCACTGTGGTGGTGGGGGAAAAAAGACCATAAAATGTACTTTCTCTGTGAATTTATTTGTTTGCAGTCTTCCATGGCACATTTGATGTAGTGTTCCAGCACAACAAAAAAACGTAAAAGGCCTTAAAAAGGACCTGTTAACACACAGAGTGGTGATTTAGCCACCAATAACTGATGAGATGCTCAGAGACCAAATCCGAGAATGATGCATCAAATCCAAACAGCAGCTATTGTCTGAGGCAGCGAAATGACACAAACAGCTGGGAAAACAAACGGCTGAGTTTCTCAATTGATCACACGGCATCAAGCACACAGCTTGTATTGAGCTGTCAGGATGTGTTGTCTCTTCTCATGTTCATCAAAACTTGCTCCCACCAAAAAAGCCTGACAAGGGCGTTCTCTATAAGGTCGCGAGGAGTTTGTAGAACTGATAGTTGCTCACTGTTTTGTAGTGCCGGTGTAAACGGTATAAACTTTGTGTTTTCCAAAGAGAGGGGATTGTGGTAAACTGCATGAAGTGATGAGTCACAACACAGTGGAGGAAAATGTGGCAACTTTCCTGAAACGGTGCCAAAAACAATGCTGGCTTCGCTGCAGCCCTAGTTTCATTCTGACTTTCTCCCAACACGAGTAAAGCATGGAGCACTGCAGGGTATGATCTACATGGGTTAGATGGATGATTCTGATGTCGTCTTATTTAAAAATGACTTGATTAATCAATGGACCAGTTTTACATCCATCGTAAACTGCATATTAAACCCTATTTCAAATGCATAGTCTTATTCTTTAAAGCTGCTACAATCAATATCAATATATTTTTATATTATATTTTTATATTAACAATGAATAAAATCACTGTGTGTAATGTAAAAGGGGTCACTTGTAGTGATAAGCTTATAGAGAATTGTAACAAGAGTCTGCCGTTCCCCTCAGGTCTACGGAGTGTTTTGGCTTTCCCACCCATAGCTGTACTGTTTGGGTTTTTGGTTTTTTTTGTTTATTGTAACCGCTCTCATTTTTCTATTTTGCCCTACATGTATGAGTCTAGCCACAGTTTGGGTTTCGTGTGGCGAGTTTTTAAAAAAATTTTGTCCATATCTCTGGACAAATAGAATGGGGGGGTGAATTAATTTAGACTGTGGTGCTTAGAGCATTGAAAACCTGACATTCAGAAATTTCAACAGCAACATGTCTTTCCAGAGACAATGTCCCCGTAACTCAGAAAAATCTCTAGACCTTTTATTAGAAGTACGTGCTGACAAATTTGTCCCCTAGAATATTTACCTTAATCTTTCAACATTTGAGTGCCACCACATCAAAATGTATATTTACACCCATTGTATTGGAGTGACAGAAGTTTCAGAAGCCACTAAGGAAACGTGGACAAATGTTTTATCTAATTTGGGTGAACTGATCCTTTACAAATTGACCTTTTGATGTGGCTATAGACACTGTTGCTCCATATTTTCCAATACTAGTGATGCTTTTCGGTTGCTTCAGTTAATGTTTGTCTTCTTCCTCTCTGTCTACCACAGTCTTGCTTCTCTTGCATGCTTTTCGGGGCTTAATCACCATCCACACTAACGTGTTTTAATTTTTTTTTTTTTTTTTTTTTTTTTACCTGCTAATTAATCCAGTATGTTGGCCAGGTCTGTTTAGGAGTATCTTGAGCTCGACAAATCTAACCTGGATAAGTCAAGACAAATAAAATGAGTTAAACAAATGTTTCTCCTTGAGAGAGGAGACATAACTACAAATATGCCAAACCCTTTATATCGAGGGCTCTGGCTCTCAACAGGCCTATATCTTTCAAGGTCTTGCTGGATAATAGAAAATGTATGAGATAATCCAATTCAAACAGCCCCGGCCACATTTGGTCACGGCGGGGAGCAGCACTTGCACACACTCAGTGTTGTCCACCCTCCTGTTGTGATGAGATACGTGCTAGTGCACAGTAACAAAGTACCATAACATACATTATCACAAAAATACTGCAACCCTGGGACAGGATCTGGAAATCTCCCGCACCCACATAGAGGTATTTATGTCACATGCAGGAAGGAATATAGGAGGATCACACACATACATTTATGCACTTACACACCAGTCGCAGCTAGATTTAGGTCACAAACTCGCATACACAATCACATACAACCAGAATGGCTGCCCATTGAATACAAGGTTAGGCAGCCTCCATTTATCTATTTACTCACTGTCATACACACACACACACACACACACAGTCAGTGGAAGCTAGATATGGGACCCACATGCACACACTGGCACACACCGACACACACCAAGACTGGCTGTCTGGTGAGTAAAAACCCATCCATTTTTCTCTCTTGCTGGCTGGCACACGAGCGCGTGCACACACACAACATTGAGCCCTCTCAGGCCCATATTATAAAGCTTGCAGGTGAGGGGCTTTGTTCACCCCGAGCAGCTAATGTGCTCAGAGCACACGCACACACACACACACACACACACACACACACACACACACACATACTCTGGTTCAATGGTCCAGAAGGAGCACCTTATCTAATCCCATGGTTTATCCTTCAAAAGACTTTCTTTTCCTTTTTTTCTTTGTTCCTCCTCTCTCCTCTCTATTCATCTTTGTGTCTTTGAGGAACTCCGTGTCAGTGAGAAGCGCTGATGGTTGACAACACTCTCATTCTATGGGACAGAATCTATCTCCTTGGAGGGAGAGACACACACACACATGTGCACCCACACAGCCTTTGTGGAAGAAGTGTCTCATGCACTGAGCACCCACAGACTCATACATATTTCTTCACACAGAAAGTTTCATACGCACCCACATGTGCATACACACACGTGACAAACACGCTATCTATACACATAGTCAAGCACATCACAAGTCCTTGCACATAAACCCACACACACACACACACACACACACACACACAATGTCTTTCCCGTAGTGTCCCCTGTGGCGCCCAGTGATATGTGTAGTCACTAGCACTTCCTCAGTCCTACCACACACATACAGACACACACACACACACACACACACACACACACAGATTTGTATCCAATTTACATATAGACTTGTAGACACCCCCGCTCAGTTGCTGACAGTTTGTCAGTCTCAAACCTGCCCCTGGGTTAAATCCAACTTCCACTGCAACCACCACCACCCACTCCACCTCTGTCTCCCTCCATCTTCTCGCTTTATTTCCTCTCTGCCTTTGTGTCTCCCTATCAAGCTCTCATCTTCCACTCTCTTATGTCTCCTTTCTTGTATCACGACTTCTCCCTTCCCTCTCTTGTCCCGTTGGGATGTGGTTGCCATGTTTTCCTTGTACAGGCCCCGGCACTGTCCACACCGCCTCAGGCAAACTTCTTCTCTACGTATTCGCATAAAGCTGCACTACATCAGGTTACATCTTCTTGCTATGTACGTGTTTGTTTAAAATGTCAGCTACGCCATACAGTAGTTCATGTTGAGCGAAACCAGACTCACGAGTTATCCGTGGGATCCTGACACTCACACACCGAGCTAAAGATGATACTTAGAGTAATTAAAGTCAAGGCTCCTACCTCGCAAATTATTTCTCCCAGCTCAGCAGGAGAGACAGTTACATAACAAGATCTACTGTAGCTGATCTTAGTCATCAGCACATTCAATACAATGATTGGCAGGAGGAGGTCATCTGAATATTCAGGGGCATTAGAGTGGAACAGCTTGTCTGCTGATATTAAATGCACTGCCAATTCCTTTAGTTACAGTATTAAAGTCAAAAAGTGGATGTTAGACTGTTGACCACAGAGATGCTATTTTGCCTCTTTTGAAAAAAAAAAAAGATACTTCTGAATTCTGCATTTCAATCATCTACATCAAGAGAGGGGGAGACAAACAGCATTATGATACGGATGTTCTGAAGAGAGCAAAGACATTTATTCAGTAGAGTGAACAAGGCACACTGACATGATATTGATATTGGTGCATTATGGTTCAGTGCCGATTTTGCCAAATGCTAATGTAATGCTAGCATACTGACGTTTAGCAGGTATAATGTTTACCATGGTCACCTGAGACTGATTTGAATGTCTTTAATTTTGCAGGTATTTGGTCATAAACCAAAGTACCGGACAAATTTGAATTTTGACCTGATGATGGCGCTAAATCAAACGATAAGGGATCTCCAAAGTTATTACAATTCCTCCCGAAGGGGACACAAATGTCTGTGGATCACCAAAGTCCGTGGGATTCATCTAAGAATGTCTGTACAAAATTTCATGGCAATCCATTGGAGAGTTGCAATCCCTAGAGCCAGGGCATAGCTTAAGGTGTTCATTGGTTCCAGCTTCTCACGTACAAGGATTCACTGCTTTTCTCTGTTTTACATCAATGAAATATCTTTGGGCTCGGACTGCTGGCTAAAGAAAACAAGCAATAGATAATTTTAGCAGACATATTGACTTTTCAAACACTGATTACATTAATGGTGGCTGCTTTGCATCAAGGCGTTCCAGAGGCAGACTCACTGTGCATGCTGGCTCGCTGGCGCAGCATCGTTAATGTGATAATTACACCTATGCTTTTCCTGCTATGACAAGCCAGAGTGTTTGCTGTGAAATACAGCTGTTTGAGGATGTCAACTGGGGTTCTAGGTAAGAGCGATGGGCATTTTTTTTTTTTTTTTAAATCATTTTACATACCAAAACTATAATCTGCAGAATATTTTATGATGAAGAAAAACTGTAGTCCTACACTTTGGACAAACCTGCTGAGAAGCCAATGTTGCTTTTTATTGTCAACCACACTAAAATAAACTAAACAAAATGTTAATTTGCTAATGAAATCACAGTGAACTTGCAGTTACTGTGAGTTTCAGTTGTATCTCCTTTTTGCTGTGCCTGACTTGAGCATTTTTTGTGTCTCTGTCACATTAATTGTCCTTTTCCTTACTATCAGTCAGCTGATGCCGGCAGGAAGTTAGGAAGTCTTAACCAGGAAATAACTAGAGCTCTAGTAAACCAAAGAAAATCTTGTTCGACTGAAATCATACCTACTCTTCAACCAATCGATTGGCCGCGCTGGGAAAAAAAATCTGCATTTATCTCTAAATCGACCACAGTGCACTGAGTGCACTCTACATGGTAGCTTTATTAGTCCAAATGAATTACAAATATATATACAAAACTAGTATTTGCAGACAGACAGTGTTTAGCTTTTGTTGAGCATCAGAAAAAAAAGGTGCATGGCTTAAATGTTGTATTTCTAATTAACTTAGTGCTGACAAATTGCAGGAAGAAAAAAAAATTTGGCGTGGTAATTGGTAATGTATTCTGTAACTTCAGATTATAGTACCTTTGATTTGATCTTCTATTTCTACCATGTATGACACTTGAGCTTCTTCTCTTCATGACAAGCCGGTGACAGGCCAGGCTCTTGTGCTCATTTGCACCGCCAGTCATTTGTTATACAGTATATCAATTAGAACTGAAGATTGAAAAATATCTCCAGCCCCATGATTGTATTTCTCTGTGGCGGCGATATCTTTCCTTCACTTGAGGATTAAGGATTTTATACTTTCTGTTATTAAGGTAGTGGCTTAGAATCATAATCCTTGTCTTTGAAATGATTTTTTTTTTTTTTTCAAAGTAGTTATCCCAAAAAAAAAAAATCTTACCCTTGCCTCAGAGCAAATGAATCCAGACCTCTCCCATGCATTTTTCACAGAAAGATGCCCTTTTTTTTCAGGTTTTCAATCCTGCCCTAGAAGTGTGTCTGTGCATGCTGCAAAATATCATCATCATTTGATCTGCCAATAGGAGTGTAATGATCTGTTTAGTATGTCAGCAGCATGGCACTGAATATGTAATGCAATATGAAATGTTTACCCCCCCCCCCCCACACACACACACACACACACCACCACCACTAACCCCCCCACACGTTTGATTGTTCATGCAGAGGAGCAGGTTGAAAGAATGAGTACAGATATTACGCTGCAGTGCTACTGCTTCTGTTGCTACCTTCCACTAATGAGGTTTGTTGATGATAATGACTATGGCAGTGATGGCGATGATGATGTAAGCACTCCGAAACAACCTGGGGAGTTCCCAGGAGTTGTTGTTTTAATGAAGAGAGAGAGAGAGAGAGAGAGAGAAACAGTTTGAGCCAGGGGTTTTAAGAAGAGACAGAGAGGCCAGCAGACAGGATGAAAGAATAAACGCATGAATCACAGAGGACAAAATAGGGAGATACTAGCCGAGAATATGAAAGATGCCAGGCTGCACTCAATACATAGTGAACAATGGGCATTGTCATTCTTGCTCCATCCTTGTTTCTGCTCCCCTCTAATACTTTTCCTCAGGTCCCGGCTGGCTGTGCTGATTGTGTTAGCCGAGTGAAAGAATAGGACTCTTTCAATTCTGTCTGCCTGATACTCTGATGGGACCCTGGCCGCTCAGTCGTCATACAGACCGGCCGGAGGCTGATAATACCACGTACACTACTGTCTGGCTACGCCTCGGACTGGCCCTTAGAGACGAAAAATACAAAAATTTGAAAGGGAAATAGGGAGATCTGCTTGAAGGATTAGGAAAGCTGAATATGAAGAAGGACCAGAAAGTTGACCTAAACAAAAACAAGGCCATTTAAATTTTTATTATTTTTTTTACAAAGAAGAAACAAGATGAGCTGGAGGAAAGAGAATCCAAGCTAAGGAAGGTGAGATGAAAGTGGAGGAGGAGGGAAATTAGGTGGAAAAAGAGAGGGAAAGTGGTGGAAATCGGCGGTGTTGAGAAAGATGGCAGATTACTTCTGGAAGTATGATTCAGGCAGACATACAGCAGCATAGCTGGAGAGAAAGAATATGGTTGAATGGTCCCAGCAGGTGAGTGTCGAGGGGCTGGTATTACAGGGGAAACACTGGCCTTTTGCACGGAGCTGGGTCCAGTGTTAAAGATGCCCTCTGGCGTGCACACATTTCAGAATGAGAAAGTTGGCATTTAAAAAAGAGGAAGAGAAGATGTGCTCGAGAGATCGGAAGATGCCTGTCCTCCCAGTTTTTCCACATGCCATCAGTGGAGGTGAGACTAAACTCACTTAAGAGCTGACCCCAGTAACTTTCACGCTGATAATCGCCTAGATCTTCATATTTTTTCAAAACATTTTGGCAACCAAGTTCATCCTAAACAAGTCTGGTCTATGTCTTTATGACAACAAGGTTATTTTCTCCTTGTCGGGCTACACAATAGCATCATTAGAGTCTTGGCTTTCATTTGTATGAGTGTGTTTGTGCGCATAGCCAACTACGAGCGTGTGTTGGAGCAGTATTGAAAACCAGTTTTTCATCTTCATCCAAAAAAATACCAGATAGATTTTCAAACAGTAGGAGTAGAAAGTAAAACAAAAGGAGCGGGTGAATCATTTGCATTGTAATCCACCAGACAAGGCAGGGAGAAATCGTCTAATTCCCAGCCAGCGATGGATGCCCCGCTACTTGATTTCATCCAGAATGGGGTCACTGTAAACAAACCCCTCATTTTACACTATGCTAATGGGACATAATAAGGCAGAACCAACAGATGTTCCAGCACTCCCATGATTTTGTTGCTACTTAATTCTGCTTGGTGCCGCGGCTGCTAACTAACTCTGCCCTCTGATTCCTATCAGACTCTCTGAAGTTTCCATATGTATGCCACCCTCTGCTCCGGTATGTGTGTGTAATTTTGTCCGGGATGCAATTTTCTTTTTGACCTGCAGACTAATCCTCACCTCAGGTCTAATCCTGAGCTAATTCTAAGCAAGACTCTGAGGGCTTTCTATTAGAAAACCGTCCATTTATCCGATGGGCCTCCAGACAGAGAGGATGAGGGCAGGTGATGATGATGGTGGTGATATTGATCATTCTGAAATGATGAAGGTGATACTGATGGCTCAGTGATGATGAACACATAGACGAAGATGAAAGCAGAGGTGTTGATGACAGCGATGAGGACAGACTCCTTTATTATTGTCCAATCCAGGCTGGAAATTCGTCCTCCATCTCAGCTCAGACACAGTAAACACATAAATTAAAACTCTACACCTAATACATTACAGGTTCAGGACAGGTACCGATCCATTCAAAACAATGCAGCTGTAATAGTTCACCCAGTGTTGTCGAGGATGCTGACAGCCACCGGGACAAAAGACCTTTTACAAAGCCTGTTTTCGGCCATCTCCATTTTAAAGCAGCAGGCTGAGGGGAGGATCTTGAACTCATGCAGGGGCAACCATTTTCAGAGCTTTTCTACACCTGAGTTGTAGCCTACTCAGTTATTGTAGCTGCCTATTTCTGTTTCCCTAAAAATTCATTTAAAAATGCTGAAATGTTGATTTAATTCTGCTTTTAGAATTTGAGTTTCCAAAACAAGTCAGTAATCTCTCCACCAGGCTTCATCTACTTCGAAAACCTCAGCATCCTAACTAAAAAAAAAAAAAAATTATATTTGGCATTTATTAACGAGAATAAAATAAGCGTTGACTATGGCGATGATGTTTATGATGTTTACGAAGATGATGATGATGATTTGAATGATGAAAACAGCAGGGGACACAACAATAGTGATTAAAATGTTGATGAGGAAAAGGAGGGTGATGACAGCGAAGATGATAGGGACAATGATGGCCATGGTTAATGATTCCATGTGATGTTGATTATACAGTATAAATGGTAATGATGGTGATGTAATGCTGATGATGGCGATGGTGATGGCAGTGGTAATCTGGGGAGGGAATAGAATAGAAGTGTATTGCCCTACCAGGGCAGGATTATAATATAAATGTTTTGTATTAAATGTGTGTAAATATATATATATATATCATCATTGTGCCTATCATCCCAATTTTTTTTAAATTGTGTATGTATTTAACAGTAAAAATATAAAACCATGCATCACAGATAATCAACAATACAGCAATATATGTGCAAAAATTGATTCAACACATTGAAATCTCTGGCATGGGGGTAAATGTTGTTCATCTCATAATGGTTGCACTGATGTGAGAAAGATGATGATGATGATGTAGTAGTGGTCAGGTGGTCATGAGTTGTGTATAGTTAAAACTGATGATGAAATCAATGCCAGTAGAAATAATATGGGTGACAGTAGTGATTGCTCTGGTAGGATGAAGATGATGATGATGATGATCCTAGACGTAAAATGATAATGGGATGGGAGAATGATGATGAAAGCAGGGATGATTATGATGGCGGCTGTGTTGTTGATAGTAACATTACTAATGTTCGTATGTATACTGATACAGATGATATTGATTATAATAGTGATTGCATTGGTGTGATGAAGATAATGAGAATAACCGTGATGATGACAAATATGGGGCTATGTTGTCTATAGTATCAGTAATGATTACACTGAAGCTAGTGGAGACGAGAGTGATGATAATAGTGATTGCACTGGTATGATGAAGATAGTGATGATGACAGTGTGAGAATAAGGAGGATAGAGATGAAAATGATGATGAACATCAAGAATGTGATTGTATGGTGATGATGAGAACGATGATGACGACAATGATGGTGGCAATGAAGAAGATAATGATGAAGAAGGTGATGATGGGACTGGTGAAAGTGATTTTCATGGGAGGATGATGACGATGTAGCTGATAATAATGAGAATGATGACACTGATCCGAAAGGAGATGATATTGTTGATTATACTGGTATGATGAATACGGTGATGACGACGTCGAGGAAGCATGATTAGTAAAGGGTTTGAAGATACTCGCAATAATGAAAGGGCCATAATGAGTCAACTCCTCTGTGCTGGTCTCTCTCCCCATACTCACCCACTTTCCCCCAACTCTCTCACCCCTCCTCTCCCCCTCTCTCCTTCTCTCTGTTTCTCTCTCTCTCTCGAGGAGGTTTGTGAAAGGGAGAATCAGAGCACTCCATTACGTTTCTTCTTCTCTCCCCTCTGCTGCATCTCTTTGGGAAATGAAGGAGAGAGGAGATGTGAGAACATTAGTGGTTTGTTGGCACTTCTGTCTTTTCTTTCGAATGGAAATAGAAAATTAGGAGATTCTGCGCTGATGAGCTTGCTTCATTCTTTGCGGCAGCACCTCTAACTCACTCGCACAGGCCTCAGAGAGGTGTTATGCCACAAATGAGAGACTGTTCATTTCTTCTTTTGTGTCCACCCTTTTTTATGTTTTGTGTGTGTGTGTATGTCAGCACCTACCTGCTAGCTGCGTGTGTGTGGGTGTGGATATATGTGTGCCTTTGTATTTCTTATCCCATTACATGTGGGAGTTTAAGTGTGGCTCAGGAGTGTATAAGTGTGTTGTCCTCAGTTGAAAAAAAAAAAAAAAACAATCCTTACTCCAGTTTGAAGAGCCTAATCAAAGGCTGGCAAATTTTCCTCGCCTCTCGTATAGTTCTGAGGCGGCTGCTGGGCTCCTCTTCCTTCGGCTTCCCCCTTTTTGCTCCCTCCTCTCCCGCCTCTTCTCATCCCTGATTACTAAGGGGGCTGCAGGAGGGCTTTCCATAGCTGTTGAAACAGAGGAACGTGCTTCCTCATAGGAAGTATCAGCATCTGAAAAAAGACAGCTTCTGCAGAAACTGTGACCGTCTGCATTTTTTTATTTCCCACTGTGGCTGCGCAGACACGAGTGGGTGACCTGAAGCTCACTGTGGCACCAATCATTCAAAGCCTGAGGTGAAGCCAGAGACAGGAGGGAGGAAGGAAGAGGTAGCAATGGATGTATTTATAGTTTATGCACAGTGGTGATTTGCCTAACAAGA